>NC_069127.1:53961452-54287202 GCF_026914265.1 Mya arenaria
ACCACTATTGTAAAAATTAAAATAAAATTCTTAGTTTCCGATTGCGGAAGAAAATATTTTCGTTCACGCTTTACGTAAAAACTAACCATTTATATATATTTTCTTTGTAAATCACGAGCAGCTTCAGGGAACATCACGGTACAATAACAATATTTTATCATTTCACGTACTATGCTAACAATTCCTCACATGCTCCACTTGCTATGCCATTTGTAAATGATAATTTGTGCATTTTGTTTTTCTCCAGGTGATGTATATATATATACACACACACACAAACACACACACCGCCCCCACCCCCAAAAGGGACGAACAAGCAGGACTTATATTTGAGACCACATTCACATTCAACATCAATTAAAATGGAAAACTTATGACAAACATCTTAAATACATTGAAAGGTGTTCTAAAGTTGTCCGCTTTACCCATTTAGCTGTTCCGGCTTATGCAAATGCGTGTGGAAAAGTTTGCATACATTATAAGCTACATATCTGAAACAATTTCGTAATCTCAGCGAATTCTCGTATAAAGTTGACTCCATTTACAAGTGTAAGAAGAGTTCCGATTGGTTTAATCAGATTTACATAAGTTTTAAGCCAGAACAATAACGATATCTTAGAAAAAAAACTTATGAACAATTTGGTTGTCTGAAATAATGAAAAGTGTATGATCTTGTGCAAAACACTAACGTTTTTGCCATATAAAAATAAGGGGTAACACAAAAGTAAACGTTTTTATGCAAAATATAATTCAGTTTAAAAAAAAGATATCAAGAAAACACTTGGTCACTGACCTAATCGACATAGATATATATTCAACACAATGCATCACCTGCTTCTTGACATGTCCTTTTTTACTTTCACAATTACTCGTACACTTTTACTTTAATTCATACCCTGTTACTTGTGTATTCTTTGTTATTTACTCAAATGCATACCTCATTACAATTTGCAATACGATTGATAATAATTTACACTATCCAATATTGTAATAACTACTATACACCTCAATACACGTAGTTTACACCAACCATTTTACATTTTAAAGCAACTTGTTAGAACGACAGAAACGAGACATTGTATACGCTTTAAGCGTTCCTCAAAATTATGTCAATACATTGCGACCAAAATTATGCGTTTTCCATGTATTGTTGCTTGAGTGTTTACTTGTACTAGCTTGATTTTGCTTAATGTTTGTAGTATTTATTTTGTCTTTTTTTAATATCTAAATAAATACTGTTTAAACCGACACAATGCATCGCCACATGTCAAAATAATACATAAGAATTTCTGAATATGTGAAATAATATAGTTTGACAATGAATGGCTGTTTAAGCAAGAACTAAGGCATGATATGTTTAATCTTACAAAAACTTAATTTATATATGTTCTTTGACTAAAAAAATCAAAATAGGTAAGCCAAATTGTGGCAGTTGTCAATGGAACATTGCTCAAACATAAAACGTTTGTAATATTCTTCCAAACGAAAAAAGAAATATACAACTACTGAGCCGATATTTCCGGTTTCTTCCAAGCAACACCAAGCAATTTGGTCCACAATCTTGTTCATTGGGTGATCGGAAAACACAGTTTTATTACGCATAAAACATTCAGTATTCATTCAGAGATTGTATTACGCACCTGTAGAGCCCGACGCGACACTATTGGTTTCCAATAAGAAGCTGTAGTTTGTTATAAAGCTGCTAGGTACTTCTTGGTAGAAGATTGGCAGAAGCAATTTGGATTAACGGGTAGTTGCGTCGTGAATAAGTGCTCTAAATTGTTCGCGATTGTTCTGATGGTACATTTTAAGGTAATGCACTCGTTTATATTTTGACGTTTAAGGTGTATTAGATATGGTGATAATTTGGGAGTGTTTATGCCAGCTTAATTCAACAGACACTGACACAAAAGTTTTCTGGTAGAAGATATGAGTAAACGTGTAGTTGCCTCGTGAATAAGTGCTCTAAACTGTTCGTGCTTATTTGGTGTTACAATTTAAGGTAATTTACTCCTTTGTATTTAATTCTCACTCTCATATGTGACGTTTAAGGTTTGCTTGATCTGGTGGACATTTGAAAGTGTCCATGTGGGTTTAATTCATCAGACACTGTAACTATATATAGTTTCTTGGTAGAATAAGAACTGGTGCTAAATAAGTGCTTAAATTGTCCGTGATTATTTGATGTTTCATTTTAAGGTAATTTACTTGTTTGCATTTCATACTAACTTTTTTACTTAACGTTTAAGACTTGTTGGATTGGACGTGTCAATGTGGGTTTTATTCATCAGACACTGTAACTATATATAGTTTATTGCTAGAACATTAGAATTAACGGATAGTCGTGTCGCAAATCAGTGCCCTAAAATTGTCCGTGATTATTTGATGTACCATTTTAAGGTATTTTTCACGTTTGCATTCTCACTTTGTATTTAAAATTTAAGGTTTGTTAGATCTGGTGGTAATTTAAGAGTATTTATTCAACTGACACCTTCACTATTAATTCTTGGTAAAAATATAAATAAACTGGTAGTCCTGACCTGAATGAGAACTCTGAATTGTTCACAATTGTTTTGATGCTACATATTAAGGTACTGGGCGGTCAAGGATTCGACTTAGGAGGGGGCCTAATTAGCCTTTAGACTTGCGCTCTTTCCTCAGAACCGAAATTTATTATAGTGTTGGCAGGGTGGTATCCTTCATATGAACCATTGTTTTCTATATTTATTCATCCTTTTCGGATGAACCAGCCGTGGTATTGATTATTTGGGACCAAGAGTGCATCTTTAAAAGACAACTATTGTTTCTCAGAACAAAATTTAAAATTAACGACCAGTCCTGCCGTGAGTCGAACACCTATACCACTAGACCACTATCACCCTCGTAATTAAGGCGTATTCTTGTCACTTGAATTGACCAATCGCCAGTGGTCAATTAAGCAATTACTTGACCAATAACAAGATTATATTTTATAAATAAATAAAAGTACATGCTTACATTACCCAATGGACTAATGGAAAACCCTCACCAGATTATCTGAACAAGTGGCAGTGATTGCTTTGGTGACTGGTCAATTGAAAAGACACCCCATATATATATATAATAGTTTTCTCAAAGGACATATCGTAGGTTGGCAGAAACAACGACGATAACCACAGTTGCTTGAACTTAGGCTTTATGTAGACTTTTGAGATTTTCTGACATTGTTAAACTACAGTTCTTCATCTTTGTTAGGCGTCTTCAGACACCTTTAATGAATCTGAATAACCAATGATACGGCATGGTTGATTGTCACTAAGATATTTACAGGTCATATGAAACCAAATTTCTGAGAGTTTATTTCCTCCAAGCAACTGTGACGTTATTTTGAGTGTTTTGATAAAGAAACTGGTAATATTAAGATGAAGAAGGTTGAAGAAAATTATAAATACAAAAATTAGCGACATGCCATGGGTGTAACCTATTTTATTTTCCAAGTCTCAATATGGTTTACATTTTCATCCATTTCCACTTTGGATTGTTTCACCTATCTCCTTGATGACCCTGATAATTTTCATTCGACATAACCCTATATATATATTTGTGCATCTATTCAAGGCGTCAGTTAATACTACAAATACGCGTTTCACCTTTCGACATTCATTAAAAATCAGGAATTTTACTTAAGATTTTCAAAACATATTCAAATATTTAACCCGCCGATAATGAAGTATAAGTAATGTTGAAGCCATTGCTGCTCTTTCTAATTACATCTTTTTAAAGCTGATATCTTTATTTATGTGCAAGGTTCATCATGATAACAGTTAAACATCCACGACTACAGAAACACTTTTGTTGCTGTAATCATTATCTTATCTTTGTTTTGTATTCTGATTCTGTGATTATATAATAAATGTATTCGTTAAAGCCTTTAAGTTCAAATGTGTCCATTTGCATTCGTTGTAATGACAATTTAAAGAATAGAGGTATTCGTTCAATTGTTTCGGAGCGTGGAAACATTAGAGCAGCTCTTTAAACCTCCCTTGTGAATTAAACGGACAATGTGCATTTTGTAACTCGGTGGATTACAAACAAACAAGTTAAACGGTCCGTGGGTCTGCTTTTTGTTTTAAAGTCATTAATACAAAAAACGCTACTGGTAAAGTTTCATTTTGAAGTACAAAATGCTGCGTTGAGTTTTTTTTTTTGCATATTGACATTATCATGATGTTACTCCCAAATAAATTTACCACAATTAATACTATTGTTTTAATATATCAAAAAGGATGAACACATGTCGAAAACAATGGTTCTTATGAAGGATATCGAGTTAAATAAAAATTAAGGTGCAGAAAAGACGGTATTTCTACCTTATGAAACGAAAGTAGATCACAGGTAAATTTTTTAGCATTCACCAATCATTTAATACTTTGGCGTTTTCAGCTATTAAATACACGGTTACAATCTTGTTATCAGTAATAGATATTTTCAATAAATGCATTATTTAGTAAGTAGTTAAAGGTTTATCAGTCAAAATTTATGTTTGTTGTAAAAGGCATGTGTATGTTTTGATTTTGAATAAGAGTGTCACTTTGAAGGGACTCGTTCTTGTTTGGACCCAAAATTATTTTTCCGTGTATATAACACTTACTTAATCATTATTTTACTCTATGACATTGAAATTGCATAAAAAATACAATTTAAGTATATAAAAAAATTTGGTTTCACACGCCAGTATAGTCAAGATTTTTTTAGGAAACCGACGTCTTAACCTCAAGGCAACAACGAGTTATACAACAGAAATGGATATTTTAACCTTATAACAATACATTGATAACATCACGTGATAATGTCAATCAACCAAACACGCAACAGCGAAACCGCTGAAAGAGTCGCGGTCGTCAGAGTCTTAGTTTTAACACTATTAATGATTTGACAAACTTTATTTCGTAATATAAAAGTGCATTTTACAAACCCTGAGCAAGTCCCTTTAATCAAGAAACAGACTAATAAATTTGCTAAATAATCATCGTACACTTTTGTGATATCATTCGGCTCATCATGGTATAAATGTTCGTGCATCTGGTTTTTTACAAGACCATCTCTGGGGTCATGCTTCTCTTCAATTAAAATACCGTTTACGATGAAAATATTTTTGCTTTTTCAAATGCGTGAGAGCTAGTGGTTTATCATTGGTTTTAAATCGATGTCACGAAAGAGAACTGTTAAGAATTGTAGTGAAGTCTCAGTGGTCCAAGTTTCGAAAAGTTAGAATAATTATTTTCAAATTATATATACTGAGTTTCTATCTATATTTGGTTTAAAAATGTTGTTGTTTTTGTTTCACCATTTAAAAGACGTCAAATGCCATTATCATAATTGGGTAGAGGCATTTTGCGTGTTTAGCTTTTGGTCTGAAACTTTCCGTCGAATTTTAATAGGGAACACGTACATGAAGGATAACACTTTTGGTTGGAAATTGTTCTTTGGCTGTTATTTGGTAACAGTTATTTGGAGGGTTACACTTCTGGCCCGAAACTGTTCTTTGGCTGTTATTTGGGTAAAGGTACTTGAAGGGTTACACTTTTGGCCCGAAAGTGTTCTTTGGCTGTTATTTGGATAAAGGTATTTGGAGGGTTCCACTTCTGGCCCGAAAGTGTTCTTTGGCTGTTATTTGGGTAAAGGTATTTGGAGGGTTACACTTTTGGCCCGAAAGTGTTCTTTGGCTGTTATTTGGGTAAAGGTATTTGGAGGGTTACAATTCTGGTCAGAAACTGTTCTTTGGCTGTTATTAGGGTAAAGGTATTTGGAAGTTACAATTCTGGTCAGAAACTGTTCTTTGGCTGTTATTTGGGTAAAGGTATTTGGAAGTTACAATTCTGGTCAGAAACTGTTCTTTGGCTGTTATTAGGGTAAAGGTATTTGGAAGTTACAATTCTGGTCAGAAACTGTTCTTTGACTGTTATTTGGGTAAAGGTATTTGGAGGGTTACATTTCTGGCCCGAAACTGTTCTTTGGCTGTTATTCGGGTAAAGGTATTTGGAGGGTTACAATTCTGGTCAGAAACTGTTCTTTGGCTGTTATTAGGGTAAAGGTATTTGGAAGTTACAATTCTGGCCCGAAACTGTTCTTTGGCTGTTATTCGGGTAAAGGTATTTGGAGGGTTACACTTCTGGTCAGAAACTGTTCTTTGGCTGTTATTAGGGTAAAGGTATTTGGAAGTTACAATTCTGGTCAGAAACTGTTCTTTGGCTGTTATTTGGGTAAAGGTACTTGAAGGGTTACAATTCTGGTCAGAAACTGTTCTTTGGCTGTTATTTGGGTAAAGGTATTTGGAGGGTTACATCATCTGGTCAGAAACTGTTCTTTGGCTGTTATTTGGGTAAAGGTATTTGGAAGTTACAATTCTGGTCAGAAACTGTTCTTTGGCTGTTATTCGGGTAAAGGTACTTGAATGGTTACAATTCTGGTCAGAAACTGTTCTTTGGCTGTTATTTGGGTAAAGGTATTTGGAGGGTTACATCATCTGGTCAGAAACTGTTCTTTGGCTGTTATTTGGGTAAAGGTATTTGGAAGTTAAAATTCTGGTCAGAAACTGTTCTTTGGCTGTTATTTGGGTAAAGGTATTTGAAGGGTTACACTTCTGGTCAGAAACTGTTCTTTGGCTGTTATTAGGGTAAAGGTATTTGGAGGGTTACAATTCTGGTCAGAAACTGTTCTTTGGCTGTTATTTGGGTAAAGGTATTTGGAAGTTACAATTCTGGTCAGAAACTGTTCTTTGGCTGTTATTTGGGTAAAGGTATTTGGAAGTTACAATTCTGGTCAGAAACTGTTCTTTGGCTGTTATTTGGGTAAAGGTATTTGGAGGGTTACAATTCTGGTCAGAAACTGTTCTTTGGCTGTTATTTGGGTAAAGGTATTTGGAAGTTACAATTCTGGTCAGAAACTGTTCTTTGGCTGTTATTCGGGTAAAGGTATTTGGAAGTTACAATTCTGGTCAGAAACTGTTCTTTGGCTGTTATTTGGGTAAAGGTATTTGGAAGTTACAATTCTGGTCAGAAACTGTTCTTTGGCTGTTATTTGGGTAAAGGTATTTGGAAGTTACAATTCTGGTCAGAAACTGTTCTTTGGCTGTTATTTGGGTAAAGGTATTTGGAAGTTACAATTCTGGTCAGAAACTGTTCTTTGGCTGTTATTTGGGTAAAGGTATTTGGAAGTTACAATTCTGGTCAGAAACTGTTCTTTGGCTGTTATTAGGGTAAAGGTATTTGGAAGTTACAATTCTGGTCAGAAACTGTTCTTTGGCTGTTATTTGGGTAAAGGTATTTGGAAGTTACAATTCTGGTCAGAAACTGTTCTTTGGCTGTTATTCGGGTAAAGGTATTTGGAAGTTACAATTCTGGTCAGAAACTGTTCTTTGGCTGTTATTTGGGTAAAGGTATTTGGAGGGTTACATTTCTGGCCCGAAACTGTTCTTTGGCTGTTATTCGGGTAAAGATTTTTGAAGGGTTACACTTCTGGTCAGAAACTGTTCTTTGGCTGTTATTCGGGTAAAGGTATTTGAAGGGTTACACTTCTGGTCAGAAACTCTTCTTTGGCTGTTATTTGGGTAAAGGTATTTGGAGTGTTACACTTCTGGTCAGAAACTCTTCTTTGGCTGTTATTTGGTAACAGTTATTTGGAGGGTTACACTTTTTTCAGAAAATGTTATTCGACTGTTATTTAGGTACAGTGATTCTGAAGGTTGCAGATACTGCCATTCGCCTTTAATTGGGTATCGATAGTTTGAGGGGAACGCTTTTGGTTCGAAAATGTCATCCGACCGTTATTTGGAAAGAGTTTTTTTGATGGTTATGCTTTTGGTCAGAAACTGTCGGTCGACTTTGCAATGCGTACAGGTATTTGGGGGTTACGATTTCGGTTAGAAACTGTCATCCGGCTGTTAATTGGGTAGATGCTTTTCGACGCTTTTGGTAAAAAAAACTCTCCTTCGACTATGAATTGTGTATAGTTTTTTAGAGTTATGCTTCTGGTCAGAAAGTTCTTGGTTGCTGTCGTGTCTATATGTGTACGAAATAAATTTTGATCTATGAAATACAATTGTCCGTTTAGCGTATTGGTGAGCGCACTCGTTTTTCACAAAAGCTCTCCGACTTCAATTCCCGACCTTGACTTATGTTAGTTTGGTTGGCAAGTTTCCCTCACAACACAACACCACACTTTCGCGCAACATCGTGCCAACGACAGTGACCTTGTTTTGAATTAATACAACTTTTAACATTGACTGCAGTTTAATTAGCGTGTTAATTTCATTTTTATTTTGCACGTTATTTCGGAATTGTTTGATATCTATAATCATTGTTCAGTTACGTTTTTATGCATTCAAGGACACGCATAATGGATTAAAGACAATTATATTTTCACAAAACCATTCCATGAATAGCAGAGGACGTCTTTGCAATTTTCTCTCAAATTTCTCTTTCGAAATGCTACAATGATTAATTTGAAATTTAATATTACACATTTCTATAAAAAAAATGTTGACCTATATTTACCAATTGAAAATACGCAAATGTCATTCACATTATCCAGTAGGGGTGTTGCCCAAGAATTAGGGGCTAGAGGGGTCCATTTTTTGTAGAAACCGAAAGATGTATGGTTAAAATGTTGCAAGGAAGGTTTGGGATGCTGTGTTCTAATCGATGTCTTGACAATGTACTTCCGTTCTTAACGATGTGATTTCATTGCGCTTACGTTCTAGAACCGATCCCCGAAAATCGCTAAAAATTCTGCTCCGGTATAGCTCCGGCGACCCAAATTGACAAGGTCTGACGGGCTCTTAACCTATTCTGCCTTTACCGTCGTGTTTCTTGTTTCTTTTTTGTATGACCTTGATACTTACGCCTTTAAACATGATCTTGTTTAAAGCTGCACTCTCTAAGATTTACCGTTTTGACAACTTTTTTATGTTGGAATGAGCCAAATTTTACGTAAATATCTGCAAATCAGTGATATAAGACTGCTTACAAAAGATCAGATCGCAGAATTTCATATTGCCGTTCGAAAATTAATAAATGTTTTGTGGATAAAAGCGTTACTAACGGTTTAAGTATATTGCTTAAAATATCAATTTTTGAACTTAAATACTAAAATCTGCGATCTGATTTTTTGTCAGCTGTCTTATACCACTGGTTTCAATGCACTTTCGCATAAATTGGCTCTTTCCAAGACTAAAAAAAAGTTTGACGTTCAATCAGTGAGAGTGCAGCTTTAAAGTATAGGCTTTTGCGCTTTATCCCTGAAATTTGTATTGTTGTATCGGTTTAAAAACACGAGTTTTGTTGGCAGATATCAGAACATTCAACCTTAAGGTGCACTTGACTTACTTTAAAAGGAATCAAAGTTTGTCCAGAAGTTTTGCCGAGTCAAAAGGCTGAGGAATAAATTTATCGACTTTTCGCGCTTGCGGATTGACATTCGTGGCGTTTTCTATCATTCGCCCGACGCGAAAAGGTGCAAACGCGACGAAATATAAATAAGCAGGCGTTTCACCATATCACACCTTCAAGGAGGCGACGATACATACCTAGTGCCTCTTTGTCGTTGTTCGCGTTTTCGAGCGCCATCTTACGTATTTTTTCCCCTTTATCACGTTCTCGCCTCATCGCCCCGACTCCCGAACAACACCAAAAGAAAATGAAATTGTTCGCGTTTTCGCGCGACAACGTGGCTATTCATCGCTCTATCACGTTCTCGCCCCGACACCCGAACTACACCAGACCTCAATATCACGAAAACACTTAAGTCGAATCTCAAACTCAGGCTCAACTCATTTTATCACATAGCATTAAAATTTATTAAAAATCATATATGTTTTTTTACAGTTTTAAAAGCGCATTCTATCATAGAATATGCTGATTAAAGCCTTTGGTCGAATTCCAAGGTAAATATATTATACAGCCAAAAATGAGTACAATTATGTATTCCTTATAAAATACTCAAGTATATTTTTTGCTCTAGATTTAGTTTTTTTTTTTAAATATTGACAACATTTTTTATCAACACATTCTATGAGAAAATACGTTTTCAAAAAGTGTAAAACATGCAAGATTTTAAAGATTATTATGCTTTTATATGGTGAAATGAGTTGAGACTGAGTTTGAGATTTGACTTGAGTATTTTCGTGATATTAGCGAGAATGAAGGGCACTACCCTTATCTAATCTCGCATACAGTCCTGTACAGCTTATTTACAATTGAAAAGTCGGTGTGGATCCTGGAATTGACGCAAGAGGGGGCGTAACTTATGGGGCACAATCTTTTGACATTTCGCCGTGTTGGCAGGGGGTATGGGTATACTCCCCCGCGATTTTTTTTTAAATTTCTTGTCCGAAATGGTGCATTTTTAGCATATTTAATACCTTTTTTCTCCGATGTTGAAATAGATAGTAAACTTTGAAGTGTCTTCAATATTTTATACATTATTTATATTTGTTTTCCTTAATAAAATAAGTTGCTTTTTAGTGTAATAATTCTTTTTCGTACTCTTTAACACATTTACAAATTTAACCATACAGGAAAGTTAAGCACAGCGTTGTAAAGTAACAGTTTGGGCCGCAGAAATACTACTGTCAGATATGGATTTACTGTTGGCCCTCGATTGTACAATCTGACTGATGTACATGATGTTCCTTGCTTGATGTAAGAGCGTATATTGAGGCTGTTAATTTTAATTAGATTGTCCGATGGTACTAGTATTTGTAAATACAATGCTAATGAAATGTGCCGATAATGTTGTAAAGACTATTACGACGGATACTTCAGGTTAATTATACGTTGTATTGTACTGAGATTTTATCACAGGTATACATGCAATCGTAACAACACGGCCATCTCCGGCAAGCTTCGAGATAGACCTCGTAAATAGTAGTAAGGATATACGAAAGTGCGATGCGGCTACCGGCGATTAACACCGTTTTCAATCCGCGTAAAGAAGGCCCATTGTAACAACAAGGAAATGGATTGTGTTAAATTAAATGTGCTTGTTTAAGAGAAAATATTTATTGTAACCTCAAACAATGTTCGTTTTATGAATATTTAAATGTTTCCTTATACATGAAGCACTCTGTTTCCTCTAGAAAAATCATGAGCACACAGAAAATGTACTTGACAGTAATTGAAATGATCATACGGTTCATGGCATGCATGAATCATTACATCGGATTAAATGCATGCATGGACTAAATGTCAGCATTTTCTCAACAGCCATACGATAACCCTATGAAATGTAAGTTTTAAGTAATACTTTGCTTGTGTAATTTTTCACACCATGCTTTGCCATTCTAACAACATTACTATTCTGTAAAATCATTGATTGCATTGTGCAGAGTTTTGTGGGTTGTGGGTGGGTGTGAGCTTGGCACCCAGTCAGTTTTACCAGCTGATAGCTATACATGCCTTTACTTCAGTATTATTGGGTTTGGGCTGCAAAGTGAATGTTTTTGTCCAAACAGTTCTGTGTCCAGTGTGGGGTTGGGGTGGGGCGGTGACTAGCCACCCAGTAAGCTCAATTGGTAGTACCATACAACGGTCATGTGGCTATGCACCAGTCAATTGTAACCACGCCCCCCTCCCCGGTCCGGGGAATAGCGGGGACTTTGACTCTCAGTACAGCCAACCCCGGCTAAAATCCCTGCCATGCGCGCGAAGGCAAAACCACCGCATTCACCCAGCACTGCAGGGCCATCTGATAGGTAAAAACACGGCCCATTTCCTCGTTTAACCCCAGTATAGCCCCTGACCTGGGGTCGGGGGGGGGGGTACAACTGACTGGTGCACTAAGTTGACAGAACTTGTCTTCAAATAGTATTTGTTCACGGCAGGTCATGCTTCATTTTACCTCCTAGGCTTTGGAGAAACCCAATCATTAAAAGTTTCTTTACACATTCTATTTGTCTTAATCAATAATTATATGTCTCAATATCTTTGAGTAAATTGTCATTTTTTATTAAAAACAACAACACCAAAACAGTAACTGATAAGATACTCAGTTGATTTTTTTGAACAAATATTTAGCCTTGTTACTAAGCTTTTCAGCAATGTTTCCAGACCTTTTTTCATTAATACTTAATCTATTTGGAATAATTAGCCTTTAGATCACTCTTCACACAATGACTCTTAAATGTCCAACTCCATAAAATGCAAACAAAAATAATTACAATTTTGATCAACATGTCCCTTAATTTTATTTTTAATATTAGTCAAGCAATAACAGAGCCATCTGTATGCAATTCAATGTAAAATTAATGATAATTTAGTTTTTGCTCCCATTTTTACTTTCATTTCTGTGCCAAGCCCTTTTAAGTGCATTGCGTATTTTGGGAGACAATCTTTCTGGCACTCTGCAAGAGGGATGCGATGAACCTATCTTACATGAGCGTCCATGATAGATGCCTTTTTCCAACCTCAGTTAGTCAAATTAAAGTAAAAAAGGCCTCATCACCCATCTTGCAACCTATTTACAAGGTATATCTCGAAGCTTGCCGGAGATTCTACTTGATACAGGAAGTGTCGACAACAACGGTTATTGTTAACAATGCATATAACATTCAAAATTAGATACCCTCGATATGAATTATTACCTTATTGTTTCGTATTATATGTTTACATGCATAAACCAGTGTGTCAGTCTGGCTTGTACCTTTTACCTTTTAACAGGAACTTCCTTAAAATTTACGCTACTGGGCCAGTATTCAATATTGATCTTATCCTTATCGATTTCGATTTCTACAATATGGGTAGCATTTATGACCAACGGGAACTTCCTTAAAATTTACGCTACTGGGCCAGTATTCAATATTGATCTTATCCTTATCGATTTCGATTTCTACAATTTGGGTAGCATTTATGACCAAATATACTTTTCCCTACAATATAGCATTTGCATAATTACATGTTGTCATAACAGTGTGATATAGGTTTTATTTGCGTTATTCAGCTGTTTTGTCATTCCTGCAAGAACAGAGTGCCAACGCCAAATGCATTGCCTGGATTTATTTAAATATTGATGCTGCAAGCAAGCTCTTTTATTGTTTTCAGTGTTATTACTGGCATATGATGGACATGGTGTAATAAAGCTAAGAATTCCATATAAATATCGAGTGACAAACCAATCTCCTAAGCATGAATTTTGCTAGTTTTATTCAGTGTTCATACACTATTTACTTAACAACAATTGTGGAGAAATCGGTCTTGTGCTGTGGTGGTGACTAACTCAGTGTGTGTATACCACGTGATAAATGACGTCATATACGCTACGTCAGAAGGCAATATTTTGCTTAAAATGAAGACTTAAATCAAAGATAACTTTTCTTTTACTACACCATTTTAAATAAAATAAAGGGCAGTCCATGCCGCTTACAGAGCCCCGCCTTCGTTTTATTACCGAAGCTTGATAAGGTAAATAGTTTAATCAAACACTTCGACAAACCTGTTTCCAAAATAATATTTTGACAGTGCTCCGTCAGACGGCCGTATTGTGAAAAGGTTTGTCGAAGTGTTTGAAGAAACTAAACTCTCAATCAAACTCTGGTAAAAGAACGAAGGCGAACCTCCTTAAGAGGCGTAAACTGCGCTATGTTTCATCGCAAATGGTGAAGAAATAGTGAAGTAATTCTTGTTTTAAGTCTTCTTTCGAGGCAAAATATTGCCTTCCGACGTAGCATTTATGACGTAATTTATCACGTAGTATACACACACTGTAACTGGGGATCCGACATTGTTAACCGTTTTATTATCTCAGACCATTGGCTACCGTCCAAATTGATAGGTTGAATGGCTGAAGGATTTGTGGTTTCAAAAACAGGCTGAACATGCTGGAGTGTTTGTCCACGTACACCTGATAGTAATTTTACCGAATATACAGTGGTTATGTTCAACTAATTTTCTTTTTCTTATAAGAAACGAAACTTTTTTCTAACGTTGTTTAATGTTAAGTACACGTGGGTCGTGTTGGGGGTCGTTTATCACTATAAATCAGTGTTATATTGCATGAAATTGGTCAATTGACTTTATGATATAAAATGAAATTTATAAAGTGGTGTCTGACCTTTCCGTCGGAAAATAACCGAGGCGTTCCGATTGCATCGTTTATTGTTTGGCTTTTGGGCCTGTCTCTGTACATTTAATTGTCTTAAAAGTGAACTACAGTAATACTGTCATTACCTTTTCATATTATACCTTAATACCGATGACATTCTTGTTATTGTTATACACACTTTTACAATATTTATATCAAACTTAGGATTGATTTATTAATAGAACTTATGTTATAATTGACACATGCCATGCATTATTTCTATACATATTGTTGTGACGATGAGCGTTTATGCTTAAGTCGAATAAAATTTATGTTCTGTTCTGTTCTGTTCTGTTCAGTAATACTGTAGCTTAATAAGTGGTAGATACTTGGTGTATTTGAATCGAAGGTAAAGCGGCAGGTGTATTGTATAGCTGTTCTTGTGATTTATTTTAAACTACAGCTGTTATTTCCAAGTATTGATTTTTTATTTACATAATTAAACAGCTGTAGCTATAATTAATGGGTCACTGTGGTCATTTTGCACCAGTTAACCCCTTTGGTACGTTATAAGTTTAGAAACTTGCAAATAGTATTTTTAGACATAAGTTTAGAAGCTTGCATATAGTATCAAGTGCAGACGATCACAAGAACAAAACACCATGCGAAGCCCTATATTGTAAACCAAACCTGGAACATAACTTTTCATAACACCCTGCAACGTTATTTAAGATGGAACGCGACTATGAACGAATTTTCGAGTTACTGTCTAAATATTGGTATACCCTTTTCTTGATATCAGGCGATTTGTAATAAAACATTGGATACATGTATTTTAAAAAATCAAAAATTAAACGAGCAGTTTTTTCAAGAATTAAAGAAAAGCGCACCTTTTTCACCGAAACACGACGCCGTTTTTTTCCGCGAAAAATGACGTTATAGACGGATTTTAAATAAATAACGTAAAAAAAGAAAGAAAAATATATGTGCGTGAGCGTTTTCACAAAACGCACTTGAGGTTGAAATTTCATAGCGGTAAACAAAGAATTGATGAAAATATCGGTGATTGTAGCTGGAACGCAAAAATATGACAGACGTCTCAAAATTGACGGCAGTTGCATAATTTGAACACTCGTAGATCCAAAACTGTTCCGAATATTGAAAAAGTGAAAACAGTCCCTAACTCGAAAATTCGTTCATAGTTGCGTTCCACCATAAGGTAGCCACGGCTTGAACGTATTTTTAACAACACCATATGACGTTTTTTATTGGAGCCCCCTGGAGGGAACGACCTTTATGAAACGCCTTTTTTCCTGGTTGACCTTGGAGGCCGAGTTATTGATAAAGGCTAGATTTTAAGCAGAAGTTAATGAATTTCTATAGTGCATAATGCATCATATTTCATCCTATCCTAATTCGTTTTTCATTAATTTCCAACGAATTTGTTAACTTTGTAAACTAATTCGAGGCGCCCTCTGATGTTTTGCATCAATGGTCTTTCTTGTTACACCTTGTGACGCCCTTAAAGTTCACCAACGGCTTTCACTCAACTTCTCATATAACTCTAATCTATATTTTCTAATTAGGTTTGTGATTAATAATAAGGTTGAGGAAACCGTATTGAGCTGTATATTACTCGTTTAAGTAACTTAAATTAAAAGCGCCGATGCTGCGTCCAAAAAAGTACAATTACGTGCGGTTTGAGGTCTTTTCTTGGCTAATCCAACGGAGAGCTTGATCGATGATTCAATTTAAGAACTTGACGTCAGTGTTGAGCATACTTTCTTATGTGCTGATTTGTCCTTCAATTCGATTTTCTATTTAAAGGTGAAACATTTGTTACGGATTATCGCCTTAAGTTGTCACATTCTAAATGACTTTTTATCGGTTCTAAAAGTTGAAGCTTAGTGCACTAAGGTCATGTTCAAGAATAAAAGTGAACGAATATCCATGAAATGTAAATAGAGTATACGGATATCATAGAGATCATGAGTTATTTCCTATGAACATGAGTTATTCCCTATAAACATGAGTTATTCCCTATGAACATGAGTGATTCCCTATGATCATGACTGATTCCCTATGCACATGAGTTATTTCCTATGATCATAAGTCATTCCCTATGAACATGAGTGATTCCCTATGCACATGAGTTATTCCCTATGAACATGAGTGATTCCCTATGAACATGAGTGATTCCCTATGATCATGAGTAATTCCCTATGAACATGAGCCATTCCCTATGCACATGAGTTATTTCCTATGATCATGAGTCATTCCCTATGAACATGAGTGATTCCCTATGCACATGAGTTATTCCCTATGCACATGAGTGATTCCCTATGAACATGAGTGATTCCCTATGATCATGAGTTATTCCCTATGAACATGAGTGATTCCCTATGAACATGAGTCATTCCCTATGCACATGAGTAATTCCCTATGCACATGAGTGATTCCCTATGGTCATGAGTAATTCCCTATGCACATGCGTTATTCCCTATGCACATGAGTGATTCCCTATGAACATGAGTGATTCCCTATGAACATGAGCGATTCCCTATGATCATGAGTTATTCCCTATGAACATGAGTGATTCCCTATGAACATGAGTTATTCCCTATGAACATGAGTGATTCCCTACGAACATGAGTCATTCCCTATGCACATGAGTAATTCCCTATGCACATGAGTGATTCCCTATGAACATGAGTGATTTCCTATGCACATGAGTTATTCCCTATGCACATGAGTTATTCCCTATGAACATGAGTGATTCCCTATGAACATGAGTGATTCCCTATGATCATGAGTTATTCCCTATGAACATGAGTGATTCCCTATGAACATGAGTCATTCCCTATGCACATGAGTGATTCCCTATGCACATGAGTGATTCCCTATGATCATGAGTAATTCCCTATATACATGATTTATTTCCTATGAACATGAGTTATTCCCTGTGCACATGAGTTATTCCCTATGAACATGAGTTATTCCCCATGCACATGAGTTATTCCCTATGAACATGAGTTATTCCCCATGCACATGAGTGATTCCCTATGAACATGAGTGATTTCCCATAGACATGATTTATTCCCAATGAACATGTGTTTTTCTCTATTTACATGATTTATTCCCTATGAACACGAGTTTTTACCTATGAACACGAGTTATTCCCTATGAACATAAGTTATTTCCTATGGACACGAGTTATGACACGAGTTATTTCCTAAAACGTTTTACATGTATGTGCTTTTAGATTGTTATACAGTTAGTCATTAAAGGGTTTATCATGGGCATTTCCAGTTTTGGTTTGGAACTGCTTGATATTTCTTCTAAATGGATTTGGAATGAAGCTGGCTTTTTGGAGTATCGAAAAAGCTTGTTCTTTAAAGTTCGGAGGGAAATTCAATCACGATATTTTAAGATTTTTTTTTATTTAAGCTAGTTGGGTAATTTTAGGCTTAGTGTTTGAAATAATATTTTGTCCAAAGGGATGGCAATTTTTTTTTAATCTGCTGTACAGTTTTTTATTATAAATCAGCAGTCAGACCGAATTAATTTATGAGGTGAATCGGTAGATTTAAACACAGGCTGGGTAAATAGACGAAACTCTCGACAATAAGTTAAAGGGTAATTCGAACGCATTTACCAAAATAAAAACTTATTTTATTTATTGATGCAAATAATTGCACACTTGAAAGCCGCACTCTCACAATTTGACATTTTTGACAACTTCTTTTTTTTTTTACTTGAAATTATCCCATTTTTTGTTTAAATGTCTGGAAACCAGTGATATAAGGCTGCTGACACAAGATCAAATCGCAGTTTATATATTTACGTTCAAAAATGTTTTATGGCTAGAAGCGTAACAAACGCTTTAAGAAAAAAAGAGGAAAATTTCAGCAGTTTTCAAAGGAATTGAGTTATGGTCTTAGACTATTGTGAGTTAACTTATATGACTGAAATGAAGGCACTGATACCAAAATCAGCTGATTCGGAGAAAGATACTTAATTGATGGCAAAACTGTCATTCTGTGAGAGTGCAGCTTTAACCATTTAAGCACTGCAGATTCGAGGTGTTAGTGACTAGTTTATAAAGAAGAAAACTATTTCGTGGCAGATTTCTTGGATTTGGAGCTACGGATCGATCGTATTATGCAAACTAATTGTTGCCAGGGGCGAATCCAGGATTTTGGGTTAGGGGGGGGCGTAACTTTTAATCACTCTAAAGGTTGCACTAGCAGATCAAGGGGCATACCTATAGTTCTAATATCATAACGAGGTTTCTATTAGGACGACTAAGTGGCTTATATAATTTGTATATTTTCGTTAAGCGGGAAAAACGAGGGAAGATACATGTATAATTGTGAACCCATGTTCAGATACTTTTACTATTAGTGCCGAATTATTACAGTAAGGGAAGGCGGGAACGTTTAAATTGCGTGCACTCTGTGTTGTGTACGAGTACATCTCAAAAGGCAATGTTGTATAAAGATACGCGAGCGAAGCGAGCGAAGAAAAAATAGGAAAATATAGTATATTTTATTGTTTCCATACCAAAGAACATGTAAGCTCCGGGAATTTTAGGGGGCGTGCGCCGGGTGTGCCCCCCCCCCCCTGGATCCGCTAGTGGTTGCCCTAATTAATTGAATCACTTTGAAAAGCTCTTTCATTTAATTAATGTGAGCAATTATCGAATCGGACTATAAAGAAGATTGCTCGAAAGCACACATTACATCCAAAGTATGAAAAGGTTTCTCTGTTTCATTAAATGTAAACACTGAAACGCCACTTTGACCGGTTTATGAAGAGTCAGTTGTAATATTCAACAATATATTTAGTTTATTTAAATAATCACATCAATACATAAATACAGAAATAAATGGAAAAGAAATGGGTCTGCATCGTGTGCAAATACAATAGTAGCATTGGTTGTCCGGTTAGCGCAGTGGTTAGCGCACTCGCTTCTCACCTAGGCGACCCGGGTTCGATTCCCGGCTTGGGCGCATGTGAGTTTGGTTTGTGGTCACCAAGCCGGACAAGTGGGTTTCTCCGGGTTCTCCGGTTTTCCCCACAACACAAGACCACACTCTCGTGTAAAATCGTGCCAACGAGAGTGATTAATATAATGTTGTAATAACTTGTGTCACAATCGTTGTAAAATAAATATGTTTAAACTAATAGTAGCATTGAGTTCGTTGGAACTGAGCATTGATCAATTTATAAACAAACAGGCGAACTAAGTTATTACGTCACCTATTTGTCTTTGAGAACAAAAGTAAACCCACTTTTTAATAAATTAACCGCTTTGAAATGTCGTCTATTTCAAGTCGGTGCCTTTGTTGATCTGATTGTTCACATTTTCATATTTACTATGCAATAATTATGCTGTATATTCTGTAAGGTCATTCAAGACGAAATGCTTAATTATTTAAACGATAGTCCGCAGACTGGGCCTCTTTTGTTATCTACGTAGTATATCAAATACATGCTAGCATTCGGAACATCTCGGTCATTTCCCATCGAAAACAACCTCGTATGTATGCCGGTACATCACAAGAAGTCGTTCGTAAAATTTTAGATAAGAAAATATTTTAATGTTTAACATACATTTTGTTTTACTTAGTTTAAATTGATCGTCAGTGAAGTGTATTATTGCATAAATAAGTAAACTTCCCAAGAGTGGAGTCCTTACGTTAACTGCTATATTGAAATCACTACGCGATCTACTCGCACCGTAATTAAATTTAAATAATCCTGTCATGGTAAAACGTCCATATACATCCGAGGTTTTTCTCGACCGAAAATGGCCGAGGTGTTCCGATTGACGTAGTTTATCAAATACATTCTAGAAGAGCGATCCGTCCAAAAGGTCTTCGTTTCAATCATTCAGGCGCATTGATCAATGTCAATGATGTCAAGGGCAAAGCACCCCAATTCGGAAGTGCCTACTCATTGTTGCATTTATTATTTCTTTAAGTTGACACATGGCAATAAATCAAAGCATGGCTAAACCATCTCAGACCATTGGTTACCTGTCTGTATAGGGTTTGAAGCTGAAAGGTTTGTGTTGTTTTTTAAAAAAAAAAGCAGGCTGAATATGCTGGAACTACTTGATTACGTTTTATTGTCTACATTTTCACCGCATTTTTTGTACTCGTACACCGGATATTGTCATTTTACCTTACACACACTTTATGCGTTCAACCAATTTGATTGTTCTTAGGAGAAACTTCTTTCTAACTGTTGTTTAATGTTTAGTACACAAGTGGAGCTTTCTCCCCATATATAATATGGTGTTGTGGGTCGCGAAGCACTAGAAATCAGTGTAATCTTGCATGCAAATTGGTCAATTGACTATAGACTATATAGGAAATTTATTTAGTTGTCTTTGACCTCAATACAGAGCATTGAACGGTAAGGACCCGGATCAGATGCAAGCGTCTAGATGATCGAGATTAGACAAGTCTTTGTTTGATTGACCACTAAATTGGAAATGAGACGACAACACGCACAGCAACACGCACAGCAACCAACATGTTAAAGTCGCACAACGTAGGTTGACGCATAACAGATTTGTGTTTAAATTTTAAAGCTGCACTCTCACAGATTGAACGTTTTGACAACTTTTTTTTATTTATGTTTTGGAACAAGCCAATTTTAGCGAAAATCCATGGAAACCAGTTATATAAGACTGCTGACAAAAAAATCAGATCGCAGATTTTATATTTACGTTCAAAAAAATGATGTTTTATGCATTTTTCTTAAATCGTTAGAAACAATACGTTAGTAACGGTTTAAGCCATAAAACATAAATTTTGAACGGAAATTTGGAAATCCACGATAGGATTTTTGTCACCAATATTGGTTTGCAGATATTTACGCAAAAATTTGCTCTTTACAAAGTAAAAAAAAAAGTTGTTAAAATGGTCAATCTGTGAGAGTGCAGCTTTAATTAAAAAATGTGAATAAGTATCATTTTTTTCAACTATGCAAAGTGCGTATTTATGAAGAAAAAAATAATTATTTTTTTCACATTTTTGGCATCGTACTTTTTGGTGTGGAACTATAAGATTAAAAAAAAATGAGTTTGAAAATCCGGTGCCATTGGGTAAGGCCAACATGTTATGTTACATAATATATCACGCCTCCAACATGAATGGCGCAATGTCATTGGTCAAGAACTGGAACATATTTTTCCATATTGGGTCACCAAATTTATATCGTACCAAAATGGCGTCTATTTTCCGATTTCTATGAAAACATGAAAGATGTAAACAGGTTGTCGACGTGATATATACGTTACAGGGTCCCCTACTAACCCCGTAACTTGTAATATTATGTCTTTGTTGATTTGTGGCATTGTGTGTCTCTTGTACTGTATCTGTCGTTCGTTTAAGCTGCACTCTCACTGAGTGACAGTTTTGACTCTTATCTTATTTTTTTCTTTCTAAGAATCAGCAATGCCATCAATTTAGTCATGTAAGATAACTCAGTAAAGAACAGGCGCCATGATTACGAACAGTCTCAAGTCCAAGTCTATACTCAGACTCAGAAAAGCTTTTTCATTCAAGAATTTTTTTTATATATTTATTCCATTTATTTTGGTAAATAACAGTAAAACATTACAAAATAATATATTTCAGCAAATTTCACCATTAATGCTTTAATAGAAGGAAAATCACAATGAAATGGAGTTTTGCCCTATTGAGTCTTGAGTCGGAACTCAGACTTGAGACTGTTCGCAATCACTCCCCCAGATCTCAATTGAAGTGAAAACTACAAGGAAAAATGCCGAAAAAACCTCATTTTTTCTAAAAGCGTTCGTCTCTCCATAATACATCAATTTTCGAACGTATATAGGAAAAAACTGCAATCTGATCTCTTGTCAGCTGTATTATATCACTTTTTCCAGACATTAAAGCTGCACTCTCACAGATTGAGCGACTTGACAACTTTTTTATTTTTGTCTTGGAACGAGCCAATTTTTGCGAAGACCCATGGAACCAGTTATATAAGACTGCTGACTAAAAATGAGATCGCAGATTTTTATTTTAAAGTTCAAAAGTTGATGTTTTATGCATTTTTCTTACACCGTTAGTAACGGTTTGAGCCATAAAACATTAATTTTCAAACGGAAATATGAAAATCTACGATCTGATTTTTCTCAGCAATCATATATCATTGGTTTGCGATATTTACGCAAAACTTTGCTCTTTCCAAGACAAAAAATAAAATAGTTGTAAAAATGGTATATCTGTGAGAGTGCAGCTTTAACGCATACATGGACTCATTCCCAGACAAAAAAGTTGTCACAACGGTCAATCCGTGAGAGTGCAGCTTTAAATTAAAATTTTGCCCCCAAACATGAGCCTTGTTAAATGTTTAGCTACTAGGCCTGTCCCTATGGTTTCCTCTACTTTGTTTAGATTCATTGTGTTTTGGTGAATTATCTTATAGTTTGTATTGAAAATATCTTATTCAAACGGGTAAGAGTATAATATCCCTCTGCAACAGCTAATGCTATAAGCATGACACAGAGTTAATTGATCTTAGTGCTTGAAAATCACATGGGGGAGGGAGGTTTCCGTGTGAATTCCAATTTCTAATAAAATCTATGATTGATATTTACATAGCGGAAAACCTGTATTGACCAGAATCTTGCAATAAGCGAAATGCTGTTCCCAGTGAAGTACAATATAGTCCATCAATCGGAACACTTCGGCTCTTTACTTTCGAAAATAACCTTGCAGGTATATGGACGGTTTACAATGTCAGAATTATTTACATTTACCTACGCTGCAAGTAGATCGTATTTTCCACTGTTAAGCGTAATGATATTACTCTAAGAAATATTAATTTATTTTGTAATAAAACACCTTACTGGGAATTAATTTGAACTTTGTAATACAATTAACACCTTGAAACGATACAATTAATAAAACGTATTAATATTAATTTTACGAACTACTTTTAGTTACGCATCGGCACACATCCGAAGTTGTTTTCGATGAAAAAATGGCTGAGGAGTTCCGAATGCAACTCTGGTTGTTATCGATGGAAAATGGCAGAGGAGTTCCGTTTGATAGTGCATTTGTGGCACTATAGCTGCTGATTCAATTTGCCAGAGCGTTAAAAGCTCATTATGAAAGAAATCTCTCGCAATAATTGTGTGTCTTTTAAACGGATCATTATATGGATCTGATTGAGAATCTGTGTTAAAACTTTTAATGTAAGTGGATGTTCTCTACTAAAAGCTTTTCATTTCAATCTGACTGGTGTAATGTCTGTAAACAATTATACGGACGAGCGAACAAGTCAGTATCAGAGTTTTATCTTAACACGAAAAACTGTTATGTGTTCATAAACAAACACTTACAGGGACGATTGCTCAGAACATTGTTAAAGTTTACAACGGTGATAACGGCGTCGCTGTTAACTTAAAAACGTAATCTATGGTGTGCTCATATATTTAAAAAGAAAAGGGTGACCCAAATAGTGTTTGAAGTAGTGCAGAACCCAGTGCATCCATTTAACTTCCAGAGCAGTAAAGCTTTAAAAGTAAACAATGGTCCGATTTTTTTAGATTTTTTTTAACTTTGATAAATGACATCGTTGTTAAATTTTAAACGTGAAATATTCGATAATGTGCTAAAATCTCTAAATCTTAACAAGTACAAATAAACACTTGCCTGAAATCTTGTTAGAAATACTTGTGTTTCAATTTGTATTCTTCTAGAGTTGTAAAGATTTAAAAGTTAACAACGATGACGTTTATAACGATGCTCACTTTAACAATGTTCTGACAGGTCAAAGTCTCAATGGTGACGTAACAACGTTGATAAATTTAACAAATTTCTGAACAATCAGTCCATAATTAGCACAAACGCCATTTCATACAAAAGAGGGAAGCAGTATGTTCGCTCACAAATTATATTAAATGTGTCATAATTTGATCAATTTAACCAACATGAACACATATTTCTAACTTAAATCAAAACATAATATACTTTCTGCATTTATATTTAAAGCTTAATAATGACTCAATGTTCATTATCAGAAAAATTTCATTTGCAAAGTACAGTGTGTGTATACCACGTGATAAATTACGTCATATATGCTACGTCGGAAGGCAAAAATTTGCTTAAAATGAAGACTTAAATCAAAAATAACTTTTCATACACAACACCATTTTAAATGAAACAAAGGGCAGTCTATGCCGCTTAAAGAGCCCCGCATTTGATTTATTTCCGAAATTTGATGAGGTCATTAGTTTCACTAAACACTTCAACAAACCTGTTTCCAAAATAATGTTTGACAGTGCTCCGTCAGACGGCGGTATCGTGAAAAGGTTTATCGAAGTGTTTTAAGAAACTAAACTCGCAATCAAATTTTGGTAAAAGACCGAAGGTTGGGCTCCGTAAGCGGCGTAGACTGCGCTATGTTTCATTTAAAATGGTGAAGATATAGTGAAGTTATCTTTGTTTAAAGTCTTTTTTCATATCAAAATATTGCCTTCCGACGTAGCATTTATGACGCAATTTATCACGTGGTATACACACACTGAAGTAGATGTATTAAAGGTTGAGTATTGTAATTAGACTTTAGACAATTGTCTACATAGGCATATCGTCGGATACCACGTAAAACGACTACGTTATGAAGTATAACGGAATTAAGTACCGTGGTGCCGTCGCTGACATAGGTCTAGATATTTATCAATTATTAACAAACATTAAAGCTTCTCTCTCCGAGATATACCATTTTTACAACTATTGTATTTTTTGTCTTGGAAAGACCAAATTTTTGCGTAAATATCTGCAAACCAATGATAAAAGATTGCTGACAAAAAAATCAGATCGCAGATTTCTATATTTCCGTTCGAAAATTTATATTTTATGGCTTAATCCGTTACCAACGGTTTAAGAAGAATGCATAAAACATCATTTTTTAACTTAAATATTTAAATCTGCGATTTAATTTTTTGTCAGCAGTATTGTATAACTGGTTTCCATGTGTCTTCGCAAAAATTTGCTCGTTTCAAGACAAAAAAGAATAAAAAAAAGTTGTCAAAACGTTCAATCTGTGAGAGTGCAGCTTTAACAAACATGTTTGCTATTAACGAATTTTACACCTGTTTGCAATAAAGAATGTTTTTTGTTTCTTTTCAGACTGAAGAATGCAGATGCATAACAAAATACCATATTACCAAGTGTGGAAAACGATCTAAAAGTGATACAAAATGTCTCCAAATTTGACGTTATTCGTCAATGACGTCATACGCGTCATGATGAAACTTCCGTCCTGCTGTCTGCTGACGTCAACGATGACGTTATTGTTCATATCTGTGATAAGCCTAGCCATTCCATGCACAGGTAATTATGATTTAATTAATGCTATATATTAAAATGAATATATTATCAAAAATTTATAATTACGTTATATGGAATGATTTTTGTATCTAAGATGAATCGGATCGGATACAGATGGTTTTGTACATGAGAAACAGGGCGTAGGAAGGAACAGTTGGAACGTATCTACGAACAGCTCGTTTCAGTAGTACGTTCTATGGAAAAAACAAGCCACAGTTAAAAAGGAAAATGGCCAAACTAGCAGAGGGAATCAAACAAGACAATACATCGTCGGCAGTCACGGTACTTAATTCCGTTACTCTTCATAAATACCATGGGACAATTGACTGACACAATCTCGTTTAAATGAATATGCATGAGGCAGGGGAGACAACATTTTGCAATTAATTCACATGTTACAATAAAATATTCTTCAAAAGCTCTGGCATGTCAGAAGCCTCCATGGCTGAAAGGTTTTCTGCATATTTTTTTGTACTGAAACGGCGGAAACTGGTTCAAAACCGTAAAATGAGCTTGTACCAATGAAACTACCTCATTGATAATTTATGATTTCGAGACTTTCCCAGCCAAATCGCCCATTGTACAAAACGTGTGTATAGGTGGTATTCGACGAAGAGGACAATAATACAATGGAAAAAAAATGACTTACCCAGAAGCCAACAATGCTACGACTAAAACAGACACTAAAAGAGGGCTGAACAACGTACAAACCAAACAGACACTTATCCCAACACGAGTCAACAGCACTCAACACGTATCCCTACATAAGTCAACAGCGCTTAACACTTATCCCTACATGAGTCAACAGCGCCCAACACTTATTCCTACGTGAGTCAACTGCGCTCAACACTTATCCCTACACGAGTCAACAGCACTCAACACTTATCCTTACATGTGCAAACAGCGCTCAACACTTATCCCTACATGTGTCAACAGCGCTCAACACTTATCCCTACATGTGTCAATAGCGCTCAACACCTATCCCTACATGTGTCTACAGCGTTCAACACTTATACCTACATGTGTCTACAGCATTCAACACTTATCCCTACATGTGTCTACAGCGCTCAGCACATATCCTTACATGTGTCAACAACGCTCAACACTTATCCCTACACGAGTCAACAGCGCTCAACACTTATCCTTACATGTGTCAATAGCGCTCAACACTTATCCCTACATGTGTCTACAGCCCTCAACACTTATCCCTTAATGTGCCAATAACGCTCAACACTTATCCCTACATGTGTCTACAGCGCTCAACACTTATCCCAACACGAGTCAACAGCGCTCAACACTTATCCTTACATGTAACAACATCACTCGACACCTATCCCTACATGTGTCAATAGCGCTCAACACTTATCCCTACATGTGTCTACAGCACTCAACATTTATCCCTACATGTGTCAACAGCGCTCAACACTTATCCCTACATGTGTCTACAGCCCTCAACACTTATCCCTTAATGTGCCAATAACGCTCAACACTTATCCCTACATGTGTCTAAAGCGCTCAACACTAATCTCTACATGTGTCAACAGCGCTCGACATTTATCCCTACATGTGTCAACATCGCTCGACACTTATCCCTACACGAGTCAACAGCGCTCAACACTTATCCCTGCATGTGTCAACAACGCTCGACAATTATCCCTACATGTGTAAATAGCGCTCAACACTTATCCCTACATGTGTAAACAGTGCTCAACACTTATCCCTACATGTGTCAACAGTGCTCGACACTTATCCTTACATGTGTCAACAGCGCACAACACTTATCCCTACATGTGTCAACAGTGCTCGACACTTATCCTTACAGGTGTCAACAGCGCTCAACACTTATCCCTTCATGTGTCAATAACGCTCAACACTTATCCCTACACGAGTCAACAGCGCTCAACACTTATCGCTATATATGTGAACATCACTCGACATTTATCCCTACAAGTGTCAACAGCGCCCAACTCTTATCCCTACACGAGTCAACAGCGCTCAACACTTATCGCTATATATGTGAACATTACTCGACATTTATCCCTACAAGTGTCAACAGCGCCCAACTCTTATCCCTACACGAGTCAACAGTGCTCAACACTTATCGATATATATGTCAACATCACTCGACACTTATCCCTACATGTGTCAACAGCGCTCAACACTTATCCCTATAATAGTCAACGGCCTTCAACACTTATCCCTGTATGTGTCAACTGCGCTCAACACTTATCCCTACATGTGTCAATAGTGCTCAACACGTATCCCTACATGAGTCAACTGCGCTCAACACTTATCCCTACATGAGTCAATAGCGTTCAACACTTATCCCTGCATATGTCAACTGCGCTCAACACTTATCCCTACATGTGTCAATAGCGCTCAACACTAATCCCTACATGAATCAATAGCGCTCAACACTTATACCTACATGAGTAAATAACACTCAACACTTATCCCTACATGAGTAAATAGCACTCAACACCTATCCCTACATGAGTAAATAGCACTCAACACTTATCCCTACATGAGTCAATAGTGCTCAACACTTATCCCTACATGAGTAAATAGCACTCAACACTTATCCCTACATGAGTCAATAGTGCTCAACACCTATCCTAACACGTGTCAATAGAGCGCTCAACACTTATCCCTATACGAGTCAACATCATTCAAGACTTATCCCTAGATGTGTCAACAGCGTTAAACACTTATCCCTTCATGTGTCAAAGGTGCTCAGCACTTATCCCTACATGTGTCAACAACGCCCAAAACTTATCCTTACTTAAGTGAAAAACGCTCAAAACCTATCCCTACATGTGTCAACAACGCTCAACACTTATCCCTACTTGTGTCAACAGAGCTCAACATTTATCCCTACTTGAGTGTACAACGCTCAACACTTATCCCTACTTGAGTGAACAACGCTCAACACTTATCCCTACTTGTGTCAACAGTGCTCAACATTTATCCCTACTTGTGTCAACAGAGCTCAACATTTATCCCTACTTGTGTCAACAGTGCTCAACACTTATCCCTACTTGTGTGTACAACGCTCAACACTTATCCCTACTTGTGTCAACAGTGCTCAACATTTATCCCTACTTGTGTCAACAGAGCTCAACATTTATCCCTACTTGTGTCAACAGGTCTCAACACTTATCCCTACTTGAGTGTACAACGCTCAACACTTATCCCTACTTGTGCGGACAGTGCTCAACACTTATCCCTACATGCTTCAACAGTGCTCAACATTTATCCCTAAATGTGTCAACAACGCTCAACACTTTTCCTTACTTGAGTGAACAACGCTCAAAACTTATCCCTACTTGTGTCAACAGTTCTCAACATTTATCCCTAAATGTGTCAACCGAGCTCAACACATATCCCTATTTGAGTGAACAACGCTCAACACTTATCCCTACTTGTGCGAACAGTGCTCAACACTTATCCCTACATGCTTCAACAGTGCTCAACATTTATCCCTACATGTGTCAACAATGCTCAACACTTAATTCTACATGTGTCAACAGTGCTCAACATTTATCCCTACATGTGTCAACAGCGCTCAACACTTATCCCTACATGTACCAGCAACGCTCAACACTTATCCCTACAATTCGCAACACAGTTGCGAACATCACGAATGGTCACAAACATATTTACTTTACTTACATGAATCTATTCGACATACGTGCCTCGCCTCCATCATTGCATGTGACACAGAAATTTGATCCAAGACGTCGATCAAAAAACGGAAATTAAATACGGATCGATTACAGGAAATTCTTGCTGTAACATTATTACTAAATGATTGATTATTCAATGAAAACAACTTGGTAAGATGTATATATTCATCCAGGAGTGCCTTACAAGAGTAGAGAAATTTAAAAAAAAACTCCGGGCTTGTCCAAAACATTTTGCAATCATTGGCTTAACTTTAAGCGTTGCATCGTTGGCAAAATTTCGTCAAATTAAAATATTTCCAAGGACTGCATCATTTAAATACAAGCAAATCTAAAATATTTCACACGTTAAGAAGTAGAAAATATCATAGTCTCTTATAAGCTAAGGAATGTTTTTATATCTTTACTGTCAAAAAAGTTATTAAGAAATTAATGTCACTTTCTTGTTTGTTTACATTGGTCCATGGTAACCAATGTGAGAACCCCTTTGAAGAAACTTCCTCAAACTGAGACTCAGTAAATTAGTGAATACGAGCCCTGGATAAAATAAATATTCAATTATTTATTAATCAACCGTTTAACAGGTAAAAGATACAAAGTAATATTTATCTAAACTTCATATTGATTTTACATTGTTCTATTAATCGGAAATGCAGTTGTGTGAAAACTCTATTTGCATAAACCGTCTCGAATTGCACGGTATTTCAATAATCAATTTACAGCACTTTCCTAAGTTGCACAAGAAAATAAGACATTAGTTTGTCCAGGTCGTTTATCAGGACCTACCGCTGAGAAGCATAAAAGTAACCAACTGAAATGTCATCGTGGTCGTAAATTACCACTGTATCTGCATATCGCTTCTTGTTATTCATTACGACAATGAACAGACACTCCATGCATGTCCTGATTAAATCAAACATATAAATATTCCACGTTCAATTACTGGCGTAGCTTAAACTAGGTACGATAGGGCCCGAACGTCCTGCACATGAGTTTCAAAAATGTAGCTACATCTGTACATTCATAGCTACCACTGTATTTGAGAGTTTTACTGACAATAAAACAACAGGCTTACCCTGTCAAATTTCAAGCAATTTCAGTTGGCACAAGGATTGTTAAAGCAACAAAACAGTTCAATACACCTAATCACAATATTGTTTGTGGAGAGTAAGTTGAAATTTTAGGCGATGAGGTAGATAGTTTTTGTTCTAAAATGTGCAAAAAACAGCTAAGCAACTGAATATACTTCAAAGCCTAAGCAATTTTTGACAATCAATACTAAGCTTATTATCTTAATATCTTTCATCAGATCCAATTTAAACTACTGTCCTTTTGTTTGGCATTTTTGTAGCAAGAGTTTTTAAAATTAAAAGATTACACCTCAACTTTCGAAAATCTTCTTCATAGAATTCAATTGACAACATTACATCAGAGCAGGATAAGATGCATCGCTATTGAAACTTACAAATGTCTGTACAGTAGCTCACCAGAATATGTTCAAACCCTTGTAGCTTTTCAGATATGTAATTTCAATCTCTGATATGATGTTCCTTAAGCACAGCTATATACGGGAATAACTCTTTCCGCTTTGAGACCACCCAGGTATGGAACCGCCTCTAAATGAAAATAAGGTGCCCTCAAAACTACCTGGAATTTGGAAGACTGATCTGCACTTGGACATTCCTCCCTTGTAAAGACTCAATGTACACATATTTTTTATAACTTAAAAATAAGAAGAAATTGAGAATCATTTTTATTATAAACTACATCACTGCTGTTAAAAAGCCCATTTGTTTTCATGATACTATCAGATCAATGTACACTTCCAACACAGTAAAACATTATTATGATAATAGTACTATTACTTTTGATTGCTGTTTGCAATTTTGTGCTGGCCAATGACAATCAAGTATTTTTTTTATATTTTCTGTTTCATTAATATTATTAATAGTAATTAATTTTATTAATTTATTAATAGTACTTTTGAAACATTCGTCAGAAATGATCTACGTTAATTATATTTCAGTCAGTCTTTCAACCAAGGCTTACTTGGTAAACTAGTGTCAGTAATAAACAATAGCAACAACCTGGGGTTTGCATTTCTATGTGGGCCGATATACATAGTTGCAGTTAAAAGAACGAAGCACAAAACATTCCATTGACAAAATTTCCCACATCATTTAGGGAAAGCAAAACATTGAAATTTGTAAAATTGATTGAAGGACTCTTTTGAGTTTAAATAATATTACTTTATTGAATGATTATCCCAAGTCGCTTCCAATTTTTTAAAACATGAACCCCTTCGACGTACCTTGTAGTGAACACGCAATGACCTACTCTTTCCATCATTGAATATGTCACAGAAAGGAATTATATTTGCATTTGGTTCAAGAGGTCGATCAAATAGGGCTGTTACAGGAAATTCAAACTGTAACCTGACTACTGAATGGTTGATTATTAAATGAAAACTACTTAGTAAGAGGTATTTTCATCAAGGAGTGGCTTACATGAGTTGAGGCATTTAAGTTTCCGGGCTTGTCCAGAACATTTTCAAACCATTTACATTAAAAATAAATCCGTTCAGAGAACATTGAGCCTGGATCATGCCAATGTTATCGTTTATTAAAAGTAAAATAAACAAAATCTTAGTGTTTAGGCGAAAAAAGTAGCCCCAAATAGTTAAAATAAAAGTTTTGCGAATTGTGAAAAATCTCTATTTTATACATATTTTCACTCAAATCATTTTTATTTTTATGTCTTAAAATAATTTTACTACTTAACTACAGAAGTGTTTCAAGATTGTTTACCGAAAATTTAAAATCCACGATTTGTTTATATTCAAACGTTCTAAACGGTTTTAAATGTCACAATGGTAATGTAAGAATGCCAAATTGTACATTACATATAATTTGGTACTTTCAGGTCCCCCCGGTTTGACACTTAAAGATACAGACCATTATATAAAATACCTATATATTATATGGGTTTTTTTACCAATTTGCAGGTGATATGACCCTGATAACACGACCCCTATCACCATATATGGGAAGAAAGTTCAACTAGTGTTCCTAACATTGAACAACGTTATAAAAGAAAATACCTTTCTTATCAGAAAAATAAAATTGGTTGAAAGTTACCACTATGTATCCCTTTAAGTGACCTTATCCCGCGTAGGAATACAAACAATGTGTTGCAATTGTAAATAAAAGTAGGTCAAGCAGATCAAATATGTTCAGTATTTTTTTCAAATAACAAACAATTCAACTTGAAAAGTATTTATATGGAAATAACCCTACGGTTTGAGCTTTGATTCATTTGCATGTGCGAAACAAGAAAAAGATGTCTCACACTGAGTAGTCACTTATGAGTTGGTGTAATATGCCATAAGTTTGTAAAGTTCCAATCATAATATTGTTTCGAGTTTTTCTTTAAACCTTTACATTTAACCAAAAACAATTTTACCATATGAATCGAGATATACGTCAATTTGAATGTAAACAATATTTTTTCAACTACTGGACCTTGGTTCAATACTATGTGAATCACCTAGAATTGCGAGGGGATTTTCGACGGACCAGGACCTTTGAACAGATACGACGTCGTCAAGATAAAATATTGCTGGGAAAATCAGAGTGAAATGAGTAACTGAAAGCTGGTCATAAAGAAGTCATTAGGTGAAACTTTTCCAGGAAAAGTGCAAATTTGCTTCCAGGCTAGAACTACCACAACTGATATGACTAAGGCGACGTTACATCCTGAATTATAAATGACAAAGGTAGTTTCCAAAGATTTATGAGAAATATGAGAAACTTAGCTATATCACAAGAGGAAAGAATAGTTTTTAGAACCTGGAACAGTACGTTTTCATTTTAGATTTTAAGTTATCATATTCCGATGCGTTTCTGAGAAACCATTATTTAAAAGTTATGTTTTAGAAAATGAAGCCTAATTTTAAAGTGTTCCTGATGAATAGTACATGCAAACAACATGTCCTATGGCAAGTCCTCAGAAAAGTAACATGTCAGAATATTCTAGATCAATTGACTACTTAATAATCCCGAGCACAAATCTTGACAGAAATAAGTCATTGTTCGGATTAGATCGTCAGGAAATGTCTTAGCCTAAAACCATTGGAAACATGATGTGAAGTGTAGTCAACATAAAAACAGGATGCAAATATTAGCAAAAGGCCCCCGAAGAAAATGTTTCGATATGATCTGGTTGGTCTACAATGCACTTCGCTGTTTACTAGCGTTTACTTTACATTTAAAACGTTATCTCTACTTCATGACATTCCTAATTCTGCATTATACCACTTTTCTAAAGAGTGCCTTCTTTTGTATTCAATACAATTCAAATACAATGCAAAATCAAATCCTCTGTTTGTTTGGCGTCATGTTCCACTTCCAGACTGATGAGCTTCAAACAAAATGGCATAACACACAACATTAATATTATATCAAAGAACAGACGCTGCGACCTTTTTCTTTGAACACAACTCCAATTGGCAATAAGGGCCCTTCTGTGTCAGCAGTGCAATCAATAGGTGTTGCATAACTGGCTATACACGAGCCAAACAGGGAGAAATAAATAATAGGTCTTAATAGGTTGTGTGTCATAGTGCACAGACAGGTTGTAACTCTATGTAGAACTACTCTGGTTATTTAACATGCTCGTTATATGTTAAATAGCCAGAGGAGCCCTCACCAGCAACGTCACACGGGACCTGTGTTGAATACCCCTCTTTCCAATGCGTTTATTTTAATTGAAGCAGAGGCCGGGGATCGAACTGTTCGGGCCGTGGACAAGTCAGACATAAACTAAACAAGGCCTTAAAACAAAAGACCAACTCACTTTAATTATTGGCTATTCCATTGGTATAAAGCAAAATGTATTAGCATGTTGGTTGGGTCGTCTCTGTAAACAACCAATTCGTAAGGGCTATTCTATTTTTTAATACAAGTACTTTCTTTTCCAGCTGATGGCTCCGGTACCACAACTCAAAAACCTAAAACTGAAACGGATCAGGTACAGCTTGCTCATTACTTACTCACTTACTTAAGTTTATATAGTTTATACTTCATAGTCATGGAAAATATGAAAATATAAAAACATACTGACAAAACACCGCCTTAATAGCTTGACATTTTATTAGTACTACTTAAATGGCAACAATGTTCGTTATTATATCCAGCATCTACGTACTAAGATATTTTCTATATTTATAATCTGCTGATGTTGGCTTAAATAAATTAAATTACTTTGAACTTAAAACAAATTTAATTTATTGAATAAGCAATATATCAAAATAATTATGAGTTACTCCTATTAATTTTCATTTCAAACCGATTGTTTTTTTAAAAACTCCCTGATTATCCATCAAATGACAACCAGAATGAAGACAATCTTAATTTGATTCTTATAATGACGGTTGTTCCCTCCGGTATTGTCAATGTGTCGTGTTGTCCCAGTCTTGACTAGGATTCAGCCTATAATTGAAATTCTGTCAACAAACGCAAATGCTTGAGACGTAGCAGAAATAAATTATTGAGTCCTTTAATATCTCTGTTATTTATATAGGCGACAACGGTTACCTTTACTATACAAACAAACATATCTGAAAGAATCCATTCACTAGGATCGTTAGAGGAGTCACCAACAGAATTTTAATAATTCACATGGACTCCCTCCAGGCTTAGGTATGATGGTATTGTATCGCATAAGTTCTGTGTTCATGTCCTTGAATCATTTATGTATACCAAGAACAAAGAGAAAAACAATAAATCTGTATGCGATTTTGCAGAAAGATGCGTGCACTTCAAAATAATCGAGACATAAGAATAAGAAATAAATTAATTTGATTGTCAGGAGGAAAGAAAAAATGTTTACGAAGTAACATATACGACATTTCCTTATATAGAACATTTTGAAATTATATTTGATCTTAGTTTTGTATTTGCTTAAGTTGTTTACCTTTACCATATTGTTTGCACATTACGTGTACTCTTACAATATTTGCGCCGTTGTCAATGCTTGGCAAAGTGCTTTCTAGCCAAAGAACTATTTTACGCATTCTTGAACATGTATTTCATCAATAAAATACATTGCCTTAAACATATAATAAATTTGGCTAAAATAAAAATACCCTATACTGTAATACGAACCAAGTGAAGAATGTTCGCACGGCGTAATTGGAAACAAAGTTGAAAAAAAAAATACAAAACGAATGGCTCATAAATGCAGATGCTTGAACTGTACACGTTTAGACCGGTATCCCTGTCGAGAGAAACGGTCAACGACGAACATGCTTCAAAATGCGAATTAACACAGGCACTAGCCAGACATTTTCTGTCAAAATGACATAGATCCCCGCTCGCCTCATTCAATAAGTGAAAGCGGCCTAAGGACGGGAATCACGGTAACACCAAACCCTTTTCCCGTGATTTCTGCCCTTACTGGTAATACTGCCGTCAAATTTCCTGCTACTAGCCAAAAAAAGCTTAATTTTGACTTTTACCGATTACGATAATATTTGTTATTACTTATCTAAAGCAAAATAAATACTAATTAGAATTTTCTAATCGAAACAATTTTCTTTCAGCCCTTTCTTCAATCATCTATGTTCATAGGACTTGCTGCTGGAGTTGGTGGATTTCTCGCCTTCATGGTGCTGTGTTGCATTGTTTGGAAGTGCTTTTGTGGAGGAGAAACAGACTTTCAAAGACATTCGTAGGCGTAGATAAAAACTTCACTTGTACATTTTTAGAAGTGACTTTGATGAGGATGTTTTACTTTCAAATACCCTTATATAAGGGATAGATATTTCCATATGTCAGTTTTACCCGAGAAATCGCTAGATGTGAACGTATGTTGACGGATGCCATAGGGGCAAAGAAGTTCTTTGGCGGATACGAAGATGAAATTTCCTAAAAAGTGATTTGTTGGACGCTAAACATGATTTAAAAGACATTTCAGTGATCCTTAGTTTTGTCACCGAGTAGTATTTTTTCGATATTTGGATATGCTTTTTTTCAGGCACCAGTTTGAATAACAAGGATATTCGAAAGGATTATTTTAAATGTATTAAACGCAGAAGCCAGGAGGAATTCCAAATATGTATATAAGCTCGGAAAAATCCATTTTATAATAACCTCAAAAGGCCGTCCCTTTTTTTTGCAGACGCCAGGCGGAATTTATAAGACATTTGTGAACGTGGAAAGATGTCTACATTTGATTGTGCTTCAGACGGCGTAGCTTTTGCTTGAACGTGCTTTTGGTGGTGTAAAGACGATATTTGAGAAACATCTTACAAATGTGGATACACTCTTGTATTGTAAAAATCCCTGAAGACTCTTGTCAATGTTTCTCATGGAGGTAGTTTGGAGTTAGACATGGAAAGTCATTCGAACAGTGCACGCACATTTTGATCGGGTTTAAAAAATGAAGGTAAACTATTATATATCGGCGTGCTCTATTTGAACAACCATGTATATATTAAGTATAAACAAAACCTTTTTAATGTGTTTGAATTACTAAACGTAATATTCTTAAGGGAAATTTGTCCGCATGGAAAATTCTTATCATGTCAATATGAAGTTCATTGAGTCAATGGAATTCATCGAAAGAAACACGGATGGAATTTGTAGGATAGTGATGTAAAAGGAAATCATGAGTGGTGTATTGTTTTGTTTTTCAAATTTGGTGGCAGAATAAGAGTATTAATTATATTTTTGAATGGTGGACAATTTGTTGCGGAAGAACATGCTAGTTTGTTTACGTATTATGAAAATGAAGCAACACGGTTTCATGCTTCAGCTTTAACTCAATACTTCAAAACCTTGTCTTATATAAAACCAAAAACACGCAAATCAACGGAAAAACAAATTATGCGTAAACCGATTCATTGACAGTTATAAACAAAACATAAAGATACCGTCCTAAGATATAAATACAAGTGCATTCTTGTGTTTTTTTTCTCAAAACAACAGATTTTCAACATTTACAAATTTGGTCAGCACCTCGTTTTAACATCGTCGTTTTAACTGTGCAACGGACATGACTTCTCGATGAAAACGGTGTTAAATGATCGAAAGCAAGGGGGTGACGACAAAATTGAAATGATTAATATAGCATGAGAGACGTTTTTATTTATATACAATAATTATGATATACGTTAACATATCAGTGTAAAGTATAGCAGACATTCATATTATTTATAATGAATAACAGCCAATAAGATCTAGCTTTAAGATTATTTAAGCTAAGTACCGGCGACAGGCATATATTTATCAAGCTACAAGGCTTATCAGACACTAACCGACACATACACAGCATCACAGGGTAACAAAGACACATGACACTACATTTGCACATCTTCATAATATTATTCCTTTTGTTTTATAAAACTGATAATGGTATCCTTAATATTTGGTTTGATTTAATATTTGAGCTAAGATGGTTTGATTTTGTTTCAGTCATGTTAAGACGTATGCAATTGTAAATCAAATTTCCTCTAAAGGTATTTTGAGTGGTCATTTTTTATACATTATGTTATAAACAAATCTGCCTACCATGTTTTTATTCGAAGATTTAGGTAGTCTTTTACAGCGCTGGTTCGCTTTCAAATGTCGTAGAATAGTCAGCATATAATCAGTTTCTAGTGTGATCGTAAATTGTTTCTTTTCTAGCACCCAAAATATAAAATATTTCATATAGATCGTGCAATTTGTTGATTCCCAATACAAACTTGAAATCATAGAGATGAAGATTTCTGTATTGACTTATACATAAGATGTTAAATTAATGAATAGTATCACGTAACTATGTATTTTGTTAATTATCCAATTTTGTGAAAGGTATTCTACTCTTGTGTACATATTTCTTCGGGTGCTTTTTGTTCAATCATGTTTCATTTTTCATGTTTTTTGAATAAATGTATGTTTTGTAGGTCGTATAAGAGTTAATATTTGTTAGAACGGTGATTAACTTCGTATTTCTGAGAGTTAACGTTTGTAAGCATGATGGTTAATGTTTATCGGTATAGGGGTTAATGTTTATATTTTTGATGTTTGAGTTTGGAGTGTATGAGGGTTAATTTTCTAGGTTTGATGGTGAATGTTAATCAGTATGGTGGTCAATGTTTATCGGTAAAAGGGGTTATGTTTGTAGGTATTACGGTTAATGTGTATCCTTATATTGGTTAATGTTTGTCATCATATTGGTAAATGTTTATCCTTATATTGGTTAATGTTTATCATTATATTGGTTAATGTTTATCATTATAAAGGTGAATGTTTATCATTTTTAGGGTTAATGTTTATCGGTTAAGGGTCAATTGTAACTTAGATGAATGATCTAAATATTTGATGGGTATGATGGTTGAGAGTGAATTGTATGATCGTCAAGTGTTGAATAGTTGTGATATTTACCCTGAATATTATAATAACTAACTGCATGCATGATCAATGTTTCGAGACATCAATTGCGCTTGCCTGCAGTTTGTGATTTTAATGTAACATGTATATGTTTGATAATTGAGTTGTTTTAGTAGAAAGCTGAATGACAATTATTAGTATAACGTACCATTCCAAACATATTCTGACAGTTTTCCTGTATTATTTCCAATCATTTTCTGATAAAGTGTTCTTGTATTATTTTGAATGTTTTAAATATTGATATATCTAACTGATTAATAAAAATGTGAATTTTGACATATCTGTTCTTTGTCAAGGTGATACTGCCAAACGTGTTACCTGGATATCAGTTAGTACCAGGGTTATTTGATTGCATTTCTAATAAAACCAGTTTTTAATACATGAGTAGCACTAGTAAAGGACGAAAGAAAATATTAGTTGTCCAGAATCAATTACTGAAACGGTTTAAGTAAAATACGAATCAGATCAAATTCAAATATGATGGCCTGTGAGTAGATATTTTGAAAATAACTAGGTATAATGTTAATAAATCACACGGGTTACTTGAAATATTTTATCTGAATAAGATTGAATAAGATTAAATTAACAATCTAGCTTCATTGTCAAACCCCGTAGTGACACGATGAAATGTGCAAAACATTCCTTTCTAAAAATATTCTCATAAAAAGACCAATCAGCAAACAGCAAAGTAATAATACGTGTTTGAAAAACTTATTCTCTGTATATGAATAAAATACATCACCATTCTTTCGTTTAATTGTGTGTTTTTTTACTATTGATGTTCGAAATTTAAAACTTACCAACCCTTTGCCTTGTTCGTCTGCGATTTCAGTCAAGAGGAGAGGACAAAATTAATCATTGATTTTGATCAATGATAATTACTCACAAACATGCTACAATTAAAAACTGTATGTTGTATTACACAATCGTGAGACAGACAGTGTCCATACTTTCAAACAACTCCGTTGCAGGCAAATGATTTATCGATTCTTGAAAGCTTAAACCAAATTAACAATTCTTCAGAGAAAACAATATGTTTACTTTATTACAAAAACTTTATCTGCCCCATGTTTATTGACTTTCGTCGTTGATATCAATGGGAGGTGGAATTGATCGAACAAGTAAAAAAACCTTTAACCAATAAAGGAGTGCAGTCATCGATATTCTTAGATTTGTAATTTATATATAAAAGAAATGAACACTCATAATAAAATGGATCGCTCAATGTATAGCACCCAATGCTAAAGTATTTCTACAAAAAGAATTCCTAGATCGAATTACCATAATACAATAAACAAAATACAGGGACAAGCCCAGTAGTCCAACAAAACCTGTTTAAAGGCAGGATGCAAGGGTCCAAACAACAATGAACTAGAGACAAAAACATATAAACACCACATACAAAAACAAACACCAAACACATTCATCAATATAGCTATACCAATAAATGATGATGATAATTCTGACTGCACTTTTGTGTGTTGTGTGTTTTTTCCTATTACATTTTTCTCAAATGTCACCTTCAAAGACTAAATGCTATTGTCAATGTTCTTTGATAAATTTCTACCTCATTTAATGTGATAGTTTTAAGGGAATATTTGTGCATTTTAAAATGCTGGAGGAAAGAAAACGCTCAACGTGATTTCAATTTGAATCTCAAACAAGTTATGTCACTGTCACACAGTAAAACCGTTAGCTAAATGTTTCGGCGAGTTCATAACTCACCTCTTGTTGTGTTGAAATGAATGAGGTGTCGCTAGATGGTGTTTGAAGTCAAAAATGTGTTGTTGTTTTTTTTAAATTTGTCAGGGGTGCCTGGTTCTAACCTATCTAGCCAATCCAGAGAGCATTAACGTACAGAAATCACATACATTTAAGCCTTTGTCCCATATTCTCGTAACAAAAAGCAATAGCCGAGTCAATGGTCAAAGGAAGATACACGGCAGACTAGATCTGACTTATTTCGAGAACTTGCACACAGAATGATTGCATATGCACTACGACATCTCATCGTGTGCATTTAATGGAATAAACAATGATATCCCTACACTTTCTTTCACCGAGCGAAACGCATAGATCAAACGATAGTTAATAGACACCCGAGACGCCTGTAAATAGGGAAATAGTTTTAACAGACTGAGTCTTGAGCAGTGTAACAAAGCCAACAAGTCGTAGGCTAGACGTTTCAATCAATATTTTATGATGAGTTCTCATAAGAAATAAGATAAACAGGTAGGTCGTCTCTGATACAAACATGTTGCAAATTGTCCTTTAAACACATATGGGTTGTTACACATACAAATCATGATGTGTAATAGAGCATGAAACAAATAATGAACAATTAGCTGACCATGACTTAATAAAGTATGCTAATGTGAATGTTTGTCAAACTAATTCGAATATTCTTCAAATGAGTTTAGCAACTTAACGGATAAAGGGAACATGTATGTTCTGTACCATGAGGTAAAGTCATACTTAAATATCGTTTTGAAGTTCACATTTTCACTACAGATCATATATGAACATAGAAAAAACCTTTAATTAATAATATTCATCTGTATTCTATACTTAAAAAAGCTATAAATTACAACTATGGCTATAGATGTTCATATTTAACTAAATGTAATTGTCACTGTTGTCACACTGTAACGTTTGAGCATCTTGGTACGCTTACGTCATAGGTAGAACTGTTTATAACCGCTATGGGTACATAAAGAATCGGTAATAAACACGATCAGAACTAAACTACGAACATGTAATGAAAAACACACAATTCAGAATAATTAAGTTTGAAACAGTTATAAAAAAACATCAACATATAAATTTAACCATTGTAAAATAGTAACGAAAAAAACAGGATAATAAGTGATTAAACAGGGTTGATTCGTGAAACAGAGCCAACAAGTCAAGAGGAAAATACATAAATATTATTAAGCAGGACAGGCTTTCCGCATAGCCAATATTAAATATTGATAGCCCTAAAATAAATCACTATTGTTATTGCACTATTTCAAATTTGCTTTTACATGTATTGTCAATGAACTTTGCAAATTATATCAATTATCGTGAACCTTTAGCGCATTTGACGTTTAACACTTGAAAAAAAAAAAAATTATTATTTAGATTGAAGGCTGAAATCAACCTATATATTTTTTTCTCTTACCATCTTTATTTTGTACATGTGTCCATCCTTTCCAAGTATAACAAAGTCGGTTTTGAAGTCTTTTTTTTGAAAACGTAAGATTTTAAAGCTTATTTAAAATAGCAACATGTTCTAATGTTTTGCCGTCTAAACAGTATGCAGTAGTTTAATTAGTGCCATTAAAAAAGGATTAAAAACATCATTTTACATTAAATCTTGCAAGTAACAAAACAATTTACACCATGATTATGCCAAGGCGCTTCCAATGTTTCCAAATATGAGCGCCTTCGACATACGTACCTCGCCTTGTCGTGAACACTGCAATGACCTATTTCTACTCTTTTCACCATTGAATGTGTCACGGAAAGGAATTATATTTGCATTTGGTTCAAGACGTCGATCAAAAAGGACTGTTACAGAAAATTTAAGCTGTAACATTATTACTAAATGATTGATTCATCAATGAAAACAATTTGGTAAGAGATATTTTCATCCAGGAGTGGCTTACATTTGTTAGGAAACTTCCAGGTTTCCGGACCTGTCCAGAACATTGACATTTTATGTTATGTTGTAGATTTTCATTATTGAAACATTCACATTAGATTATTTTACAGAACCAACAGCCTGGATCGTGCCAATTTTATCGTTTAGTAAAAGTAAAATAAACAATAAACTTTCTTAGTGTTGAGGCACAGTGTCTCACTTAAACGACATAATAAATCAACATAATTAACAATGGAACTTTAACGATGATTATCACCAAAAGAGTTTTGAATGTTTAAATCAGAATCCGCTGGGCAATCCCATGAAAGAGATATGAGCGTAAAAACTAAATACGTCTTAAGCACGAACAACAAGCAGTCTCGATAGGTTTGCTCTAACTGTCTTCACTGCCTGATTGCACATTTCGAATGAAGCTTTTATAAGTCTGACCCTCAAACGCAGCTTGAGGACGTTAGTGAATACGGGCCCTTAACAAAATTGATGTTCAATATTATATATATATCAGCCGTTTGACAAGTAAAAGAGACAAAATAATCTTTACCTAAAATTCATATTGATTTCAAATTGGTTCATTAATCGGAAATGTAGTAATATGAAAACTCTGTTTCCATAAACAGTCTCGAATTGCATGGTTTTAAATAATCAATTTACACCATTTTTTTAAGCTGCACAAGGAAATAAGACATTAGTATGTACAAATCGTTTATCAGGACCTACCATCAAGGTACATAAATGTAGCCAACTGAAATGTCATCGTAGTCGTAAATTATTATTGTGTCTGCATATCGCATCGTGTCATTCATTACAACAACGAACAGACACTTCTTGCATGCCCTGATTATATCCGACATATAAATATTCCGCATCTAATCAGTGGCGTAGCTTCGCCTAGGATCTTAGAGCCAAGTCCTGCACATGATTTTCAAAATTTTGTCTACAGCTGTACATTCATAACAACCACTGAATAGCTGCTGCTTTATATCAATAACTACAACCATGATTTTCAGCTGAAGAAATTAACAAGAGTCATATATGACAGCTGAAGATATTAATAAAAAGCAACAACAGTCATATATCCCAGCTGATATTATCTCAAAAAACAACAGTCATATATTACAGCTGTGGATCATAATAAAAAAATCAACAACAGTCAAATTACAGCTGTAAACTTTAATAAAAACATTTTACAGCACTATATATTAATAAAAGAAGTTACAGTCTTATGCTATAGCTGTATATATTAAAAAAATCAACAACAATCATATATTACAGCAAATAAACAATTTGTTGTACATATACAGTTATGTAGTTTGACACTAAAGGTAAGTGTAATCTGATATTTTTTAAATGAAGCTATTCTTTGAAATACAAAATAGCTTATAATTATAACTACAACCATAAAAGTACACCTGAAGATACATTTTAATAGTCTGTATTCATACTGTAACTTCTGAGCAACTTGCTACACCAACGTCATAAGTAGAACTGGTTTGAACCACTACTGTGCATATGGAACTGGTTATCAACACGATCACAATCAAACTTAGACCAAATAATGTCAAACAACGGAATCAGAATTATAAAGTTAGTAAGAAGCTTTTACCAAAACGCTTCTACACATTTAACAATATACAAACATTTCAGGAAAAGCAGGAATACCACTTGCTGCAAAAACCATTTCAATTATAATTTCATCTCTGCTTTTAAAAAGACCATTTGCTGATGTTCTGCCAGTAAGTTTTCCCCCAGTAATTTCAAAGATATTATCAAACCAATGCACAGTATCAGCACAGTATCACTTAATCATGATGATTGCATTTTTCTTGTGGACCAATGTCAACATTGAGGATATCTCATATTTTCTGTCCAGAAATGTTTACGTAGAACATTTCTGACGAATAAACCAAAAAGAGTTTCATTGGGTATATTGCAGCCAGTCCATTTATCCACCAAGGCTTACTTGTTCAACTAGTGTCATTTATAAAGGGAAGCATGGCCTTGGCGTTTGCATTTTTGTGTAGGCCAATATGCTTGGTTGCAGTGGAATGAATGAAAAAGAATCCTCCCATGAATGTTTATCTACCATGTTCAAATGATCTTGAATATTTTGCCAACCTTGTCAAAATGATATTGGAGGTTTCGTCCACATAGTTGGAAATGACATACTAGAAGGTTTTGTCAATGGGATGTTTTGTCCAGCTCTCAGTGTAATGTTTTCTTTTCTAATTAAAAACTTATGTTCTACTATGTGCATTTATTTAAATACAAAATTAAGAATAATTTAATATTATTTCATCGGGCAAAACGTATTTACCAAACGTTAATATTATCAAAAGGCACCAGAGTTGCCTGAAAACAGGGACATAGTTTCAACAGGGTTGAACCGTGAAACATAAATATTCTTAAGCAGAAAGACTTTTGCACTTAGCCCATATTAAATACGGAAATAGATCAGTAGAAAATGCCCTTAATCAATATTTATCGAGGAGTGTTTCATAACAAATAAGATAAACAGGTCGTCGCTAATACAAATGTGTTTCATATTGTCCGTGTGGATTGTTGCAAATCCATATAATTTCAGAAGGTGTAATAGAACATGAAACAAATAACGATCAATAAACTTACCATAACTAATAAGGTAGGTTTCTGTGAATGTTTGACAAAATGATTAGATACTGTTGAACTCTTCTTGAATATAACATTAGCACTTGAAATAAATGACAAGCAGATCAAGAATGTTCAGTATTTTTTTAAGAAATAAACCATTCAGCTTCAAAAACAATAACTACGGAAAGTACCCTTTGGTTTCAGAAGGTATAACCATGCTTTGATTCATTTGCATGTCTTAAACGAGATAAAGACATCTCACACTAAGTAAACACTTCTGATTAGGTGCAATCTGCCCTACATTTGTAAGTTTTTAATCAATATAGAGTTTCGAGCTATTATAAAACACCCAAAACGATTTTATAATTAAAATCGAGATGTTATCCAATTTGATTGTAAACAATATTTTATCAACTTCTGAGCCTTGGTTCAACATTATGTGAAACACCTAGAATTGCGACGTTATTCTCAACAAAACAGGACCTAAAACAGATACGACGTCGTCTACATAAAATATTGATAAGACAATCTGAGTGAAATAAAAGAAGTAAGGCAAAACCTTTCCAGGAACAATGGGCGTACACGCTAGAACTATCACAGATGATATTACTAACTTAAAGGCGACGTTGCATCCTGAATTATAAATGACAAAAATGGTTTTATAAGAAATATGAAAAACTTGGCTATCTCGTGAAGTTTTCATAAAGTCTGATACAAATATAAGAATCCACTATTCAAAAATTATGTTTTAGAAAATAAAGCTTAATTTTTAGTATTTCGGGTGAAGTGTACATGCAAACAAGATGTCCAAAAGCAAGTCCTCAGAAAAGCAGCATGTCCAATTTGCACCTCCCCGTGAAAGAATTTTCCAGATACAGTGACAACTTAATAATCCTGATCACAAATCTTGACAGAAATAAATCATTGTTGACACTTTGCTCGGATTAGATTGCCATAAATGTCTTAGCTTGAAACCATTCCAAACATTATGTTTAGTGTACCCAACATAAAACATGATGAAAATAACAGCAAAAGACCACTGAAAGGATTTTTCGATATGACATGTTTATGTCTATTATGCACTTCGCTGCTAACTAGTGTCAACTTTATTTTAAACCTTATCCCTTTTTCATTAGATTCCAAATTCTGCATCATATCTTCTTCTAACTGAGACTAGGGCGACGATACATCCTGAATTATAAATGACAAAGGCAGTTTATTTTATGAGAAATATGAGCATTATGGCTATATTCTGACGAAAAAAGAAATGATTCTTGAACCCAGAATACTTGGTTTTCTTATAAGTTTTTTTAAACTCCGATGCAAATCTGGTGTACACAAATAACAATCCATTATTTAAAAGATTTTTTTTTGAAGTTTTAAAGTATTCATGGTGATGTGTACATGCAAACAACATGTCCAATGGAAAAGAAAAGTAAAAAGTCCAATTGATTGTCCCAAGATTAGTCAGAAATGCAACATATAATGACTACTTTATAATCCCGAGCACAAATATTGACATAAATTAATCAGCGTTGACTATTTACTCGGATTAGATTGTCAGGATATGTCTAAGCTTAAAACCATTGGAAACATGCTGTGAAGTGTAATCAACATAAAAAAATAAAATATTAGCATAAGGCCACCGAAGAGAATTCCATATGCCCCGTTTCGTGTACAATGCACTTCGCTGTTTATAAGCGTTTACGTTACAATTAAACTACTTCATAACATTCCTGGTTCTGCATCACATCATCTTCTACTGAGTGCGTTATTGCATGTTTTCAATGCAATTCAAATACAGTGCCATATCAAATCCTTTGTTTGTTTGGCGTCATGTTTAACTTCCCGACAGAGTAGCCTAAAAAATGCCACAAAACACAAAAAAAATGATATTGAGTTGTCAAAGAATAAACGGTTCACACCTGGGAATCTAACTTGCAAAAACGGCGCTAATTCGCTTATAACGTAATGCGTTAATTATAGATGGTGCATTCACATGTCACCTTTTTTAGTGTTAAATCAATTAAATCAGACTGCTATGTTTCTTTTTTTGGGTCAAACCAATGAATGCTTACCAAATTTAATTATAATGTTATTTTGTACAGGTTATTCATTACATGTTTCTTCAATATATTGATTTTTTATTTTCATTATTAGTTTTTTATTGTTCTTGTTTTAGGCTTTAAAAAATAGCCGTTACTTTAATATTGAGTTCATCATTTTTCGTTAAAGTCTTTGTTGTTGTTTTGATTGTTTCTGTTGTCCCTTTTAATGTAATATGTACCTTGAAGCTAGACCTTCGAACAGGTATACACCAATAGAACCGTCCTGTAGTTTCAGATGATTTGATAATTTAAGAAAAATCATTTCATAAGTTGATTTTTTTAGAACTTCGCAAAATATTGTATAATTTAGACAAATTGTTGTATTGGTCACGTTAGTCACAGCCATCATGTATTTGCAAATAACATAATAATGGTATAAGTGACCTTAACAAAGAAATGTTGATCTAATCATATCTTTGATAAAACTTCCTCAGTGTCTTGGTCCTTAAGATCTTCTCTTGGTTATCATAGTCCAATTATAAGCACAATTATAGATATTTGACAAAACATACATATTATGGCGAATAGTTTTATTAGTAAATATAATTTAAGGTTCCAATGAAAAAATTGGCTTAAAAATTGCTCCTATATGTATGTTGTTAATTAAGACATGGTAAAAATGCATCGTTTTTTTTAAATTATAGTTGAAATTCGCTGACCTTTTCCGCGTTTTTCACTGATAGAATCCTGACTTTAACTGAAAAAACAGAGCCCGATTGTCGTAAATGTTGCAGAAATAAATTATTGAGTCCGTTTTAATCTCTTTGTTCGTTATTAAGGTTCATTATGGTAATCAATTCCATACAAACAAAGATATGTGAAAAATCCAAATAATAGGATAGCTTAAGGAGTCACACACAGGTGTTTAATATTTTGTATAGACACCCTCAAGCCTTAAGTGTGTTGGTATTGTATTGCATAAGTTCTGTGTTCATGGTCTTAATTTATTTATGTATGTCACGAACAAAGGGCAAAAAAATATGCTTGCAATCTCGCAAAAAATTGCGTGCTCCTCAAATTTAACGAATGAGAAAATAGAATAAGATGTCGACTAATTGTATTGTTTGGAGCAAAAGGAAAAGGATAACAAAGTGATATATATGACAATTTTTACATATATTATTTTACTTATTTTATAAAGCAAAGCACATTCTTATTAAAAGTTCTAATTAGACTGTTTTTCTTTCAGCCCTTTCTTCAATTCTCTATGTTCATAGGACTTGCTGGAGTTGGTTGGTTTTTCGTTCATGGTGCTGTGTTGCATTGTCTGGAAGTGCTTTAGTGGAGGACAAACATACTTTCAAAGACATTCATAAGCGTGGATAAAAATGTTCACGTGTACATTAAAAAATGGACGGACTTTAAAGAGGCGTTTTAATTTTGAAATACTCTTATATCAGGTGATGAATGTTTCCTCCTGTCAACTTTATCAGAGAAATCGCTAAATGTGAAAGTAGGTGATCCTTAGTAATGCCACATAATTATATATCAGAGAAATCGCTAAATGTGAAAGTAGGTGATCCTTAGTAATACCACATACTTATATTTTCAATATTTGGATATGCTTGTTAGACTTTAGTTTATTTAGATACAATCATTATGATGTTCTTAAATATATCAGTGCATAGTTCGGCAGATATTAGTTATGTTGAATTTTAGCCAATTATATCTAGCATTAAGATCATTTAAACGTCAATCACGATTATACTATGGTAAGAGACAAGGCGAAACATTTAAAGAGCCACAATGCTGATTGGACACAACGACTCTGTACGAGAAATACACAACTTCACAAAAGAGCAAAAATTTATCAATTTATCTTCATATGCCTTTTGTTATATATAACTGATATTTGTATCAATAACAAGTGTTTTGTATTGATTCAATATTTGAGCTGAAATGGTCTGATGTTTTTTACTTGAAGGTTTAAGTAGTCTTTTACAGCGCTGATTCGCTTTTAAATGTCGAAGATTAGTCAGCATATAATTAGTGTTTTGTGTGATCGTAAATTGTTTCTTTTCTAGCTCCTATAATATAAGATATTTCATATAGATTGTGCAACTTGTTGATTCCCCATATAAACCTGATATCATAATGATGACGATATCTGTTTTTGGCTTATACTAAATGAAAAAATTAATTGTATAACGTAACTGTGATTATTTTTTGTAATATTTTCCGATTTTGTGAAAGGTCTTCTTATCTTGTGTAGATATTTCGTATTGTTTCATTTTTCATGTTTTGGGGAATAATTGTCAGTTTTGTAGGATTAAGGGTTTGTAAGAATGATGGTTCGTATTTGTGAGGGTTAACTTTGCAAGCATAATGGTTTTTGTTTATCAGTCTAGGGGTTAATGTTTACATTTATAATGTTTGAGATTGGTAGGTATGATGGTTAAATTTTGTAGGTTTGATAGTTATCTTTATCAATATGGTGGTTAATGTTTATCGGTATAAAGGGTTGGGTTTTTAGGTATGCTGGTAAATTTTGCATTTACGAGGGTTCAAGCTTGTAGGTATGATCATTCATGTTTATCATTATAGTGGTTAATGTTTATCATTATATTGGTTAATGTTTATCATTATAGTGGCTAATGTTTATCATTATATTGGTTAATGTTTATCATTATATTGGTTAATGTTTATCGTTATAAGGGTTAATGTTTATCGGTAAAGGGTTAACTGTCACTTATATGAATGATCTTAATATTTGGTAGGTATGATGGTTGAGAGTGAAATGTATGATCGTCAAGTGTTGAATATTTGTGGTATTTACCCTGAATATTATAATAACTAACTGCATGCATGATCAATGTTTCGAGACATCAATATCGCTTGCCTACAGTTTGTAATTTTTAATGTAATTATATCTATTGCAATTGGAGTTGTGTTGGTAGAAAGCTGAATGACAATTATTCGTATTACATACCATTCCGAACATATTCTGATTAAGTTTCCCTGTATGATTTCCAATCATGTTCTGATTAAGTGTTGGTGTATTATTTTGAATGTTTTAACATTTTTATATTTGAATGATTAATAAATGTGAATTTTGACATATCTGTTCTTTATTAAATTGATTCTGCCAAACATGTCGCTTGTATAGCATTTAGTATCATTGTAATTTTCATGCAATACTGATAAAACGATTTTTGATGCCTTAGGTTAATCTCTAACACATTTTAGAAAACAAAGTTTAAGTACTTATGAAACAGATAAAACTCAATTATAACGGCATGTGAATAAATATTTTAAGTAAAGTCATAATAAATCACACGAGTTGCTTGAAAGATTTGTTCTGAATAAGATTGAATGCACAATCTAGCTACATGGACAAACCCCGGAGGGACAAGATGAACTGTGTAGACCATTTCTTAAAAAAGACCGATCATCAAACTGCATTATAATAATATGTGCTTGAAAAGTATTATTCTCTGCGTTTGATTGCAATAATCCAACATGTTATTATTTAATTGTTTTTTTTTCTCTTATTGATGTTCGAAATTTTAAACTCACTAAACCTATGCCTTGTTCGTCTGCGGTTTCAGTTATTAGAAAAGGACAAAAGTAATCATAAAATTTACATAAAATTGTCCCTTCTTTGTAAATATAAAGTCGATCGGTCTGTATACCACTGTATTTTAATGAAAATCCAGTTTTATAACGTCAGCGGTCGGTCTCGACCTCGCAAAAAATTAATATGGACCGCCTACATCATGTTATATGGACGGCTGGCGTCATAAAGCTGTTTATTGTGGCTTTCGGAAAATTGTCTCAAGCATGATTTGCTTTGTTCAGTAAAAGTGTTGTCTTCTAAATAACTCCGTTGCAGGCAGAGGAGTTATCGATTCTGCAAAGCTTTAAACCAAAATTATCAATTCTTTAGAAAAAGCAATATGTTTACTTTATTACAAAAACTATCAATATGTCCCATGTTTGTTGACTTTCATCGGTGATAACAATATGAGTTGAATTGATCGAAAAAGTCATAAAGCTGTTTTATCAATAAAGGAATGAAAGACATTCAGCGATATTCTTTAAATTGTCAATGTATCTAAAGAAAACAACACTCATATAAATGGGTGTTTCTATACCTTTAAAAATATTTTCCTAGATCAAATTAACATAATACAATGCAAAACAGGGACAAGCATAGTAGTCGAAAAATGAAAAATAACAGTTCAACACGAGGCTCCAACAGTTCAACACGAGGCTCCAACAGTTCAAAACAAGGCTCCAACAGTTCAACACGAGTCTCCAACAGTTCAACACGAGGCAAGGGTCCAAACGACAATTCACTAGAGGCACAAACATAAAAAACATAGATACAGAACCCGACACAAGAAAAGACCTCACATTCATCAAAATAGCTTTACCAATAAATGATGTCATTAATTCTTACTGCACTGTTGTGTGCTGTGTTTATTTTTTCTAAAAGTTTCACCTTCGAAAACAAATTATTTGGCAATGGTCTTTGATCAACGTTTTTCTAATCCTGCTCGAAACTTTCATGTAACGAGGCTTTATGAGAATTTTTTGTGTCATTCTAAAAATCAAGAAAGAAAAACGTTCAACGTAAATAAAAGCATATAATCTTTGTTCGAGAATCTTTTCGTGTTTTTAAATGTCGAACAAATTATGTCCCAGTCATACAGTCAAAACGTTTTCTACATGTTTCGGCGATTTCATAATTCACCTCTTTTTGAGTTGGAATGAATGAAATATCGCTAAATGTGGGAAGTCAAACTAGTGTTATCGTTTCGAGATATCTGTCAGGAGGTACCTTCGAGTATTTAATTATATCCGTCAAGAAACTGTTCCTTCGTATCTTACCGATGACGAGTGCATTGTCGTACAAATACCTTATACATTTAAGCCTTTTGTCTCGTAGCCATATCCTTGTAGCCAAAAAGCAATAGCCGAGTCATTGCGTCAGTGAATATACACGGCGGACTATACTCGACTTATTTGGAGATCATATATGAAGTACGAAATCGTATGATGCCGTATGAACTACGAAATCTTTTTCGAGTATATTTAAAATTATACCTATGGTACGATCACTATTTCGAACTGATTAATTAAATTAGATTGTTTTTCTTTATTTCAAAACAAATTATTGTATTGGTCATATAAGACCTTGTTTGTATGAATGTCCAAAAAAACCGCAAGCTTTAACTCAAAGTATTGATCCAACGATAATTGATTATTCGCTTGTTGATAAGACGTACTCAGTGTATTGGTCCTTCTGCCCATTAAAACGTACGATGACAGATATTCTACACACCATACGTATTGGGTCGATTATTTGTTATAAAACATGACCAAATTGATTGCATCACTAATTTTTTAAATGGCTGCGTTGTATTATTTGACTTAAATATACAACTGATAGTATAGAAACTTCTGAAATACAAAACTAAATCACTAACCGATCGTTAATCGAGAGAAACACATACATCAATAAGTACCCGAGCTGCCTGAAAATTGGGACATAGTTTGAACAGCCTTGAGCAGAGGAACCAAGACAACAAGTCCGATAAAATATAGCACATACATATACTTAAGTAAGCTAGACTTTTGCACTATGCTATAATTGATTATTAATAGAGTAAACATAGTTAGTAGAATATTTTATCAATAATTTAAGACAAGTCCTCATAAAGAATGATGTGAACAGGTATGTCGTCGATGATACAAATATGTTGCAAGTTGTCCTTTGTACACATAGGAATTGATTCTGATTTAAAGTAAGAGGTGTAATAGAGCATGAGTCAAATAATGAGCAATTAACTAACTATGACTTAATAATGCATGTTAATGTGAATGTTTGACAAAATAATTAGAATATTCTTGAAATAAGTTTAACAACTTAACCGCGGACAGGAAAAAGATGTATGTACTTAAAAACCTTTTTGAAATTTACACTAACATTTCAGATTATATATAACTATAAATAAAAGATAATAATTAATGCATAGCATTATCTATCGAAGACCTTTGCCGATCTTTTCCGATGCATTGTGAATGCATTTTGCAAATAATACCAAATATCTTGAACATTAAACACATTTGGAAGTAACATATTTATGTTCAAAATGAATGCTGGATTTCAATGATAAACCCGATTTTTCCTGCTTATGAACGTTATTATTGAAATGTATAAATCCTTTCCTAGTACATCAAAATTTGAATCGAATTTTTATTTCTAAAGTTAAAGATTTAAGAGCTCTCATATTTTCACTTGTAATCACCTGAATTGCCGCCTTAAAAATTTAAGCAACATAATGATTGATATTTGAAAAATGCATTACAATACATTGAAAGCACTTAAGTCTATTATTGCTCCCAAAGTTTTTAAACATGAAAGTCTTCGACAGACGTGCCCTGCCTGGTCGTGACCACTAACCTTTTACTACTATTTTAACCATAGAATGTGTCACAGAAACTTAAATATATTGGCATTTGATACAAGATGCCCATCAAATACGGATGTTCCAGGAAAATCTGTCTTTAACATTATTACTAAATGATTGATTGTTCAATGAAAAAATGGTAACAGGTATTTCCATTCCAGAGGGGCTTTCATAAGTTTGGGAACTTAGTAGTTTCCGGGATTGTCAAGAACATTTACAAATGCAGCATAGTTTGTTGTTTATTATAGATATGCTGTTATTGAAACATTCACATTTATAACATCCTGCGTCCGGCTCGTACAAATGTAATTGTTTAATTAAGCTTAAATAGACAATCTTAAGGTTGGGACGAAATGTCTCACGATAAATTTGGACAATTAGAAATGGAACATACACGGAAGTTATCGTCAGAAGAGTTTGTAATGTTTGAATTTAAATCCATCGGACAATTCTATGAAGTAAATATGAATGTAAACACAAAGTACGTTCAAAGTATGACCTTCAAGCAGTTTCTGTTTTTTAATTGAGATTGAGCACTAAATGTGACAAAACAGGTGCTCAATAATATATAAATCAACTGTTTGACAGGTACACGAGACAAAATAATCTTTATCCTAACTTAATAATGATTTTACATTGTTTCATTAATCGGAAATGCAGTTGTATGAAAACTCTATTTGCATAAACCGGCTCGAATTGCACGGTATTTAAATAATCAATTGACACCTCTTTTCTAAGTTGCCGAAGGAAATAGGATATTTACAGACACACCTGGCTGTCCGGATTAAATCATCCATAATAATAATTTCCCCGTCTAATCACTGACGTGGCTTTATGAAGTCCCTTATCATAGGCCTCATCCTGCACATGATTTTCCAAAATATACTACAGCTGTCCATTCATAGCTACTACTGTATTTGATAGTACAACTGTATGTGTATCATTCCGTTCAGGACTATAAGAATGTTCTGATTCAGTGACTTTGTCAATAACAAATGAAAAAAGATGTGTACAAGGTGTGACTGTGAATGGAAATCTGAACAGGAAAACTGTGTATAACTGTTTTTGTATATATTGAAAATTTGAAAGCTGTCCATTCATAGCTACTACTGTATTTGATAGTACAACTGTATATTTTTAGAAGTAGCCTTAATTTACAGCTGAAGATATTACTTAAAAATCAACAACAGTCATATATTACAGCTGAAGATATTAGTTAAAAATCAACAAATAGTCAAATATTACAGCTGCAGATAATAATTAGACATCAATAACAGTCATGTACTTCAGCTGTAGATGTTAATTTCCATTTTATCTGTTCATTAATTTTACGTATATCGTTTGGAACGAATGCACCAAAAGAAAAGTTGAAATGGGTATATTTCAGTCTGTCCTTTTTTCCACCAATGCTTATTTGTTACACTAGGGTAAGTAATACAAGGTAACATATACTTGGCGTTTTGCATTTTTGTGACGGCCAATATTCATGGTTGCAGTTAAATATTAAATTAAATTTTACACTTTTGCATTTGTTAAAACACAACATGTCTCAAAGAGGGACACAGTTTTAAGAGGGTTGAACCGTGAAATAGGTCCAGCAAGATTCGGAGATGATAATAATATTTAATACATAAATATTCTTAATCAGGCCAGACATTTGTATTTAGCCCATATTAGATATTGGTAGCCTGAAATATATCAATAGAAAATGTCTTCGTCAATATTTAATGAGGAGTTGTTCATAATGGATACAATACACATATAGATCGTCGCTAATACAAATATGTTGCCAATTATCCATAGCCAAATATATCAGAGGGTGTAATTGAAAATGAGTCACATATTGATCAATTACCAAAATTAATAAACTAAGTAGGTTTCTGATTTGGTTCTGTTTGACACACTAATTAGAATATTGTTGAAATGAGCATACCAAGTACATCAATATCTTTTTGAAGCTCACACTCATTCAAAATGAAGGCTACTTTTCTTTTTTATGAACTTCATTTTTTACCATGTATAAATTATTTCCAAGTACAACAAAGGTGGATTTTAAAAACTATTTCGAAAATAAAACAGCTCTTTGAAAATATCCCCATAGTTTGAATCGACTTTTGCGATAAGTATTAAAAATATAATTTTTACAATTTTTTAATCAAAATCATTTGTATATGTTTGTCTAATAATAATTTAACTTCTTAACTAAAGAAGCGCTTCAAGATTTTTTACCGAATATATCAACGAAACCGTGAGAAATGTCGCAATGCTAATGTTAGAAAGCAAACACTGGAAGATTTGGGTCTTGATTCATTGGCAAGTGTTCAAGAAGAAAAGTCTTCTCACATTGAGTAGTCACCTCTGATTTGATGTTATTTCCCCTAAATTTGTAAATTAATTAATATCAAATTATGCTGTTTCTAGCTTTTTTAAACCTTTGCATTTAGCCCAAAACAACTTTAACATATGAATCGAGATGTTAGCCAATTAGAATGTTCACAATAATTTCATCAACTACTGAATCTTAGTTCAACATAATGTAAATCGTTTGTTTTGATAGAAACCATTACTTGTGTTGTTTTACAGGGATCATAAGAAAGTGTTCCTTGTGAGGCTCGAATCAACAACCTCTTTGGTGAGGACAGACACCTGGGACACTCTTAACATATTAAAACTACCTCCCTTCCACACCTTATTCACGACTGGCATAAGTGGGCTAATTCGCTGTACATTTAATGTGTTTCACGGTAGAGTGTGCATTCAATCTTATTCCGATCAACGTTGTAAGCAACCCTTGTTTATGAATATTTATGCAAAAAGCTGCAGAAACAAGCTCAGTAGCAAAAAGTTTAAACATAAACCCGGTTTAATGGCACTGAACTTATTTTATTGCGGATATCCATTCACATGTCACCATTTTCATATAATAATAAATCAATTCAACCAGTTTGGCATGTTTCTTCTTGGGCGACAACGCAAAATATGCTAACCAAATTTAATTAGGCTGTTATTTTTGTATAGGTTTTTCATTATATTTCATTTCAATTTATTGAGATTGTTCTTTTCTTTATTAGTTTTGATTTTATTGTTGTTGCTTTTTTGCTTTAAAAAGTGGTCGTTACTTAAGTGTATGGAGTTCATCAAGTTTTTTGTTGTTTTTGATTGTTTCTGTTGTCCCCTTTCATAAGGCATATAAAATTTTTACCATGAGGCTAGGCCTTCAGACAGGTATATACACAAAAAAACGTCCTGTAGTTTCAGATGATTTTGATAGTTTAAGAACTATACTTTCATACGATCACTTATTTGGAACGTAGCAAAAACATTTTACGATTTGAAATAAAACATGTTAGACTGGTCACATACGTCACCACCGTATTGGATATGGAAATAACGCTTTTAATTATATGGTTGATCTTAACTTAAATTGTTGATTTAACAAATTTCTTTGATAAGACTTCCACAGTGTATTGGTCCTTAAGTCCAACTAGGAAGTTCGACACACCACACATATTATGTCGAATAGTTATTGATACATATAAGTTTAGATACAACTGAAAGAATTTGCTACTATATTTATATTGGAAATTAATTCACGGTACATATGATTCTCATAAAAACACAAACAAAAACACCCTGTTTAAATCCTTTTTAGCTTGACGTTTTGTAAATACTATTTAAATCACAACAGTGTTAAATATCATATTTCGGAATCGATTTCTAACCGATTCCCTGCCAGTTCACCAAATGACAATAAAACAAAATAAATGTGATTCTTATAATGAAGGTTGTTCCCTTAGGTATTGTAAAGATGTCATGCTGTCCCAGTCTTGACTGTCAACAAACACCACTGTATGAAACTAAGCAGAAATAATGTATTGAGTCCTTTTAATTTCTTTGTTGTTTATGAAGGTGTATTGAGGTAAACAATACCAAACAAACAAAGATATCCATATAATCCATATACTAGGATAGCTAGAGAAGTCACCAACAGGTGTTTAATAATTCATATGGACTCCCTCCAGACTTAGGTGTGATGGTTTGTATTGCATAAGTTCTGCGTTCAGCGTCTTGAATCATTTATGTTCGTAAATCACGAACGAAGGATAAAAACAATTAATCTGTATAAAATCTTGCAAAAAGATTCGTGCTCTTCAAATTTTACGAATGACAAAATAAAATAAGATATCGACAAATTGGATTATTTGGAGCTAGAGCAAAAGTTTTACGAAGTGATATATACGAAACACAAATATTTAAAACATTTTGAAATCATGATAAATTTATTTTCCTTTATATTTTCTGTTTTGAATGCATTTAATCATTGACGCTGAATTTTACGCATTTACCTTATTGATTGCAATACTTTCACTATATTTTAACCGTTGTCAATTATTGTTTGGCAAGATGAAGTTTTGTAAATGTACATGTTTTATTTCAATAGCCTTAAAATATCACAGTGTACGAAATCGGTCCTCTAAATCCCTCTTCTCTGGTTCGTCTAGGAGTCTGTAGTTCCTTTTTTTGGGAATAATTGAAAGCTTTTTAGGTGAAAAATTTAATGATTGTTGGAATAAATGTTAACTTCGTTTAAATGAGGTATCGGGGTTAAGGTTTGTAATCATGATGTTTGGAACTTGGAAGATATGAGGGTTACATTTTGTAGGTTTGATATAGGAGTGACGTTGTGCACGCAAACTGGTTTCGAGCCCTAGTAAGTAACGTTTTCCTGACCATTCCACGTACCTAACAGTCCTTGATAAACACATCCAATTTTTTATAAAGTATATATGCGCTGTGTTGTTTGTGGAGTTGTTCAATGTTTGTTGTTTGTGATTTTTTTTTTTAAATTGGCTTTTACCTGTGCCATAAAACGAGGTTTGTGTTTAAACTTCTAGCTACTGAACTTGTTTCTGTAGTTTTCTTTCTTTTAAAAATTATTTTTCTGCGTTTCATTGATATATGAAGTGTCGGAAGATTTACACCTAATTTGCATAAATGCCGAAGGCGTTTATGTATAAATGAGGTGTAGTTTTTCCGCATAAAAATAAGATTAAATACTTATAAATACAACTATACAAAAATAAAAGATCATTTTTATTTTGCTATTTTCCAAGAACCGCCATTCATCACTCGATAATACCAAGTAGTTTGTAGCCTTCCTACGCGTATGAATACATCATCATCTTGGGGGCACGTGGTGCTGAATTTATTAACAAAGAGACCGGTCATGGCTGCTGACTCCTCTTTTTTTCATTCCGAAGCGGATTAACTTCACTTTTCAGGTAAGATATGTTCGTCAAGGCGACTTGTTCACACTCTGAAATGTATATTTCATTATCCCTTGCCTAAGACAACAATTTTACTATGAAACCTACTGTCCTGTTGTTAACATTTATGAATTGTTGGCATATCATTACTTTCATTAAGCTGTTGACCTAGATCTTAACTTTCATTTTCACATTTATTTTAATTTGTAACTTGGGGCAAATCACCAAAAGAAATTACCATCCATTCTTAATTTTTGGAGAAATCTCAGCAGCAGCAGCAGCAGTAGCAGTTTCCTCACTAAATTCCGGCTCAAACAACTCAAAACTACCGAAAAGGTCTTTAAACAAGTCGAATTCTGACAGATCATTCACCATGATTACTCTATGCTGCAGATGAACTTTCAGCTTCCAGTTCTCCGCATTTAATTTATTGTCATTAATAATAAACCAAAATCAATATTTTTAAAAAGGTTTATTGTGAAGTTTTTTGCTTTATTTTATATTCATTTATAACTAAGAAGGAAACTACTCATGTAAACAACTTCCTACTATGACGTGACGTCATAGGTTGTAAATAGAAAGTAGTCCGGAAATGAATATTAATAAGCTGATTCGCATACACAAATTATTCCTGGAGAAAGAAATGAATGTCACAATGATTGGGTTTTTTTCCAATAGGATTTAAGCATTTACTCCAACCTGCTCAAAGTTGTAACATAGCTTACAAATTTATACATATAAATGTTAAATGTTTACCAATATGATGGTTAATTTTTATGGGTATAAGGGGTTATGTTTGTAGACATGAAGGATAAGGTGGTATTTATGAAGGTTAACTTTCGAAGGTATGATGGTTAATATATCACTATATTTATATGAAAAACTACAGAAACAAGCTCAGTATGTGCACGCATTACCAATGAAACCAATGAAACGAAGTATTTATGCATGAAGATGATCTCTTTCAAAGTTTTAGAAAAAGTTGCAACAATGCGTAAAAGTCCTTACAAGTGACACCTTTTAAATCAGAGTCGCCGTAGTGAAGTAAAAAAGGATATACTGTTTGTCCAGAATCAAATAACTTTAAAACGTTTTCAGTAAACTAAGAATCAGATCAAACTCAATTATGATGGCAGATGAATATATATATATATATATATATCAATTAATAAGTATAGTTATAATAAATCACTCGGTTTTCTTAAATACTTGATCTGAAATGATTGAATGCATAATCTATCTACATTGTAAAACGCCGTAGTGACAAGATAAACTGTGTAGAACATTCTATCCTAAAACATTCTCAAAACGATCCGACCAGCAAACTGCAAAATAATAATACGTGTCTGAAGAAAAGTTATTCGCTGTAATTGAATCAAATAAACCAACATTTTACCATTTAATTGTGGATTTTTATTATTGATTTTCGAAATTTTAAACTCAACAAACCTTTGCCTTCTTTGTCTGCGAGTTAAATCATTAGGAAAGGACACAAGTTTTCATTGATTTTGATCATTGATAATTACTCACAAATATACTACAAATATATATTTTTTTATATTACATAATTGTGACCCAGACATTGTCTATGCGTTCAAACAACTCTGTCGTTGGCAAATTATGTATCGATTATTGAAAGCTTTAAACCAAATGAACCATTCTTTAGAAAAACAATATGTTTACTTTATTTAAAAAAAAACTGTTAAAATGTCCCATGTTTATTGACTTACGGCGGTGGTAGCAATAGAGGTGGAATTGATCGGAAATTCACAAAGCTATCTTATCAATAAAGAAGTGCAAAGACAGTCATCGATATCTTTAGATTTGTCATTGATATCTAAAAGAAAACAACACTGATATTAATAGGTCGCTCAATGTACATGTAATGCCCCTGACATACAGTCAAAACGTTTGCTACAAGTTTCGGCTATTAGTCAAAGTTGTGTTGTCGTTTCTAGAAATCTGTCGGGGATACTTTGGAGAACTTAATTCTAGAAGTCAAGAAAATATTTGTACGTATCTTGCCAATGGCGAGTGCATTTTTGTAAAAATTTCGTATACATTTAAGTCTCTTGTCACATTTCTCGAAATAAAAAAACAAAAGCCGAGTCATTGCGTCAGTGAAGATACACGACGAACTACATTCGATTTATTTTGAGACCGAGCATGCTGAATGATGCTGATGCACTACGAAACCCCTTTCAAGTTTATTTAAGAACAAGCGTATCGTACGATCACTATTTCGGACGGATTAGTCAAATTAGCAAAACAAATTATTTCGAAACAAATTGTTGTATTGGTCATATAAGACACAGCTTGTAAGAATGTCCAAAATAGTAACAACTTCAATCCTTGTAGTGATCTAAACGCAAGCGTCAACTAAAAGTATTGATTCGACGAGTATTTGTCCAACGCTTGCCGATACGACGGCCTCAGTGTCTTGGTCCTTCTTTTTAATAAAAAATACGATGCCAGATATTTTACACACCATACGTATTTGGTCGAATATTTGTTATATAGCATGACTAAATTGATTGTATCACTCATTTTTAAATGGTTGCGTTGTATTATTTGATTCTAATATACGACTTATGGTATATTATATGAAACTACAGAAATACAAAATTAAATTATTAAACGACCGTTCCTCGGGCTAAACACATACATCAAATTGTAATCAATAGGTATCCGAGCTGCCTGATAATTAGGGCATAGTTCTAATAGTCTTGAGCAGAGGAATTAAGCCAACAAGTCAATTAAACACATAACTTTACCTAAGTAGGCTAGACATTACAACCTCAGCTATTATTGAATATTAATAGCGTGAAAATAGTAAGCAGACAATCTTAGGGTTAGGGAGAAATGTTTCACTTAACCCTCTTAATAAATTCGCATGCTTATAAATGGAACACTTTAATTTTGAATCCATCGGGCGATCCTATGACGATGGTATGAGCGTGAATGCGTCTAAAGTATGACCTTCAAGCAGTGTCTATTCAATTGATATGGTGCGCTTTCAGTGCCAAAACAGATGCTCAATTGTATATAAATCAACCGATTGACAGGTACAGGAGACAAAATAATATTCATCCAAACTTCATATTGATTTCACATTGCTTCATTACCGGAAAAGCAGTTGTATGGAAACTCTTATTGCACTAACCGTCTCAAATTGCACGGTATTTCAGTAATCAATTGACACCACTTTTCTAAGTTGCACAAGGAAATAAGACATTGTTTGTAAATATCGTTTATCAGGATCGACCGCCGAGGAACATAAAAGTAACCAACTGAAATGTCATCGTGGTAGTCAGCTATCATTGTCTCCAAATATCATATCTTCATTACTATACTTAACAGACACTCCTTGGCTGTCCAGATTAAATCATTCATATAAATATTTCCCCGTCTAATCACTGACGTGGCTTTATCTTGTCCCAATAGGCATAGTCCTGCACATGATTTAAAAAAATATAACTACAGCTGTCCGTTCATTGCTACCACTGTATTTGTAAGTACAGCTGTATATGTATAGAAGTAGCCATAATTTTCAGCTGTGAATATTAATTAAAAATCAACAACAGTCATATATTACAGCTGTAGAATGTTTTTAAAAATCCACAACAGTCAAATATTACAGCTGCAGATATTAATTAAAAATCAATAACAGTTATTTTATGACGGCCAAAGTTTATGGTTCCTGTTAAATATTCAATTAAATTTTACACTTACATGTTACTATTTGCTTTTATTAAAACACAAAATAGAATCTCTAAACGATGTATCATCTGGCGATCTGTGTGCATACATCAAATAATTACATTAATAAATGGCAACCGATCTGCCTCAAATAGGACACAATTTTAAGATGGTTGAACCATGAAACAGATCCAACAAGATTCCGAGATGATAATAATACAAATATATTCTTAATCAGACCAGACATTTGTAACTTAGCCCATATTTAATATTGATAGCCTGAAAATATATCAATAGAAAATGTCTTTGTCAATATTTAATGAGGAGTTATTCATAATGGCTACGGTACACAGATAGGTCGTCGCTAATACAAATGTGTTGCAAATTGTCCATAGTCAAATAAATCAGAGTGTTTAATTGCAGATGAAACACATATTGATCAATGAACATGATTAATAAAGTAGGTTTCTGATAATGTTTGACCTACTAATTAAAATATTGTTGAAATGAGCATACCAATTACATAAATCTCTTTTTGAAGTTCACATTTTCACTTAACATCAATGACTTAAGAAGCCAATAAAAAATCGATATTGAGGAGCATTGCACTCGACTATTCCGATGCATTATCAATGGATTATACATATTATACCTAATTGTTTGTACTTGGTCATATAAGAAAAAAAACTACTCAAAGTTTGTATTGAAAATAAAGGCTAATTTTCATTTTTATGAACACCATTTTTTACCATGTATAAATTATTTCCACGTACAACGGAGGTGGATTTGAAGTACTATTTCGAAAATTCAACAGCTATCCCCAAATAGTTGAAATCGAGTTTTTGCGATAATTGTTAAAAAAACATTATTTTTTACATATTTTCAATCGAAGTCATTTGTATTTGTTTGTCTAATAATATTTCAACTTCTTAACTAAAAAAGCGCTTCTATAAAAAAAATTTATAAACGGGTTTAAATGTCGCAATGGTAATGTAAGAATGCAAAAGTTGGAAGAAAATATAATATAATTTGGTTCTTTCAGGTCCCCCCGGTTTGACACTTAAAGATACAGACCATAATGTAAAATTCTTACATATTATGTTTTTTGACCGATTTGCTGGTGATATGACCCTGATAATACGACCCACATCACCATATATGGGAAGAGAGTTCAACTAGTGTTCCTAACATTGAACAACGTTATAAAATAAAATATGTTTCTTATCAGAATAATTAAATTGGTTGATTGTTACCACTATCTATCTCATTAATTGAACTTATCCCGCGTAGGAGTGCAAACAATCAGGGGCATGGTCAGGCCTTACTGAATGTTACGCACGAAAGGGGGAAGGTGTCGGAGAGGAAATCTCCCTGTAATCGGTGGGGGTTGGGGGAAAAAATGGAAAATGAAACTAACATGTAGAGCTCTGAGGTGTATTTCGAGGGATTTATAGGTTCGAGACCGCCGACTTTGTAGTTACCAAGTGATTGATATAGGCTCAGTAACTTAGCTGATCTTCCTTTTATTCTGATATCAATTTTTAGCTTAGCCCTCAACTTTGATGCCATTTTTGGCCATAAATATTTATTTATTTTTTTGAAATTGATAATACGCTCATGCGTAAGTGCGTATCGCTGGCTACTCCCCTGCAAACAATCTCTTAAAAATGTAAATAAAAGTAGATCAAGCCGATTAAGTATGTTTTTAAAGAATAACAAACCATTCAGCTTCAAAACGTATTAATATTGAAAGTACTCTATGGTTTGAGCTTTGATTCATTGGCAAGTGTTATAAAATAAGACGTCTCACACCGAGAAGCCACTTCTGATCTGATGTTATTTGCTTAAAATAAAGTTTCGAGCTAGTCTTCAAAAAGTCATGAGTCGAATCATTTCCACGACAAAGTGCAAATATGCTTTTATGCTAGAACCATTTCACCTGGTATGACTAATGTAAGTTTAAATCCTGAATTTTAAATACAAAGGTAGTTTCCAAAGATTTATGAGAATTACGAGAATCTTGGCTATATCCTGAAGAAAAAAGAAAAGTTTCTTAAACCTTGTTTACTGGATTTTCTTATAAGATTCAAAGTTCTCATCAAGTCTGATACGAATCTGATGTAATTGTCATACAATATAAGAATCATTTTTAAAAAGTAACGTTTTAGAAAAAAAGACCTAATTTCCTGCTGAAGTGTACATTCAAACATCATGTACAGTGGCAAGTCCTCAGGAAAGTAACATGTCCAATTGCATGTCCCCAGAAAAGTCAGAAATTTCAAGATAAAGAGACTTCTTAATAATTCCGAGCACAAATCTTGACAGAAATAAACCATCGTTGACACTTTGCTCGGATTATATTGTCAGGAAATGTCTTAGCTTAAAACCATTGGAAACATGCTGTGAAGTGTAATCAACATAAAAAAAACACGATGCAACTATTAGCATAATCCCACGGAACAGAATATTTCGATATGATATGTTTTGACTACAATGCACTTTGCTGTTTACTTTACATTTAAAAAATCATCTTTACATCATAACATTCCTAATCCTGCATCATATATTTTTTAAAGAGTGCCTTCTATCGGATTTTGCTTGTTTACAACACAATTTAAATACAATGCCATACCAAATCGTTTGGGGTTTTTGGCGTAATTTTTCGCTTCCCGACAGATAAGCCTCAAACAAAATGCCACACAAAACACAAAATGAATCTTAAGTAGTCAAAGAAATTTTCTTTGAACAATTCTCAAATTCGCAATTAAACAATATGGTCCATTCTGTGACACCAGTGTAAACAATGGTGTTGAATAGCTGGTTATAAACGCTGTCAAATAGTAGGAATGTACTTTTATTTTAAGACGTAATCGAGTGAGATTATTAACTTATTAGGTTGTGTGTCAAAGTGCACAGACAGGTTGTAAGCCTGGGTAGAGCTGATCTGGTTCTTTAACATGCTAGTTATTCGTTAAATAGTCAGGAGCTTTTTTAGGCAGTCTCACACGGGACCTGTGTTGAACGCGCTCCTCTCTGCAAAAGTTTATTTTTATTAAAGCTGAGGCTTGGGATCGAACCTTTTTTTACCCCTGGACAAGTCCGACATTCCTAAACTGGGCCTTAAAATAAGAGTCCACTTCGCTACAATTATTGACTACTCCATTGGTAAACATACGGTTTGGCAGTGTTGGCCAGTTCGTTGGTCCATTGAAAACAAATTCTTTAAAGTTAATATATAACTTTTTAATACAAGTACTTTTTTCCAAACTGAAACTGAACAGGCACAGTTTGCACATTACTTACTTACTTTCTTCAGTTTATATAGTTTATACTTTGTTTAGCCCTATTGTGACTAAAGCTGTTAGCTTGTAGAATCACGCTCTTGTCCGTCTTCGTGATATAACATCCATTACTAGTGTCCATTATGAGAGGTCAGTGTGAGAGAGTGTCCCTGGTGAGGCTTGACTCAATAACCTCTTTGGTGAGGACGGACCCCTAGACCCTCCTTACCACCTTAAAGTTTTCATGGTAGATGGTGCATTTATTGTTTTCCGATAAACGTTTTAAGTAGCTCTTGTTTATTCAGATTGATATTTACTTTAATAGTTATTTTTGTTTTGAAAAGTGACCGTTACTTATTGTTTTGAGTTCATCATTTATTTGTTTAAGTTTCTTATTGATTCTGATGTCCTTTTTATACTTAATATGAAAATTGTACCGCGAAAGGAAACCTTCGGACAGGTATATACCGATAGAACGTCTTGTAGTTTCAAATGGTTTTGATTATTTAAGAACATATCATAGGATCATTTATTTGGAACTTAGCAAAAAAACTGCATGATTTGAAACAAATTGAGGTATTGGTCACGTTATTCGCAGCCATATTGTATTTGCAAATAACACTTTCAATTCTTTAAGAGATCTTAGCTTAAAACGCGGATCAAATCAAATCTCTAAAAAGACTGCCTCAGTGACTTCGTCCTTAAATCCAATTATAAGTTATATTGCATGATTTGAAACAAATTGTGGTATTGGTCATGTTATTCACAGCCATATTTTTTTGCAAATAACACTTTCAATTCTGTAAGAGATCTTAACTTAAAATGCGGATCTAATCAAATCTCTGATAAGACTGCCTCGTTGACTTCGTCCTTAAAACCAAGTATATGTAAATTTGACAAACCACACATTTTATGTCGAATAAGTAATTGATAAATAAAAATTAAGATACCAATGAAAGAATTAAAATTTGCTATTTTTATATTGGAAATTAAGTCATGGTAAAATTGTTCTCATTTTTTTAATTTATAGATAAAAATAAGTGACTTTTTCCGCGTTTTTCACTGATAAAATCATGATTTTACTGCCAAAAAAAGCGCCAGGTTAACATTTTATTAATACTTTTTAAATCATCACGGTTTTTGTTCAAATCTTATGAATGTCATATCTCAGAATCTACCTGAGTTATTGTATTCATTTTTGGAATATTCAGATGTTGGTTAAAATTAATTAAACTATTGTCAAAATTTAAACATTTTTAGGATAAAAGCAATCTCTCATAAAAACTTTCCTTACTGTGATTGACTTATTTTCACACCGACAATTTTTCAAAATTCCCTAATAGTCCACGGAATACGGAATAACAACCAGAATGAAAACAATCTTAATTTGATTCTTATTATGACGGCTGTTCCCTCCGGTATTGTCAGGATGTCACAGTTGTCCCAGTCGTGACAAGAAATCAGCACGCAATTGAAATTCTGTCAACAAAGGCCACTGTCTGAAACGTAGAAGAAATAATTTATTGAGTCATTTCAATCTACTTGTTCTTTATTAAGATTTATTACGGTAAGCAATACCATACAAACACAGATATCTGATAGAATCCGTATAATACGATAGCTAGAGGAGTCACAACAGGTGTTTAATAATTCACATGGACTCCCTCAAGACGTAGGTATGATGGTATTGTATTGCATTAGTTCAATGTTCATTGTCATTAATCATCTATGTACATTAGGAACGAAGTGCAAAACAATAAATCTGTTTGCAATCTTGCAAAATTGATGCGAGTTCTTTTAATTAAACGAATGAGCAAGGAGAACAACATATCGAGTAATTGGATTGTTTTAAGTGTAATTAAACTATTGTCAAAATTTAAACATTTTTAGGATAAAAGCAATCTCTCATAAAAACTTTCCTTACTGTGATTGACTTATTTTCACACCGACAATTTTTCAAAATTCCCTAATAGTCCACGGAATACGGAATAACAACCAGAATGAAAACAATCTTAATTTGATTCTTATTATGACGGCTGTTCCCTCCGGTATTGTCAGGATGTCATGTTGTCCCAGTCGTGACAAGAAATCAGCACGCAATTGAAATTCTGTCAACAAAGGCCACTGTCTGAAACGTAGAAGAAATAATTTATTGAGTCATTTCAATCTACTTGTTCTTTATTAAGATTTATTACGGTAAGCAATACCATACAAACACAGATATCTGATAGAATCCGTATAATACGATAGCTAGAGGAGTCACAACAGGTGTTTAATAATTCACATGGACTCCCTCAAGACGTAGGTATGATGGTATTGTATTGCATTAGTTCAATGTTCATTGTCATTAATCATCTATGTACATTAGGAACGAAGTGCAAAACAATAAATCTGTTTGCAATCTTGCAAAATTGATGCGAGTTCTTTTAATTAAACGAATGAGAAAGGAGAACAACATATCGAGTAATTGGATTGTTTTAAGTGTAAAGGATAACATAGTGATATACAATATACGTTATATTGTGTTATATACTATTTTACTTACTTTATAAAGCAAAGCATATTTCCATTGTAAACGTTTTTTGGTTGATACGATTCTCAACTTGCCTCAACATCAAATGTTATAAAACGGAAATGCTAGAAATGCTAGAAAATTATATTTTTCAATATTTGATATGCTTCTTGTTGGGGACAAGTTGAATAACAAGGCTATTTGAAATGGTAGATACAATCTCCACCTTTTATTATTTTGATTGTTTTATGCAAGAGCAAGGGTAAATCCCAAGGACGTATTTACTATTTAGGCTCGAAAAAACATTTTATACTTGCCTCAACAGACCGTCTCGTGGGAGTTTTTAGAGAATTTTGTGCTAAAAATGGAAAGTTTGGACATTCGAACAGTGCACCCAAGTTTTTATTTGGTTTAGAAAATTATTGAAAGCTATCCTTAATCGGTGAGCTATATTTGAACAAACATGTATATAAGTAAGAATCTCTTCTGAAAAGTTTTAAATTACAAAAACCTATCATTCTAAAAACAAATTTCTCGCCTTCTTGATAATTCTTACCATGTCGATATGAAATTGAACGGGTCATCAAAACCAAGAAACAACGGACGACAGATGTTAAAACGAAAGAAAAGCCTAAGAGATACGTTTATTTAGATAGAATCATTATGATGATGTTCTTAAATATATCAGTGTATAGTTTGACAGATAATAGTTATGTGAATTGAATTTAAACCAATAATACCTAGCATTAAGATCATTTAAACGTCAATCACGATTATAATATGGTAAGAAACAGGCGAAACATTTAACGATCCACAAAGCTGATCGGATAAAGATACATGCCATTAAACATTCATTAAATTATCTTCATGTGCCTATTGTTGGTATCAATAACAAGTGTTTGAATTGATTCAATATTAGAGCTTAGATAGTCTGATGTTCTATCAGTCTTATTATGGCGTATGCATTTTTAAATCAAGTTCTCACAAAAGTGCACAATCCCTTACAGAAACTGCCAAATATGTTTTTGACTTGAATGTTTTGGTAGTCTTTTTAAGCGCTGGGAAGCTTTCAAATGTCATAGATTAGTCAGCATATAATTAATTTCTAGTAAATTGTTTCTTTTCTAGCTCCCAAAATATAAGATAATTCATATAGATTGTGTTATTTTATGTATATCATTATGTTGGTTAATGCCTATCGGTATAAGGGTTAATTTTTATTGGTAATGGGTTGGCAATTAAATGAATGATCATAACATTTGGTTAATGCTACGAGAGTCAACGGTTAGATAGTTGTGATATTTACTCTGAACATGATAATAACTAAGTGAATACATGATCAATGTTTCAAGACTTCAATTGTTTGTGATATTAAATTCAACTGTTGGATGAAGGAGCTGTTTTGGTTACTGTGGGGACAAGTGTACCATTCCAAACATTTTCTGATTAAGTGTCCCTGTGTTATTTTCAAACAGTTTCAAAGATTAATTGTTCTTGTATTACTGTGAATATTTTAATATTAATATAGTTTACTGATTAATATAAATGTGTATTTTAAGTTTTTTAACATATCTTTTGTAAGTTAATATTGCCCAACATGTCACCTGTGAATTTAGAATTTGCGTTTTATCTTTATTTAGGATTGTTGGGATAAGAGTGAGGTTTGTGCACTTAAACTGGTTTAAACCCCCAGTAAATTTTAATTTTACTGACCGTTCTAAGGCGGTACCTAACAGTCATTGATAAACACACCTATTTTTTTTAAATATGAATAGAAAATTAATGAAGTCCTATTTTAAATAAGATATGGCAAAAACTAGAAAGCAAATGTTAAAAACCTGGGACTTTCAACCATTTACGTTTTTACTTTATTCAGGAGTGTTGGGATAAGAGTGAGGATGTGCACACAAACTGGTTTAATCCCCCAGTAAATTTACATTTTAGTGACCGTTCCAATGCGGTACCTAACAATCCTTGATGAACATACCTAGTTTTTTATATATAGTATGTATGCACTGTGCTGTTCTTCCCTGTTTCTTGTTTGTGATTTTATGTTATATGTCTTTGGCGTTTACCGAGTGCCATTAAACCGGGTTTATGTTTAAACATTTTGCTACTGAGCTTGTTTCTGTAGCCTTTTGCATAAATATTTATCCAAATTAACCATTCTTTAGGAAAAAACAGTATGTTTACTTTATAACAAAAGCTGTGTGTATGTCCCATGTTAATTTACTTACGTCGGTGAAAGTGAAGTGGAGGATTTATTCATAGAACAATTCACAAAGCTATTTTATCAATAAAGAAGTGCAAATACATCGAAATACTTAGATTTTTCATTGATATCTAAAAGAAAACAACACTCATATAAATGGGTCGCTCAATGCATAAAAGCCTATGTTTAAGTATTTCTACATCATAACTGTAAAAATAAATTCCCAGATCGAAAAACCATAATAAAATGAAAACAACAGGGACAATTCGAAACTTATAAAAAATGAAACCTGTTTAATGGCAATAGGCAAGGTTCAAAACAACAATAAAATAGAGACACAAGCATATAAACACCATATACACAAGCACAAACGGAGTACGCACTCATCACAATAGCTTTACCAATAAATGTTTGCATTATTTTTCTTGTACTGTTGTGTGCATTTTTGTTGCTTATTTCTTCCACGTTTCACCTTTAAAACCAACATACTATGTCAATGGCCCTTGATCATACATTCCACATGTGTCCTGATTAATGATTCCATTTAATTAAAAGTAATTCGTTCTGTGATGTACGAAAATATATTTTGTGTGTCGAGGTTTTATGTGCATTTTCGTTAAAAGCCCATTGAGGGTTTATTTTGATTTGGCAATTTATCACAAAGAAAGAAGAAAAACGTTCAACATGATTGAAAGCAAAGAATCTATCTTCGAGAGTTTCTCGTGAAATTGAATCACAAAAAGTTATGTCCCTGTCACACATTCAAAACAGTTATGTTGGAATGAATAAGATATCGTTTGATGTTGTTTAAAGTCAAACTTGTGTTGTAGTTTCTAGAAAACTGTCAGGGATGTCTTTGAGAACTTTATTCACGCCGTCCAGAAACTGTCTGTACGCATCTCACGAACAAGGCGAGGAGAGTATTGTTGTACAAATTCCGTATACATTTACGCCTTTTATTGCATTTTCTCGCCGTCAATGCAATAGCCGAGTCATTGTGTCAATTGAAGAGACATCGCGGACTAAATTCGACTTGTTTCGAGATCATACGTGCAAAATAATGGCGTATGCACTACGATCTCTCTTCAAGTGTAGTAAAGAACAGGCGTTTCATACAATCAATATAACTGATAAATAAAATTAGCAACACTTTTGTTTATTTCGAAACAAATTATTGTATTGGTCATATAAGGCACAGCTTATTTGAATTTTGAAAACAAAAACGTTTTCAAATCAAGAAGTGATTTTAACGCAATGTTCAACTTAAAGTATTGATCTGACGAAAATCGGTCGAACGCTGGTTGGTAAAACGGCATTTGTCTGTTGGTCCTATATTACATGATCAAATCAAACGTATCAATGTTTTTCAATGGTGACAGTGTATGATTTCATTTAAAAACAAAACTGATAATTTATTGTGTGTATTAATTGAAGTACAAAATTAAATCATTAAACTTTTGTTCATCGAGCGAAAGGCATAGATCAAACGATACATCATAGGCACCCTAGCTGCCTGAAAATATAGACATAGTTAAAACAGTGGAACAAATCCAAGACGTCAAGTCCGATAAGTACACGTAAGTAGGCTATACTTTTGCACTTAGCTATAACTGAATATTAATAGCCTGAAAAAAGAGCAGTCAAGGTATTCATCAATGTTTTACGATGAGTTCTCATGAAGAATAACATAAACAGGCAGGTAGTATTGTATATGGTATAAAGTTAAAATAATGCATGAGGTGTAATTGAGCATGAAACAAATGATGAACAATAAACTCACCATGACCTCAACATGCAGCTTTATGTGAATGTTCGACAAAATAATTAGAATATCGTTCAAACGGGTTTAACATTTTAACGGCTGACAGGGAACATTAATGTTCTGTACCATGAGGTAATGTCATTCTTTTTTGAATAGTGGAAATGAATAAATTCACAACAATAGCTCTCAAAGACCATTGCCAAAAGTTCGTATGCATTGTCAATGGACTTAATAATACCAAACATTATAAACACTTAACGCATTTTGTTATTCACATTTAAAAAAATCAGAATGAAGGCAGAAATTTTAAAAATTAACTTAAAGTTTTCCTGTTTATGAACGTTATTATTTACATGTGCAATTTTTTCCTAGTACAACAGAATTGGAGTCGAAGTTCTATTTTTAAAATTGAAGATTTAAGAGCTATCATATTTTCACTCATAATCACATGCAATTGCCGTCTTAGCAAACTGTAGCAACTTCATGATTGACACTTGAAAAATGCATAACAAGACATGATTTTACATTAAGTCATGCAAGAAAGTACTTTTGTCCATATTTACCCTCATATTTTTTAAACATGAACCCCTTCGACATATGTGCCACGTGATCACTTCAATGGCCTTTTCTACTATTTATAACATTGAATGTGTCACAGAAACGGAAATATATTGGCATTTGATTTAAGATCAAATACTGATTTTACTGGAAAATCTCTCTTTAACATTATAACTAAGTGATTGATTATTCAATGAAAAAGTGGTAAATCCATACAAGAGAGGCTTACTTGAGTTCGGAAACTTAACAGTTTCCGGACTTGTCCAGCACATTTACAAATGTAACATAAATAAATTGTTTTGTTATAGACATAAACGTATTGAAACATTCACATTAAATAAATTCTTTCATAGAAACAAGCGCTTGGAATGAACCATTTTATTGTTGTTGTTTTAAGATATGCTGTTATTGAAACATTCACATTAATGACATCCTTTGACAGAACCAAGCGTCCGACTTAAGTGGGAATATAATTATTTCGTTAAACTAAAATTAACAATAATTATGTTAATGTTTGGGCCCAATGTATGTCTTACTTAAGCCACTCAATAAGTTCGCATAATTACGAATAAAATGTTCACGGTGGTTATTGTCAGAAGAGTTTTAAAATGTTTAATTTGAATCCATCGGGCAATCCCATGAAGGAGTTATGAGCGTCAACACTGAATACGTCTAAAGTATTACCTTTACGCAGTTCTGTTTAGTTTAAAGTGTACACTTCCTGAAGGTGTATAATTACTGTCAACACATCTATACCTAACATGTGTGAACTCAATTATATATAAATCAACTGTTTCATATGTAAAAGAGACGAATTAATCTTTACCTAAAACTTTATATTGATTTTACATTGTTCCATTAATCGGAAATGCATGTGTTGTATGAAAGCACAATTTGCATAAACCGTCTCGAAAGGTACGGTATTTCAATAATCAATTTACACCACTTATTCTGAGCTGCACAAGAAAATAAGGCATTAGATTGTATGGATCGTTTATCAGGACCCATCGCCGAGGAATATAAAAGTAGCTATCTGAAATGTCTTCGTGGTCGTAAATTATCATTGTGTCTGCATATTGCATCTTGTCACTCATTACAACCATAACCCAACACTCCTGGCCTGTCCAGATTAAATCACACATAAATAGTCCACGTCTTATCACTGGCGTTGCTTTACTTAGGTACAATAAACCTCGGTCCTGTACATATTTTTTTGAAAATATAGCTTCAGCTGTATATTCATAGCTACCACTGTGTAAAGCTCCAGCTATCAAACACAATGTGTCTGAGGGGGGGGGGGGGGGTAAACAAACGTTAAGCGTTAGCTGTTATTTACCGCTCACGCTATTATTTAAAATACAAAAAGCTATAATTTAAGAGCTTTAGCTATACATATTTAGCTGTAGCAATATGTTTTCATTCACTGTTGTCACATTGTTACTATTTATTGAGCAACTTGGTAAATCTTTGTATTTGACAACCGTGGATTTTTTTAATTTTCAAGTAGATCGATTCTGACGAATGCACAAACAAACACAAAATAGGCCTCGAGGTACATCCGCCCTCTATTTTCTGTAGAGCTCAAAACTAAACTCCAACATATTTGTTGTTGCAGTGTTTCAATTTATCTTCTTTTAATTAAAATACAAAACTTCTATTATTTCTCTACGTACATGTATTTAAGTACAGAATTAAGAATCTATAAATGTTATTTCATCGGGCGGAAATATAAATCAAAATATCACATGATAATATGTATCAGAGATGCATGCAAAGGGGACATAGTTTCAATCGTCTTGAATTTTGAAACAGAGCCAACAAATCAAGACGAAAATAATACATAAATATTCTTAAGCAGCCCAGACTTGCACTTAGCCCGTATTAAATATGAATCGCCTGGAAATAGATCAGTAGAAAATGTCTTTATCAATGTTTAACGAGGAGTTTGTCATAGCGAATAAGGTAAACAGATAAGTTGTCGCTAATACAAATTGGTTGCAAATTGTCCATAGGGATTGTTGTAAATCAATCAAGAGTTTTAATAGAACATGAACAAATAATGCTCAATTAACTAACCATAAATTAATCAGGTAGGTTTCTGTAAATGTTTGACATAATAATCAAAATAATGTTGAAATGAGCATAGCGATAAGAATGTCTGGAAGTTCACATATCGGTTATCATCAATTTCCGATATAAACAGTTCGTCCTCATGCATGTTCACCAATTTGTTACGTACAGAGGCAAGCAAATGCTGGCATTTTAAACAACAAGTAAAGTTCGTCCGCTTACATTCTTAAACAAGTGAGTGGCGTGAATTTATGCAACTCGTATTTGCGATTTCTACTCCTGGGGATCGAATTATGCACAAAACTGAAACTGCGACAGTATTACTTTTACTATGTGTACCAAGCGTATTCGTAAGTAGTTGTTCAGCCTCTTGGTGAATTGCATGTAAATGTTTATCATATAATTATTTTCAGTAATCGTATGTGTATCACCCTAAGTAGAAAGACAAGATATATGGAGTCTGCATGCATACTTAAGCCTCAGACACCAACAGTTTTACATGGGACAGACTTGTATCAAAAAGGGAAATCACTCTCGATGAACGAAGGAATTTCATGCGTATTGCATGCGTTTTCCAGTCTCTATTAATAGCAGCATGACCGAACCATTTAAAAATAGGCCTCAAAACACCAGGTTTTTGTTGTTTACAAAATAAAATGCACTCGTTGAGAAAAAGCTTTTTGTAAAATCAATACGTACCACCAACTAACAACTGCTGCAATTTGTATCAGTGAAACCTCCAGAATAGTCAAGAAGACAGTCGAGTTCCGTAATTTTTTAACGTTACAAATGCTTCTTCCCCTTGCATTTGAAATCGTCCCAATCCTTTGTATCTAAACAATAGATTTGTGAGAATGTTTATTAGTGATGTGTCACATTTCGTATAGTGTGTATAGTGTGAACAGAGGATCAGTAGTGCACCTCCGAATCGTTCGGTGTATGTTCAATTCCACTCGGCATCACCATTTCCTTGTATTCCTTTTATATCATATTTTTGTTGAAAATTTTCGATGTTTCTCTTAGCCTTACCAAGTTAAAAGGACGTTTACACAAACAAGACTCGACATATGCGGGTGTGCAAAAAAAGTACACCATCGGCAAAGAAAACGCAACAGTATCGGCTCAGAAATATGAAGTGACGACTCTGCCAATTCGTTGTAAGAATTTCCGTTTATCTACAGGAAGTGAAAAGTAAATGGCCGTACAGGCTACAATATATAAGATAGTTTTACTACTTATTCCATAAAAAACTTGTCCATGTCCACGCTCATTTTAGGGGCAACCTGGAACATACATGCGGTTACCTTAAAGTAAATAAGAAATACACGTATAAAGTGTTCTAAAATGTACTTATTTGATATATGGTTTCAAATAACAGATAATAGATTTGGTTGTCCGGTTAGCGCAGTGGTTAGCACACTCGCTTCTCACCAAGGCGACCCGGGTTCGATTCCCGGCCTGGGCGCATGTGAGTTTGGTTAGTGGTCACCAAGCAGGACAAGTAGGTTTTCTCCGGGTACTCCGGTTTTCCCCCACAACACAAGACCACGCTCTCGCGCAACATCGTGCCAACGAGAGTGACTTAGTATAAGCTAGCATAGCTTCCTTCACAATCGTTGTAAAATATATAATGTTTAAAGTAAATAACAGATACGCTAACAGGTTCGTCTTGTCTTTTAACATTCTTAAGGTATGTCACTATGTGAACTGCAGATGGTTAAGAAATAATTATTAACAAGCGACACTAGGATAATATATCACTTTTACTACGTGTATCCAGGGTCCCTTTATTTAGCTTCGAATAACCTGGACCATACATGTGTGTACCTTATAGTATAAAACAAACTTCCACGTATTACTTGTTGGTACATACTCTAATTGGTACATATAATTATGTGATATGGTTTCGACAAACAAGTACACTGGCTATGATATATTTTCAGGTAGTAAGTAAATGTTTGATATTTAGCATTCTTTCTAACCATGACATCCTGGAAAATATTCCCGATAAAAAATACTTTTAACAAATATCATCTTTTTTTGTGGTTACCACGACCGGATTTTGTCCGGACACGAGGACAGCTTTTTATTCTGAAAGTCTGCTCGCGAAGAATGTATCACATGAAAAATACCTTCAATAAAAATGCGAAGTCGACTTTGAAAGTTTATATTCTAGGTAAAAGAAATTGAGGAAACAGGGAAAATTTCCCAAATGAACAAAAAACCGCGCCAATAATTATTTACGGGCGCATTTATTTTTTCGTTTTTCCATTTTGAGGTGGGGCAAATCCGACGAACAGATTATTAACTTCTTATGGCCTAAGTGATCATTAGGATAAGACAAAATGATTACTTTAATTTGATAATTTATACGTTTTCTCACATTCAATAAAACCCCTGAATAATTAGTAAAATTGCATTACGCAATCGTGTCTCAGGTATTGACCAGACTTTCAAACAACTCCATTGCAAGCTAAGGATTGATCGATTCTGGAAAGTTATTGACCAAATTAACCATACTTTAGAAAACAATATGTTTGCTTTATTACCAAAAGCTATTAATCTGTCCCGTGTTTAATGATTTAACTTTAGTGATAACAATAGAGGTCGAATTGATCTGAAAAGTCACAAAGCTATTTTATCAAGAAAGGAGTGCAATTTTCAAAATTCATTGATATTCTTAGACTTGTCATTGATATTTAAAAGAAAAAAACACACTCAATATAGATATGGGTCGCTCAATGCATAGCAACCTTGTTTACGCATCACTACAATTCTAAAAAATATTAACCTAGAATGAATTTCCATTATTTTTACTGCACTGATGTATATTGCTTGAATGTGTTTCTTGTATACATTTGCTCCAAGTTTGCTTTAAAAAAAAATATACGCGTGTGTCCGAATGGTTTTTAATCAACGTATTCTTGCATTTCTTCTGCTCGAGTTCAACTTTAATCGCAAGGTTACTTCCACCAACAGTAGATTAAGATCACTGATATTTCCCTTGTGTTTTATTATAAAATCCTTATATTTACTATCCAACAGAGAATGTCTAGCTTGAAATTATGTAGAAACTTCTTAATTTACAACGGTTTAGGTTCTTAGTTTATCAAAATCATTTCTCAGAAATTACCTAATGTGTTTTATTCAAATTTGAAACATTTCATTTAGCCTGATTTTATTAATGTTTTTTTTTTTTTTTTTTTTTTTTTTTTTTTGGGGGGGGGGGGGAGGGGGTGTTCACAAAAAGACTTTAAATTCTCTGACAATTCATTAACCTTAAAAATGCATCAAGATATCTAGACTTTCCTGCGTTAATTGCAACCATGAAGTGTTTCTGCATACTTTTCAAAACTTATTGGCAACCAGAATAAATATTTTTATCTTAATGTGATTATTAAAATGACGACTGATCCTTGCGGTATTGTAAACAGGGCAAGAGGTCGCAGTCTTGTAGTCAATACATTATTGAATGTCCAGCATAAATCGTAATTTGATTATTGTGTAACGTTACTGGCTGAAACGCAGCTGAAATTGTGTCAATTTAATCGCCCTGTTCTTTATTCAGGCGGCATATGTGTAAATCGTATCATGCCCTACAGACATATACATCTTGCATTTTGTAGGAAAGATTCCATATAATATGATAGCTTGAACAGTTACCATCTTGTGTTTGATAATTCACATGAAGTCCCTGAAGACTAAGATGAATTTCATTTATTACATAAGTAAGGTGTCCATGGTACTAATCCATTTATGTTTTTCACAAGCGAAAGGAAACCATTAATTATGTTTTTGATCTTGCAAATAAATTGCGTGAATTTGGATGTGTGTATTGTATGCAATATTTATTTAAGTTGATTTAAAGGGTTATTTCGATAGAATTGCTAGCTCCATAATAATTTAATATATAAGTGAAATGATTTTTTTTAATTGTGTTTTTTGTATATATTTGAATGTTTTACCATTTATATAATAAATTGAATAATAAAGATATTATTTTTGTCATATCTGTTCTTTATTAGGATAAAATAGGTATTATGGGCTTTTTGTGTATGCATTAAGTCATCTTACAGTGTGTTTCATCAAATTAGTCATGAGCTATTGACCAATATCATAATATATCAGATATAAAAAGTAAGAACATTAGTGGACGACTACTCTTGTTTTTCTTTTAAGGCAATCTCAACACATATTGAGGCAATTACACGTGCATGTATGTGAATTGACATTGTTAACATATGTGTTTCGTCTCTTGGGAATCACCTGAACAAAATGGCCAAAACAATTGTATACGGCGCCCCCACCAGCCATTGAACAGCGCAGACAACAAGTACGATGAATATAACAAGGCTAAGCCAATAACAGGACTTTCGTCATTAATAAAACAACACGTAAGTATGTATGCTAATTTTTCAATCCATTTTGTTTTAAAGGAACTATTATGTTTAATTACTCACTGAATAATTACGATTTTTTGGATAGCGAATCAAATGTAATAAAAAATGCCCGAATGTGTCGAAAAGGGAAACACAACAAGATTGAGATTCAAACATTTCCTTGAAGCTATGATTCTCCATTGTTAAATCTTAAATCTGAAAAATCAAAATTTCGTCGAGTGGATTGATCAAAACCTCTGAAACAGCGTTGTCTCAGAATCACTGAAGCGTACCGGATATTGCACTTCTTTGGTTTCAAAAGGAATTCGATTCAAGTAAACTTAGAAACATATTTTACTCAATTTTGTTGAATGGATATCCGCAATAAAATAAGTTCAAAAACAAGGGCTACTTTTATTAGACGTTTATCAGAAAAAAATTGAATGAACCCACCATCTAGTTACATTCAAACTCCGTGGTGACATGATACCTTTTGAAGGAAATTGATTGTAAACAAATGTACAAAAAAATGGGATGAACAGGCTGTATATTTGGAACGGTTAGAAAACGGTTTAATCGTTTTATTGCATTAAAAGAATAGAAAATGGGCCGATAATTCGAAAAACCTAAGATGAAAATATATTTCCCGCCTGAAATAGTCAATAAAACTAACAATGCCGACAGTCTATGCTTAGTGTGTAATGCAAGTTGGTTGTGTTTTTAAAGACAGTGGTGTCCCCATATAAATTTGGTATTGTTTAATAATGTCCTACTAACAAGTAAACTTTATGACCGGAAATAAATCGCAGATTCAGTTGTTTCACTTTAATTATAGGCTGTGCGCAAATTTTAGACGTAAGGGTGGCCAACACTACTGCATTATAGTCCACTGTTCTCGTCCTTTGAAATGAAAATCAACAACATTCATTTGGCAATCAATGTGTAGTGTTGAATACAGTTTAATATCATATTTCCAGTAAATTGCGTAACCATGGATCCGAGAATGCCTAGTATTTTAAACAACTCCATTGCAGACAAAAATATCATCAGCTTTGATCAAATTAATTAAACAACTCTTTAGAAAACAATATGTTTACTTTATTACCATAAGCTATAAATCTGCGCCGCGTTTATTGACTCAGACACTGACCTCGGTGATAACGATAGACGTGGAATTGATCGGAAAACTCAATGAGTGCAACGATAGTCATCGTTATTCTTAGACTTGTCATTATTATCTAAGAGAAAATAACACTCTATATAGAAATCTTTCAATGCATAGTAAAGATAAATAGTTCAACTCTGAACATTATTTGCTTAAATTAAATTTCCATTAATAATTGTTTTTCATAGTTGTGTCTTATATATTTTGTCATTGTTTTCAAAACCAGTGTATCCGAATGATTTAAATATGAATCACAGTACCAAATGTATTTAACTATGAAACACAGTACCAAATGATTTAACCATGAAATATTGTACCCAATTTTTTGCTATTACACAATACCATAATTATTTAACTATTAAACAAAGTAATAAATGTGATTTGCTATGAATCACAGTTCCAAATGTATTTTTCTATTAATAACGGTACCAAATATATTTTGCTACGAAACGCAGAACAAATGTATTTGGCTATGAAACATAGTACCAAATGTATTTAACTATGAAACACAGTATCAGATGTATTTAACTATGAAACACAGAAATAAAATGATTTAACCATGAAACACAGTACCAAATGGTTGAACTATAAAACACAATACCAGATGCATTTTGCTATGAAACACAGAACCAAATGATTTAACCATGAAACACAGTACCAAATGGTTGAACTATAAAACACAATACCAGATGCATTATACTATGAAACACAGAACCAAATGATTTAACCATGAAACACAGTACCAAATGGTTGAACTATAAAACACAATACCAAATGCATTTTGCTATGAAACACAGAACCAATATACTTCACTGGGCTTGCCTTGAGCAGTTCTTATGTTTAAATCGAAATACTTTCGGGTTCGATGCAATATTTATCTTGTTGTCTAAATTATATTTTGAGAAAATGATTTTTTCTCTAATGCGATTTTAGATCATGGTGAACAGTGAACTAAACAACTCTTTTTTCAAGTTGCATGCACAAACTAGGCACATAGGCGGTTACATTTGGAGGGTCAGAACACTTAGTAAACATATGTTCATGTACGTTTAAACAACAGCCAGTACCATACAACAATTTTACAATTATAATAAGATAGAACTATGTTGAAAATCAGTTTATCGTATATGAAATTATTTGATACCTAAAAGTGTTACAATAGCGAAACACTATCTTTGGCTATATCGTACAAAGATCTTTTAACCAGTCACAACATACAAACGACGAGTATACAGGACATAAGTTCACAAATGCATTTACAGCAATATAAGTATCCGTATACCAATAAATATTATGATTGTCGCCTTGACAAGACCATATAACCCACACAGTGTCGAAACAATTGTAAAGCTCGTCACAGGACTTTGAAACAAATGCCGAGCAAGTTTCATTGTCAGGACATGGCCCCAGAGATGGAATCAGCTATTGTAAGGTCTCATACGCTGAACGTTTTTAATCAATGTTATACAATCGCGTAGCTGTTGTGATTCTCCACAGCTATTAACAAACCTAGCATTCCATTTGTAATCTTGTGACTGATAACGCACCGGATACTGTCCGATTATCAGTTCAATACGAGATGATCATGTAAACAAACTGATAATTCTTGGATTAAAAAAACACTTTAAGAATCGTTCTCAATAGAATGTTATATCGAACAATTTATGACAATTCTGACCAAGATAAAGGAAACATTTGAATCCGGAAATCCAATAAACGACTATAAAATATGATCAGAATTAAAGCCTTTTGATGTGTTTTTTTTTCTTTCAGAACGTTGGTTTGCACTTAATATCAATTCAAAGTACTTTTTTTCACACACGTTTTACCAGTGTTAATGCAATATTGATACCCTTTGATTTCAGCGTTTGACAACGATCGTAGTAAATTTTGGAACATATTGAAATCAATTTCGATGACATTTGCATGGATATCCTAAATGTGATACGTTAAAAATCGGTTTCTTAAAATACTTGATATGAATAAGATTGAATGAGCTTTCTAACGTTAGAGTTTTTGTTTAAAAGTTCAGCTACTGAGCTTGTTTCTGTAGATTTTCATACAAACATTGACCTAGAATTGACATGCTAAAGGGTAAAGAATTATCTGCCATTCCAGATTGTGAGATTTCACTCAGCAAGGTATGTTATCAAACTTGACCTACAGTGTTAACGAGAATGAAACGTTAACGACAACTTACACAGTGTAGCAATGAACAGTGAGCTAAAACATTCGTGTTGCATAAACAAATAAGATCATAGGTGTTTAAAATGGGGCAGCCATTATAACAAATATGTGTCATGGACAGCACATATTGAAATGCAATGTGATTCCTCTAAGAATCGGTGTAGTGTAACTCCAAAGCCATTAACAACCATATATATCTTTTCATTCGGATTTTTCTGATTTTAACGCACCGGATATTGTCCGCTTGTCAGTTAAATGGGATTAACATTCTAGCAAACCTAGGTTCAGATACTTCTAAACCATTTTACCTGGCATCTAAAGAATCCATTAAGAATTGGTCTTAAAAGGAAATAATATCCAAATATAAAAAAATAGAATACGTAGGTTTGTACTCAATAGCAATTCAAATATCTTCGTTGACTCAAATTGTATAAGTGTTTTAGAGATTGTTTTAAAATTATATCAAAGTTTTAATGCGAAAACAGTTATGAAGAAAAAGGACAGAAAACTATTATCTACAATGAAATACACTGATCACGAAACTGTCAATAATAATTAGAGTACTGAAAATAAATGGGTGAAGCACATTATACAAAATCTATTTGCTGCGCTTGCAGATATTCATCCACTGAAACTGATATCAACAGAGGCAAAAGGTTATTAGGAAAAAAGAAAGAAGTTGTGCACAATTTTGCGATCATCGGTACACCATTCAGGCAACGAAAGTGAATATAATGATAACAATCACCGACAGCCACATTTATTCATCCATTACCAGGAGTTGTATTCAATAACCACCTTAGATTTCACTTAATTCTAAGATTAGAATATAAGTGTTTCGATTGAACTGTAAAAAATCATTACCTTAGTAAGTTGGTTACCATGTGTATTTACATAACATTAAAGAATCGAACAGATAACTCTCGGTTTCATGCGCCTATAAGTTACCAATTAGGAAAGTTTACAATAATTCAGCTCAAAAATGCATGTTGAAATAAAATACAGGCATATTTATTTTTGGGAAAAACGCGAATTTTAATGACCGTAAATGTTGAAATGAGATATAAGACGCGTTAAAATAAACGCGTTGTTTTTGTTATTGTTTCTAATCAGCTTCGTTGAAGTGAATACCTGTATTATAAAGTTAAGGGTAAACAACAAACCATTGTCAGGACAATATTAAATGTCGACTTTATCACAAAAAAACTATTTATCGGTCCCAAGTTCAATATGGAAGTTTCAAAGGCAACACTAGACGTGTTATGCAATGTATTGTCTCTTCTCAACGCCATAAATATCGTTATTTATTGTTTTCCTCAGATTACTGTTGACAACTAACCTGCCTTTTTAAAGATCATCATATTACATAACAGGACAAAGGGGCAAAACTAATCAAGAGGGTATAGTTACCGTACATTGGCTTGGTAATCCAAGAACCAAAGCTTTCAACGTTGAATGCGAAGTAAGCATTCAAAGAGCTCGAACGAGATATACGGACTGTGTCCTTGAAATCAGAAAGCGCCAGGAATACACAACATTTGATATAGAAATAAAATCACTGCAGACAATTCATATGCCAGTTCATTTGTAACGTCGTCCGCAAAAACGAGTCTCGTGGTGGCATTCATATCATCACCAAAAACCGATCACCAAACAACCTATTGGGTAATTAAAAAAATCTTCAAACAAACAAAAAAAAATCCGCTTAAGATAATTTAAAACAAAACAACACTGCACGTCAGCTCATTAGATACACAATTTTTCGAAAATGAACATGCCAGTTTTGAAAAAGAGGATTTAATTTCGCACCATTATGTCAGTAAATTAAGGCTTATTTTAGCCAGGGTTGTGGGACATATTTACTCTTACAATACCCACGTTTGTGCTTGATTCATTTATTTCAGTCTAATCAAATGATATGCGCTTTTGTTAGCCGTTAGAATGACAGACATTACTGCATTTTCGTCCGCGATTCCAGTCATTTGAATTGGAAGAGAAAACAAACATTTGACCATAAATGTGTCTTATTAGAAATGTGTACAATTTAAGATTATATTTTCTAATTTAAGATTACATAACCATGGATCCGAGAATGTCTAGACTTTCAAACAACTTCATTGCAGGCAAAGCTTTTATCGATTAGACAACTTTGATCAAATTAAACCACACTTGAGAAAACAATATGTTTACTTTATTACCATAAGCTATTAATCTGTCCAACGTTTATTGACTTACGTCGGTGGTAACAATAAACATGAAACTGATCGGAAAACTCACAAAGCTATTTTATCAATAGAATAATGATTTGCATCGATATTCTTAGATTTGTCTTTGAGAACTGTTAGAAAATAACACTCAATTTAGAAATAGTCGCTCAATGTAAAGCTACCTTAGTTTAAGAAATTCTACAGCTCAAAATTATTTTCCTAAATCAAATTTCCATTAAAAGTTTCTGTAGTGATGTGAATTGTAGATGTGTCATTAATATCAAAAATGATTTAACAAATAATATCCATACAAACGAACAACAAATCCTTTTCATCTAACGTATGACAGTTTTAAAATATTACCAAGAACAATTGCATCGTAATTGCCTTTACAATAAATTATCCTTGTTTTTCTATAGTATGTTTGAAGTTGTTTGGCCTCGTTTTAAAAACGTGTTTGTCCGAATGATTTTGACCAAAACACACTTCCTAAATGAAATTTGCTACAGAGCTTGTCTTGAGCAGTTCTTATTTTTTAATCGAAATGATCTATAAGCGAAAGAAAAAATCGGGTTTGATGCATTATGTATCTGGTTGTCGGGTATACGTTTTGAGTAAATTTGCCTCAAAGAATCAATTTTGCAACTGGGCAGCTACTAGCTCCTCCTGGCAGCTTATTTTAATAAGAGTGTTCAAACAATCCTCCGAGGCTTTACGCAGCTACCGGTTGTCGGAAATACACGTTTAGATAATGTTTTTTCCTTTTTTGAACAATTGAGAAAAACTTTTCTCCATCACTGGTATAGGAAAGAGCACGTAGAAACAATGGCCGCGAGTGACTTTATATGAGTTAAAATGCTTTGCAAATTGATATATTCCATTTATTATAAATTGTGTAAGTATATCGATTCTATAAAGCAAGAAAAACCAAACCAGCAAATAGGCACGACAACTTTGGTAAAAAGTCCAAATCGAAATAATACAGAAAATATTGACTTAAAAGAAGATCTATTAATATTCTGTATTGATGCCAAAATGTTAATAACAATATAAATTGATTTGAAGATAGGATTACACAGAATTTGTCAATGTCTTTAAGACAATAATTCTTAAATTCTGAAAATGTCTATTTTAAATAATTTTGACCTCGACCTAGCTGTCATGATGAAATATATTATATCCAAGTTTAATGAAGATATGTAGGGAAAATGTTTGGGTGGTTATAAGATCCTCTTTATATTTGACATTGTGACCTTTCCTTGTGAACAAACACGATTTGTATTCATACATCACGTCAAACTGCGCAAACCAATATTTTAACCAATTTTCTGTTAATGTTGTTAAAATGAGTATTGTGTTTAAAAAGGTGTTGAGTAATTTAACCTTATGACCTCCGTTATTATAAGAACCTATAATCAGCGAACCTGACCTAAATGTTATCAAACCAATAGTTTTAAAAGAACAACAATTAATTCAATCATATCGTTTTGTTAAATAGTTTTGGTCTGATATGGCTGTGTTTGACCTACAATGTATATAGACACAAATCCAGACCAAAGATGGTGGCGAATATATAGGAAATGTTGCCTATATGGTGTTAAGAAGGCTTTTCTTGTATTCACCGTGTTATTCACTCAAAGTGAACCACTATCGAATTTTACCTAGAATTCAAAAAGACAAATATTCGAGCCAAGTTTAACGAGCATCGTATACAAATATAATTCCTTAAGCGTTCACGAGAAAAGTATTTGACGAAAGACGATACACACTTTAGCGAAGAGGAGTGAACTGGCCCACTCATCTGTTTACGTGTCTGGGGTGCCTTGAACACTGAACAAATATATGTGTCATGAACAATTTATAAAACACAGGACATACGTTTTGCAGTTATTCTCTTTTTAATGACCTTCACTAGACCATTGAAGTAATTCCTGGTATGAACAATTGTCCAATTAGAAACAATAAGATACAAATATCGAGCAAGTGTCAGTCGTGGGACTTACCCCAGGGATGGCATTTGATCTAGTTACGTTTAGTACTAATTGTTTTCTTTGAATCAATGATATGCAAGTCTACAAGGCGTTGTTGTATTTCTACATGGCCATAAACAATCAGATCAAGCATTCTATTCGTTATCTTGTGGCTGATAACGTACCGGATATTGCCCGATTATAAGTTTAATGGAATGAACATTTAAAGCTGCACTCTCACAGATATACTATTTTTACAACTTTTTTATTTTTTGTCTTTGAACAAGGGAATTTCGACGAATATTCATGGAAACCACTTATATAAGATTGCTGACAAAAATCAGATCGTAGATTTTCATGTTTCCTTTCGAAAATTAATGTTTAATGGCTTAAACCGTTTACTAACGGTTTAAGAAAAATGCATAAACATCAATTTTTGAACTGAAATATAAAAACGTGCGATCTAACTTTTTGTCAGCAGTCTTATATAAATGGTTTCCATGGATTTTCGCAAAAATTGGCTCGTTCCAAGATTTTTTTTTAAAAGTGGTCAAATCGTTCAGTCTGTGAGAGTGCAGCTTTAAGACTTTGTCTAAACTGGACATTTTATCGAACACTCTATAACAACTTTGACCAAGATAGAGGATTCATTTGTATCCGGAAATCAAATATGAACGACTTTGAAATGTGATCACAACCAAAGCGTTTCTGTTTTTTAGAACATAGGTTTGCACTTAATATCAATTCAAAGTATTTCTTTTACAAACACTTTGTAATGTTATGGCGATATTGACATTATTTGGTTTCAAGCGTATCACAACGATTCAAGTAAATGTTGGAACAATTAAAATCAATTATAATGGCATGTGCATGGATATTCTGAATGTGATGGGATAGAAAGGAGTATTTTAAAATGCTTATCTGAATGAACCATCTTACTACTGCTCCGTTATGACATATTTAATTGTGCAAAACAAATAATACGCAATAAAAGAGTATGAAGAAACGATTATACTAAGAATGTAAAAATGAGGTAAAAAAATAAACTCAATATGATCCATTATCGAACATTCGTGCCAAGTTTCAGGAACATTGTGTACAAATATGGCCGTAAGCGTGTCAACGAGAGTAGTTTACGACATACTTTACACAATTTAACAATGAACAGTGAGGTAAAATGAACGTGTTGGATAATCGTAATAAATGATTAACATTATATATTACTGAATAAAAGGGGTCATTCAGAACAATTGAAAAATAGTTCTCGTGTCAAGGACAGTAAAACAACAACAAAGATCATGCAGAAGCTGTCAATTTATTATGCTACAGCTGGACATTGAATCACAAATTATGTGAAAATATAAGATAACTCACATTTGCAAAACAGTTTACGATGTATCGCTATACGGTAAAATTTGCAATACAAACGACACGTTAACTATTCGGAACAACTCGGCATTTGTCCATTGAAAACAACATTGGTAGTGCAAATGTATATGATCGGTTTACAATGTTAGAATTCTTAACATTTAACTACGCTTAAAGTAGCTCGTGTAATGATTTCAATGTGGCATTTAAAACTTTACCCTTGGTAAACTGAATTATATAAGCAATTATACACTAGTCTTAACTAACAAATTGAACTTTTTAATACCAAAATACAGGTCAAAACAATACAATTAATTTCTACTATTATTTAAAATTTTACGAAGTTCTCCTACTGATGTACCGTCATACATTCGAGGGTGTTTTTGATGAAAATTAACGAGGTGTTCAAAGACACGTATGCCAGACATGCGTGAATAGCTTTAACAACAGCAATGCAATTATCCATCTACTAATAAATAATGACTGTCGCGTTTGCAAGGCCATTGAAGCCACTTGGGGGTTTAGATTGCTGTCAAGCTAGACATCATAAACTCTGACACACATATCGAGATTATGTCCACTCTCGGGTATTTGCATCGAATCAACGAGGTGATTCATCTAGAATCGCTGTTGTGTAACTCCAAAGCCATTAACAAATCTTACTGCTCATTCGGAATCATGTGATGTGTAACGCACCGGATATTGTCACCCTGTCAGTTCAATAGAATGGACACTCTAGCAAACCCAGGTACATATACTAAAAAACCATTTCCCCTGGCTTCTAAAGAATCCATTAAAAGTGGTCTCAATAGGACAGTCTGTCCAAATATCTATGACATCTTTGACCAAGATAGAGAATGTATTTGAAAGTTATCGTCTAATCCGGAAATCCAATGTAAAACCAATCAAAGCCTTCGTTTCGTATTGTTTGCTTTGTTTTTCAGAACGTAGGTTTGCACCTAAGAGCAATTCAACGTTCTTCTTTTACATTTATTTTACCAATGTTGTGGCAATAGTGTCAACACTAAAACTGTTACCAGGTTTTAATTCGAAAACATAAATAAAACAGAAAGAAACGGGATATTGTTTACACGTGACAACAATTATACACATTGACCAGATTTTGTGTTTACATAAATTACTGAGAAATAAAAAGTGAAGCAAATCATACAGAATATAGTTCATGTGCTTGAAGGTTTACATCCATTGTAATATCAATAAAGGCAAAAAGCGATTAGTAAAAGATAAATAATATTTCTCCTGAAGTTGTGCGAAATTTTGAGACCGCCAGTACATTATGTGTACATTCAATCTGTGAGAGTACAGCTTTAAACAGCGCGATTCGTAACACTTAATTAAATTCCATATGGCCATTTTTAGTGCCACAAACCCGGTCAAATATTGTCAGTCATCGTGCTGTGATATGGTGTGTATATTATTTTGCAGTTCGATTTCGGAAAGGAAAAGTAGGCGTGTCGTGGGAGTTGCCTCCCTCACCAAGGGAAGGCCAAACCCCAAAACCCTGCCTCGACAGCGACGGGCGTATCTCTAGAACGGTATGTATACTTGTATTAGTATGAGGCTATGAATTTTGCTCGAATGTCATACCTGTTCAGAAAGCAATACTGTATGTTTTCATAAAACACCTTAGTGAAAAGTTTTTTCTCTTACTTAAAAACTTGTATCAAGAAAACTGATAATGCTTTTACAAAGAATTATGAAAATAAGCAAAAAATGTTCCAAAAAATGGTGTCTAATTACATTGTATGAAAAATAAACGTAAAATCATCGTTGATAAAAAATCGGAAGAGTTGAACAATTTCACAATGACGCTTTATGAATATAACCCTGGGTGTCTTTTGATAGAGGTTACGAGGTTTTAACCACTTGAGACGGACATATCGGTCATAAAATCCTCTCTCTACCACCCTATCTAGCGTGAAATTGTCATGCCGTGTAAAGTTGACGTATTTGTCCTCGTTACGTTACAGATCAGCCGAGGGCCAGCAGATGGCCACTCCGACACCGAGGTCGACTTGGCTGACAAAAAACGTACGGATATCATCCAAGAGCGGGTCGAGAAGCTCAAGAAATACGACGAGAGAAAGTATGATTTCTACATGTATTTGTGAACGTAGCAGTTCCTATCTTTGTCTGAAAGTGTTCTGTTCTTACTAAATCTTACTGGCAAAAACGAATCGAGTACATTGACCGAAGGAATTGTACATGAATCAACACTTTTTATTGAATAGTATATATTTTAGGAGACGAATAACTAAGTATTCATTATACAATCCCCTAACCAGAACTAAGGATTAAAGTCTTAGAATCATTTTCACCGATTTAGAACTATTTTCAGGCAAGCCGTTGACGAGCGACGAGCAGAGTGTAAGAGGAAAAGGGAGGAACACTTGAAAACGAAGCATGATTTGGCGGAAAACAACGTGCGAGGTATGAAAATTGCCCGTGTTTACCGACGCCAAAAAGCTGCAAGAGGAAAGGATGTCGGAGTCCCAGGCGCTGTTTCCGACCATAAGTGCGATTGTGCTAGAGACACCACCTCGAACGCCGCTGTCGCTTCTTCCTCCAGAGCCTTGCTGTCAAACAGCTCAATGGGCACAATAAGTGTTTACTCTTCGAGCGGAGGGGAAGAGAGCTGGGAGGCTTGGGAGGAGCGCATGGATGACGAGCTCTTTTACGCCTAGAGGCCACGCCCACCCCATCCCGCTTGATGTGAAAGATATCCATAATAGCGTAAATCATCTAAAACGCAAATTAAAAAATCAACAACAAAAAAGTAAACATTATAAACCGAATATGATTAATGACTTGAGTAAAATGAATGTCATATTTGCTTATAACAAGGGAGGGGGCGGTTTAAATTGGAGGGAGGGGGGGGGGGCAATTGATGGGTCAAATTAATGAACATGTACTTTGTTGTTATTTTAGGATCTTCTAAAAAGGGAATGGGGGACTTTTCCGACTTAACTGCTCTTCCTGGAATTTGTTTCTTGGTATAACATAAGTACAAAGGGACGATTATGAGAGAGGGGGCAGTTTGAATATATTTGTTAAGATGGGGGAGGGGCGGTCTGGGGGTTTGATTTTGTCTAAAATAGTAGGGGTAGTTTTAATGTAAGTTGGCTGGTAGGGACAACCTGGGCATATTTTGGTAATACTGGGAGAAAGAGAACTATTATATTCATTCGTTTCTGTCCAAAAACTCTTTGCCCCATGCCTCGCGGTCGGGGTCGCCGATCTGTCAGTCAGCAGACGGCCACTACGAACTGACCGCGTGGCCCGGGGCCTCGAGGTTACGGCTTCCGGGTTTTATTTTTATTGGGGGTGGGGCAGTTACATAAAACAGTATTTCTGTAGTGAATGGGGAGATTTTACTATTTCAGTTTTAAAGGGAAGCAGTCCGGGGGGGGGGGGGGGTAAACAGTAATGTTTAATTAATGGGGGGGGGGTATTGGTTTGATAAGGGGAAAGTCGGATGGAGGGGCAGTTATATTAACACTAATATGTTTTTGGGAATTTATCGGGGTCAAGTCAATCCAGTGAAATGGATTTGGGAAGGATTTTGGTCTTGAGCGGGGTGGGTGGTTATAAAACACGAGGGGTGGGTTGGGAGTATTTTCTTGTTCTTAATAAAATTCTTTAGGAGGGACGGTGGACATTTTCTCTTTTGCTTATCAAGCATGTGTAGACATTCATTTTACTTAGCCTTAAACTCCCATTTTCTACTCGTTTAATAGTACATCGTTTTACAGTTTCAGTTTATTTCAAAAAACTTTTTCCCTCCTTTTTAATCTGTCTTTCACTGATGGCGGGCGCGGGTGAGGAGGTTCTCCCAGCAAACTTTGAGCAAAAAGAACTACAAACAACAACAACAACAACAACAACAAACAAACAAACCTGTTTTTATATGTTTTGAAAAGAAAAAGAAAATAGAAAAAAACAAAAACAACAGTAACATGACAATATAAACATAAAACATGTTCACCTTGTACTCGTTTTTGTTAAGAAGATGTGGTATTGAAAGAAACAGTTCTTATTTATTGATTGTGTTTATTGTTTAGAACAATAAACAATAATACAGTGATAAGTGCCAGTACCGGTCGGAGATGGTGAAAACGCTCGTTTATTCACATAACTAGTCGGTAAGCCTGGTTGGAATGTGCATTGTTTTCTAGATGTTATTAATACAGACATGAGTCTCAAGGTATCGTTGAAACATACACAGTGTGTGTATACCACGTTACAAATTGCGTTCTACTACGTTGGAAGGCAGCATTTTTCTTTGAATAAAGACTTCAAACAAAGATAACTTCACTATTTCTTCACCATTTCGGCCTTTTCCCATAGTTTGATTGAGAGTTTAGTTTTGAAAACAGGTTTGTCGAAGTGTTAAATGAAACTGATCACCTTATCAAACTCCGATAAAAAACGAAAGCGGGGCTCTTTAAGCGGCATAGACTGTCCGTTGTTTCATTTAAAATTGTGTAGTTAAAGAAAAGTTATCTTTGTTGTAAGTCTCCATTTAAAGCATAATGTTGCCTTCCGACGTAGCATATATGACGTAATTTATCACGTGGTATACACACACTGATATAGAAAAACAATATTTATTCTCGCCGACTCGAGGACGGTGTGCACCCCAAACAAAGATCCAGGAAACCTGGACGCACCTGACATTACTGTCCTTGACTAATACATTACAAAAGTAATTCAAAAATAAAAGCAAGGAAATATAGCGGCGGCTTTTTGGTCACATGCATTAGAATTGCATTTATAAGGTCAACATTTGGCAAAATCAATGAATATGATACGCATAAAAACATTGTGTGTACATATAGCTTACATTTGACTTAGACTGTGAACCATTTCGCTAGTAACTAAACCTGCGTACCATATCGCAAGTGGTTAAGACTGCGTCCCATTTTGCAAGTGGTTAAGACTTCGTACCATTTCGCAAGTGGTTAAGACTTCGAACCATTTCACAAGTGGTTAAGATTTCGTACCATTTCACAAGTGGTTAAGCAAGCGTACCATTTTGCAAGTGGTTAAGACTTCGTACCATTTCGCAAGTGGTTAAGACTTCGAACCATTTCACAAGTGGTTAAGACTTCGTACCATTTCGCAAGTGGTTAAGACTTCGATCCATTTCGCAAGTGGTTAAGATTTAGTACCATTTCGTTAGTGGTTAAGACTTCGAACCATTTCGCAAGTGGTTAAGACTGCGTCCCATTTCGCAAGTGGTTAAGACTCTGTACCATTTCAAAAGTGGTTAAGACTTCGTACCATTTCGCAAGTGGTTAAGACTCTGTACCATTTCAAAAGTGGTTAAGACTTCGTACCATTTCGCAAGTGGTTAAGACTCTGTACCATTTCAAAAGTGGTTAAGACTTCGTACCATTTCGCAAGTGGTTAAGACTCTGTACCATTTCAAAAGTGGTTAAGACTTCGTACCATTTCAAAAGTGTTTAAGACTTCGAACCATTTCGCAAGTGGTTAAGACTCCGTACCATTTCGCAAGTGGTTAAGACTTCGTACCATTTCGCAAGTGGTTAAGACTTCGTACCATTTCACAAGTGGTTAAGACTTCGTCTCAAGTGGTTAAGACTTCGTACCATTTCAAAAGTGGTTAAGAATTCGTACCATTTCGCAAGTGGCTAAGACTTCGTACCATTTCACAAGTGGTTAAGACTTCGTCTCAAGTGGTTAAGACTTCGTACCATTTCGCAAGTGGTTAAGACTTCGTCGCAATGGTAAAGACTTCGTACCATTTCACAAGTGGTTAAGACTTCGTACCATTTCGCAAGTGGTTAAGACCTAGTACCATTTCACAAGTGGTAAAGACTTCGTACCATTTCACAAGTGGTTAAGACTTCGTACCATCTCACAAGTGGTTAAGACTTCGTAACATTTCGCAAGTGGTTAAGACTTCGTACCATTTCACAAGTGGTTAAGACTTCGTACCATTTCACAAGTGGTAAAGACTTCGTACCATTTCACAAGTGGTTAATACTTCGTCGCAATGGTAAAGACTTCGTACCATTTCACAAGTGGTTAAGACTTCGTACCATTTCGCAAGTGGTTAAGACTTCGTACCATTTCACAAGTGGTAAAGACTTCGTACCATTTAACAAGTGGTTAAGACTTCGTACCATTTCGCAAGTGGTTAAGACTTCGTCGCAATGGTAAGGACTTCGTACCATTTCGCAAGAGGCTAGGACTGCGTACAACTTCACACGTGACTGAGACTGAGTACCGTTTTACAAGTGGCTTTAACAACGTAACATTCCACAAGTAATTTACTAGACTAAGTACCGTTTTATAAGTAGCTAAACTACGTAACATTCCACAAGTAATTTACTAGACTTAGTACCGTTTTATAAGTAGCTAAACTACGTAACATTCCACAAGTAATTTACTAGACTTAGTACCGTTTTATAAGTAGCTAAACTACGTAACATTCCACAAGTGATTTAGACTGAGTATCACATCACAAGTGACTTAGACTGAGTACCGTTTTTTAAGTAGCTAAACTACGTAACATTCCACAAGTGATTTAGACTGAGTATCACATCACAAGTGACTGAGACTGAGTACCGTTTTACAAGTGGCTTAAACTACGTACCATTCCACAAGTGGCTAACACCATGTACCATTTCAAAATTCGCTATGACAGTGTACCATTGTTCAGAAAAGGATAGTGTACTTTAAAAATGTATAGCCAGTAGATCAAAGACTCAAGCATAATTTATACATCTCATACTAATAGTTCATGTTGTAACAACTTTAAGGTAAGGCACCAATATTAATAATACACAACTGAACGAACGCCACTGCTTGACTTTTTTCCAGTCAAACAAAGGGCACATTTTATTATTAAAGCCAGTGTTATTGGACATGCTTCACATGTGGGAATCGATTTGGTAGTTGCATGTGTACATCGTTTACTTGTTTTAAGTTATGGTCAAGGTTAATTAATGTTTTTGCCACTAACACCAAGGCTGTAACAATATTCGATAAAAACCTGGGAAATGGCTTCCATAAGTTGTAAACCATCTTTCAGTCAAAAAATATATTTTGATATTGTATATATGACCTTGCTACTTGTATGTTTCTTTCAATAATAAAATATGTTTAAACCCAACCAGGGAGTTATATTTTATCATCCCAAAAAACAGCCCAGCTGATAAAAAAAGAATATAGTTTATTTTTATTATAATTTTTATGTGCAGACTAAAGGGTGTTTTACAATCTTTTAAAATCATGATTTCAAAGCATTTGCATACTGACAATGTAAAATATACTTGCTTTCAAAAAACTCTAAACATATAACAGGACAGATACAAAGGTTCCTCGAGGTTTTACTGTTGTCAAAAGATGTTTAAAAGAAACATATCATATAACTTACATTTAATATTATATCTTTCTTATATTCCAGTTGTAAAATGATTGTTTTTAAATATACACAGAATACAAATTAAACCCTTTACCTCCTAAGCAGAACAAAAATTCAAAGATAAACAAAATGGTTTAGAGAAAAATAGTTTAAAAATATTGAATCAGAAATTAAAACAACTACTTGGGAAAGCAATTCATCATTAATACAAATAATGGTCTATTGTGGATTTAATAAAGGTCTACCCGTGCAATATAATGGCTTGACCCCATCACATTCCCAAGTTTGTTCTTGTAACACTTTCAAAATAGTTTTGAGGTCTAAATGGGAGATTACCCCCACTGGTTGATGGGATATTCGCAAAAGGAGTAATTAAGTACTGGGTACCCAAAATGCTGCGAGACCTGCGATGAATGACATCAAGATTGGCATGAACTAACCACTAAATTACTACTTCTAAAGTTTCATTTATATATATATAAACCAAACATGACGGACAAACTAATCCCCATGTGTCGACACTTTAAGGTGACACTAAAAACCTAAGGTATGACTTAAGAGATTCACCCATACAAACTTCATAATACATACAGTCGAAACTTGTTATGTCAAAATTTGCTATCTCGATGTTCTGGTTATGTTTTTTCAAATGTGTTGGGTTCAGTTACACGCATTTTGGTTGTTCGGTTACAGTCGAAACCCACTGGCTTAATATTGCTTGGCTCTATATTCTCTTTGGCTAGAACTGGATGTAAAGGACCAATTTGTTTTATTCTTTGTAAGCATTCTTGCTTGGCTGTGTATTCGCGAGGCTCAAAGTATTCTGGCTGGACCCTGCAATATCGAGCCAAGAGGGTTTGATGGTTTATCAAATGTTCGTTATCTCAAGTATTTCACGAGGTCCCAACGCCTTCGACATAGCAAGTTTTGATTGTACACAGAAAGTACTTAACAACACATAAAATTCATGAGACAACAATAAAAAATACAATCAAAAATGCCGACACAAAAAATCAATAAATGCCAACCATTCTAAATTTAAGGTAATACATACTTCATTGCAGTAAATTTCGTAATACATATTTCATTGTAGTAAATTTCATTAGAACACATCATTTTGTTGATTATTGTTTGATATAAGTACTCAGAGCCCAATTACTTCAGGGTTTTCGATGGTTTTAGGCACGCAGAAAATCCGGTACAAATCAATATTTTCCCTTCTATCTTCACTGTAAGGCTACTACTCATATAAATGTGTTTTCAAAGTGTTTCCTGTTAATATTAAGTTGGTGTTTGTGGCAATAGTAATAGTTTCAGACGGTGATCTAGAAATATTAACATCTAGGAAAACCCCAAATCTTTTGAGTTCCAAATAAAGATCTATTAAACCCTGATTATAATAAACACACGTATGTAACATTATCATAATACAAAAACTAATCAAATAAACATGTTTGATGAGGTGTAAGTTGTAAGTGTGTAACCAAGAGTGCTGCGGAGGGAACTTTAACACTCGTCTATTGTTTTCAAGTCAAAAAAGGGACATAACTCACTTATTGATGCCATAGTTGTGGGCCTTGCCTATACATGTGAATATTGTCTATACAAAGTTTGTACTTTTAAGGTGTGTACAAGGTTTCATATCTTGGTTTTTGGGTTATGACCAAGGTTTTGCATACGTCCATTGATTAACAACAACAACAACAACAACAACTGCACGACACCAAGGTTATGACAATACCTTGACTTTCTTTCTTTGTTAAACATTCGAGCTAATAACATGACAATTAGAAAAAAACTTATTTTTGATTTATTATCAAATCATCAAAATTCATAAAGATATTACTTGTAAATAAAAAAATTGTCAAAAAAGATGCATATTTTGTTTAAAAACAAAAAACAGTATTAGAATAAATAGTGTTACTTGTAACATGGAAGTTATCGTGATACTTCAAAATAATTTAATAAAAAAATGTAAAAAACCCAATACTTTTCTATGTAACTTAATATGTTATTGATGTACATTTCTGAATATTAACATACATAAAACCTCACAATTTTTGCACATCAAACACACAATTAGGGACTTAGAAAGGCCAAACGATACCGTACAAATGCATAAAGCATAATTTATGAGGCCAGTTAGTATGGCAAGTCTTATTATAAACCTTTGAACAACTATACTACATGTTATTACTAGAATTATAATCATACATGTACATTATACTTATTCAAATATGGCAGACTGATTAAAACATTGAAAAAACACAAATTTTCCCTGCATCATAATGTATAGATGTAAATCTGACTAGTTTATAAAGATTAAATTGGAGTATATGCGGTTTAATACAATAAAATTATCTTTTCATTTTCGTAAAGCAACTTCTGAAGATTGATTATAAAAAACAACAGATCTCCAAGTATAAATGAACATGTGTAAAAATGTGAATTTAATTAATGATACAAGCAGGTTTCTTTATATAATGACATAAACGAGACACGAGCTGCAAGCTACATCCTAAAAACATCTATTATTGACACATATCTAACTATTTTATCAAAAACTAATACATAGTTTTAAAATATAAACAATGCAATTGACATGACCTTGAACCTCACTAATGTAAATATTTGTAACTGATAAACCAATCGAGAGATTTATTAGTCATGTCAGAACCCTGATATGAATATTCATAACTGCTAACCCAATCAAGAAATTTACTAGTCATGTGATAAGTCAAACCGTTCTCAAGATTTTGAGCAGAAATGTTTTTTATATTGGGGGTCGCCGCGACCTTGACCTTTGACCTAGTGACCCCAAAAACAATAGGGATCCTCTACACCTCACGACCAACCTCCCTACCAAGTTTGGTGATCCTAGGTCATGCGGTTTTCCAGTTATCGATCGGAAACGAAGTGTGACGTACGGACGGACTGACGGACTACCGGACTGACGGACAGGGCAAAAACAATATGTCTCCCCCAGAGAGGGGGAGACATAAATATTCATAAATGCTGACACAATGGACAGATTTACAGGTCATGTGATAACCATGAAATGAATATTCATAACTGCTCAACCAATGGAAAGATTTACAGGTCATGTGATTTTCATGAAATGAATATTCATAACTGCTCAACCAATGGAGCAATTTACTAGTCATGTGATAACCGAGATATGAATATTCAAATCTATTAAACCAATAGAAAGATTAACTAGTCACTTGGTCAAGTGGATTAACAAATGCATGGGACTTAGATGCAATATATTTTTAGCCATGGCCTTTGTTATCAGATTCAACATCATATCAACTGACAGCAACAAATCCTAATTTTGGTGGACATATTATTCAAATAACATGAAGAAAATACAAAAAAATGACATTTCAAAATAGTTTTTGACAAAAACTATCAAAAAGTCCTTGTGTACATTATAAACAACAAATCATAAACATCTACATCTACACGTATCTTCCTTACTTATTAACAAAATTAAAGTAAATAACAAAAGCACCGCCAGCGAGCACCAATGCTCATCTGTTTTTTCTCAGTTGCAGACATCCCAAAAAAAAAATGTTTTCTTTCACCAGACTGATTTTGGCTATTTCTTAAGATGTGAATCAAATTTTACCAAACTCTGTTTTTGGTCAGATGAATTTCCCGAAACCTGGCAGCAGTAAATTGCATAACATTTTGATAATTTGTACAAAGGTTTTCTCCCATCTCAGATAAGTAGATCCATTAATTTAACCATGCTAGAAATTCTTATCTTGCCCACGGGCGAAGATAAAGTGCCCGTATGGAACTTCTTTTAATGGTTACCCCATTGTAATTACCTCCCTTGTTGAAGACTGTCGTCTGTAGCGCACCATGGAAACCTTGTCTTGTGGCAATATTTAGAACGCGAGTTAATTATTTCTCGCTTCAAATGTCACCAGAAAACAGTTTTCACGCACCTTTCAAGAAATAATGCTTCACTCTTCTTAGAACTATTTAAAGACCGATCAGACCATTTACATACTCTGAATCACTGCGCGAATATCCATGACAACCACGAATTATTGCATATCCGTACGCAATTATTTTCACTAAGCACAAAAGAGTTCCGGCAAAAAAATACATTTTTACTTACCGGTAATTTTGTTTAACTGAGGTGGGAGAAAAAGCATCTTCCATGGCCGAGAGTATAAGATAGGTTCATCCCAACCCTCGCACAGGGTGTTTTGCGGAAACTCGGTAAACCTCGTTTCTGCAAAACACCCTACGCTCGGGTCGGAATGAACCTATCTTACACTCTCGGCCAGGGAAGGTACTTATAATCTTTTGCCTACTTGACTCACTAAAACAAATTGATTGGTTAGTAGTTATCTTTGGATATATATTGACCAATCAATAAACATTTTGGATAAATATTGACCAATCAATAAACATTTTGGATACATATTGACCAATAAATAAACATTTTGGATATATATTGACCAATAAATAAACATTTTGGATATATATTGACCAATCAATAAACATTTTGGATAACTTTGACCCCACCAAAAACTTGACTGGTTTATACAATCAGCTGCAGTTGGTCATTTGTCAATGGTTATACCTCAACACATCATTGGCAACCATGGTACTTTCTTTTGTTACACTTCATACATACAGTGGGACAACTGACTGACAAAGTCTTGTTTTTATGAATATGCATGAAGCAGGGAGACAACTCTTCTGCCAATGAATTTGCATTTTACAATTCAAGTCAGTAGCCTCGATCGACGAGTTGTTTGACTGCTGAGAAAAGTTATTGTACTGAAAAGAAAGACCCAGTTCAGCTTTGGCCAGAATATTTTTTAACAAGAAAGCATCTTGTACTATACGGAACCTTTGAAACTGCCTCATTCATTATTCATGATTACGAGATTTTCCTAGCCAAATGGCACAAAGTACACAACAAAGCACAGAGTAGAAATGTATTGGAAGGATCTAACGATGACTGTAACAGTGCTTTAGATCAGAGTTACTGGCCCTTCTACATAGTCATATGCATACTAAACTTCACATGAATAACATAAACATGTTCTTACATCATTGTCCAAAATTCAATTTCTGCAAGCTGGCTATCATAAAATATGACAACATCAAGGCTGTGGCATTACCTTAAAGCTGCACTCTCACAGATTGACCGTTTTAAAAACTTTTTAATTTTTTTCTAGGAAGGAACCATTCTTTTGCATTAATGTGTGGAAACCAGTGAGACTGCTGACAAACAATCAGTTTTTCATATTTACGTTCAAAAATTGATGTTTTATAGCTATAAGGGTTACTATAGCTATAAGGGTTACTAACACTTTAAAAAAAGAAATTTTTGGCGTTTTTTTTTATACAATTGAAATCTATTCTATTTTGAAGGCCAAAATAAGCTGATTCTCAGACACTTTTTTAAAAAATGTCAAAACTGTCAATCCGTGAGAATGCATCTTTAATATTTTTTCTTTAAAAATCGGACAAGCAATAAACTATTCTATCACAATTTGGAAAAACTACATATTCTATGTCCCTATGTTTCATATCCTACTGATGCTAACAATCTCTCAGCGATGCCAAGATAGTAGACAGTTTGAGCAATTCCAAACAACGGGGCTATCACAAGAACTCTGCACAATGCTCCCTTGAAAAACGCCTTTGGTCCCTCATTGGTGTAGATTTTTCTGAAAGAAATTGGCCAATAAATTCATAATTTAGCAAACAAATGTTACTCATAACTAATCCAGAATTTTATTGAAATTCTTTCAATCAATTATTGATTTCATAATCTAAACTGAAGATATGCACAAGATGAATCATTTGGCAAAATCTGGTGCTCAAAAGAGATATTAAGTTTTCTTAAAATAAGACAATGACAATCATACAATCAGAAATATCAACTTTGGTTTGAAAATATCACTTATTTGTTGTTAAATACGATTAGAGACATAGTGGGTAAAAAATCTTAAAGAGCTTTTTATAGTTTTATCATATAAATTGAAATAAAATATTTTACATTTATAATAAAAAATTTAATCTTCGATTAAATAGATTTTTAAAAATCATAATCAATTATTGCCCACTTCAAGAGTATAAGATTGATTATCGACAAACTCAATCAACATTTTATCCCTAATCAAAATACCTGAAACAGTCCGCAATTCCTTGGTATTCCAACTCTCCTTTCCCCTTATGTAAGGTCTGAAGTCTTGTTTTCACCACTGAAAAAAGCAATTTACATTTTTTTCTATCTCACTTGACTTTGCCTTTAAATAGAGATTTACAGTCATCCTAAGTAATCCTGTAATGTTTCATGTGAATTTTTGTGATATTTACCATGCGTTCAGTCTAAAAATATATATTTCTTTCTTTCCCAATGGCCTGTAGGTGCTTATAAAATAAAGTTGAAAATCCATCTGCTAAGCCTTTTGGAGACGTTTTAGACCTGTGTAAATAATATTTGTTTTTGGTAAAATAAAATAAATCATAAATCCCAGGGGTTGGGCTAACACCTTGGTTGACAGTCATTTTCTCAGGTCAACATAACATGCTATCACCCTCCATGGAATCTAATATTTATACATTAGGCTATATCTTCACCGATGGTTGTCCGGTTAGCGCAGTGGTTAGTGCACTCGCTCCTCACCAAGGCGACCCGGGTTGGATTCCCGGCCTGGGCGCATGTGAGTTTGGTTAGTGGTCACCAAGCTGGACAAGTGGGTTTTCTCTGGGTACTCAGTTTTCTCCCACAACACAAGACTACACTCTCGCGCAACATAGTGCCAACGAGAGTGATTAATATGAGTTGCAATAGCATGTTTCACAATCCTTCTAAAATTAAATAAGTTAAAACTATATCTTCACTGCAGCACCAGCACCACAACTGCGAACACCAACATTCTCACTGATACCCGGTACCCATAGATGCTTATCAAGTCAAGTATACTATTTTAGATTAATAGACATATATATACATATATACTGATACTATTGATACAAAATTTAACTACAACCTGACATTGCCACTTCCAAGATGTTTAAAAACTTTCGATTCTTAAAAACTCTAAGCTAAAAAGCATATATTAATCCAAAATAAACACTACACCAGTTAAACTCTCAATAAGATCATCCGATATACTTCACACAAAAACTGACCAATCATATGTTGACTCCAATACACACCCTCCTCAAGCTTTGTACTTGGGGGATGTAATAAGTATGTTAAACTTACCATCAAATGGGTTGACAGAAAATGAGGCCACAGACCCCGCTACACAACCAGAGATGAAGGAATGGTAGAATACAGCCTGGTCGCTACCTTCTCTTCGCTTGCCCTGGTCATAAGAAAATATCAAAACTGAGCTATAATGAGCGTTAAGTGAGCTGAAATAGCACAAAAAGAATGGAATTAAGTTGTTGTTGCTTTTTTTAATCTTATGTTCTTTAAAACATCCCATTTCATGTATAACTCTTTCTTAACTTTATTTTCTTAAACCAATTTTCTGTTCAACTGGGTCTATTTAATCATTATATTTAATTTAAACCCGAACTTATTTTCTGAGCATACCTCAAATGCAGTACCAAGGTATGTCTTTACATGAGCTTGCTACATATCATCACTTTATGTCAATCCTAACTAAAACATTACTATACATCAATCACCACTAAAGTTATTGGGCAGAGACCATATGTTTGATGAATGAGTATGTCATCCTTATTCAAATATTCACATATTTTTTGGAAAACATGGTAGAACAAGAGGCACACAAGAGCTTATGCTCTACTGGCATGATTTTTTTTAGATTATATACTGAAATCACATTCCAAGGAAAAAGAACTACTACAATACTCCCTGTACGAAGTTGTCTACCTTAGAAAATACTAAAAAGACGGTACCTAGCACTCATGGAAATCTAACTACTGTACAACTTTGATTAAGATATGGTAAAAACTGAAGACTGTATCACGTTCACAAGCAATTATTTATGAATGCACAGACAACGGACACTGCGCCTTCACATAAGCTCTTTTGGCCTTTGGCCAGTAGAGCTAAAAACATTAATGCCCTACAGTATTGAAACAAAACCTAAGCTTACCATGGCATTTAAATGTGAAAACAATGGGAAGTATATAGCAGAGAAAGTCACATCACGTAACATCGTAGCACGGAAGCCCTTATATATTCCAGTTATCCCTTTTTCTCGAAATAGATCGATAGCAATCTTCGTAGCAGACAATCTCGGGGGTTTCACTTCAGCTGCAACACCGGGCCCATCTGTGGCACCCATATCGATTCGTGCTGTGCAAGAATAAAACAAAATTACTTAATTTTCTGTTTTTCAACCATATGTGCCATTTTCTAATTCTTGACCTGTCGTCTGTTGTCAATCAAAAATCCTTTGACCAATAAGGCCAAACTTGAAATATGCCTTTTTTCCCATCCTTGGAATATATGGATGAGTTGATCTAAAAAACAGGTATCTTAACTACCTTTTCCAGAATAAAATAAATGACATATACACGACCTAAGTGCAGGCAGATGGGTCATAAGATAGATACATTCTAGATGCAAATAGCATATTTGTGCAGTTTCTTACATTCGGTGCCCAACATGGTCCATATTTGGGTTCCCTTGTTTAGCGCCAAATATCACAAGCTTAGAAAACTATGCAGCCTGTCCGAATATAGAATCTGGAGCCTGTGGATGCAAGTCAGGTGGTCTACAAACTGAGATAACTGACCCAACTGTGAGAGTAAACATTAAGGCCTAGTAAGATTTTACTGTTATATATAAAGTATAGCATATGATGTCTTTGTCGCATTATCCAATGGATTTAATGAAAATACTCACCAAACAACCCCTACAAGATGTAATTATTGCTCTTGCAACTGGTTAACTGAATCAATGCATGTCTTTGGTCTTAACATATTTATACAGGTCCACATTTCCATTTTACATCTATCATAAAGCCGGGTATCGGCTCCGGCAAAAAAGGCTAAAAAGTCCCTGTAGTGTATCAAGGGTTTCAGACGAGCTCAAAACACCACAACCTATACTCTATGTCCTTATATGCAGCATTCCATTGTGAATAAACACTAAATGTGACCTTGAACTTAGAGGTAGGGACACAGGTCTTGCATGCGACATGTCGTCTTGTTATGTCGAAAACATGTGGCAAGTCATTTTAAAATCTGTCCATACAAGAGAAAGTTACAGCCCGGACAGGACAACCTATACTCTATGTACTAATATGCAGCATTCCATTGTGAATAAACACTAAGTGTGACCTTGACCTTTAGAGTTAGGGACACGGGTCTTGCACACGACATGTCGTCTTAATATTGGTATGTCAAACACATGTGGCAAGTTATTTTAAAATCTGTCCATACAAGAGAAAGTTACAGCCAGGACAAGAGTAATTGAGCCGGACGCACAGACGAACGGACGGTCTGTGCGATTTTAATATGCCCACCCTCGGAGGCATCAAAACCCTAAGAAAATCTAAATGCATTACCACTACGTCCTGCATCTTGCAACTGAATCTTTAAAAGTTCCATGGGCGTGGTCGCTATGATCTGACATAACCCTGCCCCACCACCAGCTAACATCTCCCGCGGCAATGTCAGCTTGTTTCTGAAATACGATAAAAACGTAGTAGTCACTAAGATATTCATTTTTCTATGAAATGTTCAGAAATTCTATGCATCTTTAGTAACCTTTAGTAGCAGAGGTTTAGAGGGGTCTAGCGGTAAAGGTGACTGCCTCTAGGTAAGAAGTTGTTTATTGAAGCCCCACCAGGGCTATTTTCTGATGGTCACTCAAAATGGTTTCTACTCAGGAAGCAAATCTAAGCGTGATTCTATAAGCTATAAGATTTCTTAAGAATCCAAATTTGTATAAACTAAATTAGAAGCTATATTGGCATTGATGCTATCATATATATGACTACAACCCACAATCTTCTGGGTACCACATCCCTAAGCAAGACAACTTGTTCCGGAAAATCAACAGACAAAATATTGATATTTCTATGTTCTGAAAAATTCCTGACCGAAAATAGGTGTAGTTGCTACAATCTAACGTACCCTCGTCCCTTTTCTTTAAATAAACCAGAAGCGTACATAAACTTATAATTGTCCTTTTTCTTCAACCAACAAGGAGTGGAACTAATTTCATGTAAATTCTCTTAAACAAGCCAAGAGTTTAACTTAAATATTATACTTTTTTTAAACAAACCAGGAGTGGAACTTAACTCTTGTCAAATTTTTTTATACTATCAAGGAATTAAATAAACTTTTGTCCATTTTCTTCAACAAACAAGCAGAGGAATAAAAAACTCTTGTTTTTTATTCATTTTCTTAAATAAACAAGTTGTGAAGCTAAACTTTCATTTATACTCAAAACAGTTAGTATTATAACAAAGTGATGTCATCTTTAAGGAATGCAAGAAAACATGAAGCATGATCATGTAACTGGAGGAAATTCACTCAGAATTATCTCACCAACACAATCCCCTGCTACATTGTCTCTATGTCTCTATAGCATCTGTATTGGCTGACTTTTACTCAAGCAATCACTAATTACAGTTGGAAGATTGCTTAAGGCAATCAATGGGGAATAATTAAATATTGTTTTCTACCTGTTCAATAATGAAAAGATTGTCAGTGATTCAATGCCAGAACATCTAATGCAGATACATGTACAGTACAACATTTCAAACTGAATAGCAGGGGTCCATTTCTATGAAGGATCATAGTCATGATTTCACAAATCTTAAAACTGTAAAACCATCACATATATAATTATGGCAACTTGTTGGGTTGTTTTTAAGTTCCTCAATGTTGTTTTCAACTTACATGCCAGTTTAAGTTTAATTTCACAAATATATAAAAATTATGATGGTAAAAAATTCAATGTACGACTACAATTTTTTACAAATGTATCTGTAGAACAAGCTAACTAATGCATCGTGGAGTGAACGCCAACACTTTTCTAGTGTTGTATTTCAGTCGAAAAAGGGGCACAACTCATATTAAAGCCAGAGTTATGGGCCTTGCTGCACATGCATTGTATTAACCAGAATATGGATTAAGTTTCATTCGAATGTCTTAAATGGTTCTTGAGTTTGGAACAAGCATACAAAATCCCCAGGTCTCCCGACAGTGCACCAATATAATATTCCCCCGAATTTTAAACAAATACAACTAGAGCTGTCACAGGAGTGACGAATACCCCCAAATGCCGCCTGGACACAGGAATGGCAACCCATTCCTTTGAAAAGAGGCCATAACTCCAAGGTTACTGCACACTGCATCTTCATTTATCTTGCATGTATTGTTTTATTTAAATCTGTTGAGTAATTTAGAAGTTACACTGCTGACAAGAAAAACTAGCCTTTCATGAGTTATCGTACGGAAACCGTTTTTCTATTTTTAGTAACAGTGACCTTGACCTTGGCCCCACCAGCCCAATATCGAACTTGACCTGTATCTTCTGATGTTACACCTGTGTACCAAAAATTGTTCAAATCTGTCTAGCCTTTCATGAGTTATCATCCGGAAACCGTTTTTCTATTTTTAGTATTAGTGACCTTGACCTTGGCCCCACCAGCCCCAATATCGAACTTGACCTGTATCTTCTGATGTTACACCTGTGTACCAAAAATTGTTCAAATCTGTCAAGCCTTTCATGATTTATCGTCTGGAAACCGTTTTGCTATTTTTAGTAAGAGTGACCTTGACCTTGGCCCCGTCAGCCCCAATATCGAACTTGACCTGTATCTTCTGATGTTACACCTGTGTACCAAAAATTGTTCAAATCTGTCAAGCCTTTCATGAGTTATCGTACGGAAACCGTTTTTCTATTTTTAGTAACAGTGACCTTGACCTTGGCCCCACCAGCCCCAATATCGAACTTGACCTATATCTTCTGATGTTACACCTGTGTACCAAACTGTATCTTCTGATGTTACATCTGTGTACCAAAAATTGTTCAAATCTGTCAAGCCTTTCATGAGTCATCGTCCGGAAACTGTTTTTCTATTTTTAGTAACAGTGACCTTGACCTTGGCCCCACCAGCCCCAATATCGAACTTGACCTGTATCTTCTGATGTTACACCTGTGTACCAAAAATTTTTCAAATCTGTCAAGCCTTGATTTCTATTTTTAGTAACAGTGACCTTGACCTTGGCCCCACCAGCCTCAATATCGAACTTGACCTGTATCTTCTGATGTTACACCTGTGTACCAAAAATTGTTCAAATCTGTCTAGCCTTTCATGAGTTATCCTCCGGAAACCGTTTTTCTATTTTTAGTAACAATGACCTTGACCTTGGCCCCACCAGCCCCAATATCGAACTTGACCTGTATCTTCTGATGTTACACCTGTGTACCAAAATTTTTTCAAATCTGTCTAGCCTTTCATGAGTAATCGTCCGGAAACCGTTTTTCTATTTTTAGTAACAGTGACCTTGACCTTGCCCCCACCAGCCCCAATATCGAACTTGACCTGTATCTTCTGATGTTACACCTGTGTACCAAAATTGTTCAAATCTGTCAAGCCTTTCATGAGTTATCGTACGGAAACCGTTTTTCTATTTTTAGTAACAGTGACCTTGACCTTGGCCCCACCAGCCCCAATATCGAACTTGACCTATATCTTCTGATGTTACACCTGTTTACCAAAAATTGTTCAAATCTGTCAAGCCTTTCATGAGTTATTGTCCGGAAACCATGAAAACCGACAGACCGACCGACCGACCGACTGACTGACAGACAGACCGACCGCCCGACCAACCGACAAGCTCACTCCTATATACCCCCTCAAACTTCGTTTGTGGGGGTATAATAAAACATAACGAGTGAGTAACACCTAAAAATCCCATTGCTTATGTCAAAATCCCCTGGAGTTAAAAAAAAATATGTTAAAATCCCCTGGATGGTCTCCCAAAATATGACATGTATGAACAGGTTAAAGCTTTCAGACAATGTTTTTGTCTCATTTTAAACAACGACCACCACACCAAGACTATGACATAACCTTGAGTTTTTTTCAACAAACAGATGAGCTCAATCTTGTCTGATCTGTTCAAGTTTGACAAATTGTACTGAAATTTGCTTACTGGTCGTTTGTTAGAAGATGTCTGAAAAAATCATTGCCGACAAGTTTGATGACCTTTTCTGGAGTGATAAGCAGAAGGTTCACTCCGGATCCTGGAAGCAAAAGACATTGGAAACTCACAAGAATTGACACATTAGCATTTAAACAGTGTAAATGTATGGTTAAGATCATTTAAGGCCTTAAGTTTAAGGATACAGAAAATGTTTCTACTTCATATTCAGAAGTAGAGTTTAAAATACATGTACAGTCAAAACTCTGTATTGAAATCATTGGGACCTCGGGAAATACTTCAAGATAGCGAATATTCGATATAATCGAAATGCAAGAAATGCATAACTGAATAAAAAAAAATTAAATTTCAACATATCCAGAACATTGAGATAACAGAGTTCAACATAGCGAGTTTTGACTGTATTTAAAAAAAAAGATGAAGATTGTCAGATATGACTCACTAGATTAAGAAAACATGCATAGGTATAAGAATAATCTGCCTGTTGTGTCCAGGCTGGGAATCAAACCCAGGTAGCCTCTGTGAGAAGCAAGTTCACTAACCAATGCCCTAACCAGACAAGCGTATTATTAAAAAAACTTTTTTGAAACCTACCTCTATACATTCCCAAAATTCCACCCTCATTTTTGAAGGTCTTTCTGGCACAGTCAAACCTGCAAAAAGCTCATGTTTTATAATCAGGGATTCATTTTGAAAAAAAGCTGGAGTGCGTTTTTTAAGACATCACATATTTCAAAACAATGAGTTCTGAGTAAATACCTGGGACATAGCATAGTTTTGCAGCTTAAATCACATAAAAGTAATGAATCTGCTGAACCACATAATAGGTATAATGGATCCACTGGAATAACAAAGAGCATAGGACTCACTTATATTTTTTGGTAAAAAAAAGCATTCTCTGTCATACAGCACACTCAACGAGTTAGACCCACTTTCCGTTTCCCTCCGCGGATTTTCGCTATCGCGGCCAACACAATGAATTTATCGACTGTCCACGTTCCTTGGAGATCGAATTTAAGGCCCTTGGAGGGTGATCATTTGACCAAAGAATAACGAAAGCGGCGTTCCTCGGAGGGGTTAACTCCACGAAACTCTGCGGACACTTGATAAGAATCTACGCTAAAGTTATTTTTTTTTATTAACATTTTCAACCGATTATGACGGCTCCAGCCTCCAGTAAATTGCTATTATTCTTTTTCCTCTGCCGGTATTGCGTGAAGTTAGCTTACCACAAGAATGCAGTCAAATTTCACTAGTTGCACATGCATCTTAAAATCATGTTTTTGTTCATGACTGAATGCATTGATAAACACATTTCACTCGAGAAAGGCTAGGTCACACATTTTCAGATACAGGTCAAACACGCGTTCAAAGTTCACAGCACATGGTTGAAGACCTTCTTGCCTCGTTTTCTGTGGAAAATTCCAATTAAACGCGCTTGACGTCAGAGGTCATGGCTAAGAATCGTGTAAAATGTCGGCTGCTTTATGATGCAATACAATTACAGTCAAACCTGGTTGAACGGTCACCTGCTTTAAATGGCCACCTGCCTTAACGGGCCACTCCAAATTCCCCCCGTACGTTTTAACTATATAATGTACGTGCATTAAGCGGCCAACTGTCTAACGCGGCCACGGCCACGGCCACTAATTGTTGTCCCCATGATGCCATATAAACACGAATTAGCGGCCACTAATCCCTTGTCACTGACACTTCCGCTTATATTTTTTTCCAATACACAGCTTTAATTGCGTATAGAAGTTTACGGAAAAGAACGACGGCCTCGGGTATCTCCGTCATCCAATGAAAATGCATATTGCATCACACGATTGCCCTGCGTGTTAACTCATCGAGAAATCATGTTTATTACACGTCGGCGAATGTTTTGATCAGAATTGACACAATTAGTGACACAATTAATAAGATAATTAAATAATTACGAAGATAATTATTAAATACCGACAAAAACACCGGTTTTTATGAATTTACAGTTTGCATTGTCGTTCGAAGGCGTGAAACGAGTTACGATTTCTATGCACTTCAATATTATTTTTCAAAGTGCACGGATTTATATTTCTACGAACGGATATTTACAATGCATTGTTCTTGATAAATTTTACCTTTGATTATGGCTGAAACTAAGACTACTCGAAAGTGTTTGACTCTAAAAGAACGTGTCGAGTTTATAAAGTTATTAGAAAACGGCCGTAGTGCAAGAAGTGTTGCCAATGAATATAACTGTGGAAGGACTCAAATCAATTTCTTACTTAAGCGTAAGCGTGACATGTGTAGACTGATATGTGGTGTGTTTTGTTTATGCATTGTATCAACATTTATCTATTGTATTTTATTTATAAATTTGAAACAGATTTATTTTATCTATGCAAATGTATTTGTATTTAACCTTCTTCAATAATATTGATACAGATGTTACTGATTGTGGTTTAAGGTGGTGGTTAAGATACATACTCCATCTCTAAATAAAGCTAAAGGCGGAAATGTCAAACCTGGATTAAGTGGCCACCTGTCTTAAGCAGCCACTTTGATAATTTCCCAAGGGTGGCCACTTAATACAGGTTTGACTGTAGTGGCATTACTTTAATGATTCAATGTTTATTTTTCAAGATAATATTCAATTGGCTTTTACGGACACAAATACAAATAAAACGTTGGTAAGAATCCTTTACGATTAACAAAGTACATAAGCATAAATATAAATAACTTCTAAACAAGAATGATTTCTTGCTTATCTGATTAGACTCGGAGTCCCGCCGTGGATCATAAAATCAGACGATTTCCAACGCTTTCGTTCATATTAAACTCGGCGGTGACCCAGCCACTCGGAGGAACTCGGGGGGATTTTAGCGAGGGCAACAGTTTTACCCTCGGAGGAAATCCGCGATCATCGACTATTTATCCCTCGGAGTGAGCGAGGAAAGTGGGTCTAACTCGTTGAGTGTACTGTATGTCTAAGAAAGGAAACTTTTTGTTCAAATTGTTAACAATAGAGCTCTCATTCAAAGCTGCACTTTCACAGATAAGATTGTTTTGACATATTTTTTTATTTCTTGGTCTTTGAATGACCCAATTTTTGTGTAAATATCTGAGAACCAGTGTCCAGTGATGTAAGACTGCTGATAAAAGAGCAGATGACAGTTTTCATTATTTACATTTGAAAATTGATGTTTTATGGCTAACAGCGTTACTAACGCTTTAAGAAAAATGAAATTTTTGCCAGTTTACCAAACAATTAACATCTGTTCTATTGTAAGTTATCTTAATATATGACTGAAGTAAAGGCATTGATGCCAAAATGAGCTGATTCTGAGACCAAAAAAAAGTAAAAAGGTCAAAACTGTCAATTTGTGAGAATGCAGCTTTAACTTTATTGATGTTTTATAAAAACAATTGTAACAAGCATTTTGTTCAAATTTCAAATAAAATAAAAAATATACCTGACTCCAAAAAAGGTGAGCGTGTCCCTTTAAGTGTTTAAAGTATACTCACAAGTTATTGTAGAGTGGCTGCCCATTTGGCAAGACCTGTTGATTTTGTAGACGAGTCTTAACGAGATCGATCGGAAACACGCATGTCACTCCAACAATCCCAGCTATCGATCCATTGATGACCTTTGGTACTGGACTGAATTAAAAACGAAGAGATGTTTAAACAAGTGCATCTCTGGATAGCTCATGCATGCTTGATAATGACATGACAGCTCAAAAGGAGTAGGTGGCCACAATGTTATACAGTCAAAAGTCATTGGCTCGATATCGCTTGACTGGATTTCCTGGTTGGCTCGAACTTGATTTAAAGGACCAAATTATTTTTCTCTATATAAGCATTCCCCCTTGTCTCGACATTTGGGAGGTTTGAAGTATTTTGGCAGGTCCCTGGGATATCTAGCTAACGGGTTTTGACTGTAAACCAGTGTTCGGCAAAGTATGTAGTATACTGAAATGGTGGCATAAAATTGCCAATGCATGATGCGGACCAAGAAATCCAAGATGACTAGTAGTACAATAAATCACTTAATATCTGACAAGCTGTTTTTACTCTGTTGACCACAAGGCATCATTTAACAATTATTTCATTTAATCTAATGTTGTTGTGAACATTTGTACCAAGTTTTATATTTACAATTACAATATTTTGAAGTTGTGGCCAATTGAAAGGCTTTCGCATTCTGACAAAAAAAATGCAAAAACTATTTATAAGGCTATCAGATGGCAATTTAAAACTTTTTTTGAAAATTAGACAAGGTAAAAATCATTAACATCAACAAAAACCTAAAAATCATAGCACTACAAAGTTGTCACACTTAACTTAGTTTCACCACTACAAAATCACACTACTACAAAGCTGTCCCAAAACAAAGTGATTGCCCTACAAATTTGTACCACTACATTATACAGCATGCTACAATATTATATGGTAAGATCACAGCAAATTTTTCAGGTTTTCAGACTTTTATGTCACTTTATCACCCTGCTTTTTAAACCCTAGTCCATATATACCATCCTTATCTTCAGTAATATTTTACAGCATTGCATGTAACACATACATTAGCCAACTTCTCCAAATGTCAAACAACTTTGTAGTGATATGAGCTCATATTGGTAGGACTTCTTTTATAAGGCCATACCAAATCTTTTCTATGTTTACCCTCAGCAGACGAATAGGTTTTGGGCTTCCTGATTGAAAAAACAACACATTTTATATGATCAGCAATCTTGCAGAATAATTTTAATTTCCTTTTATCATAATTCCAACTACAGGACACAAGTGTAAACAACAATTTAATTTTGTAGTACAACATGTGTATTCTTGGCATTTGATATCAGAAAATGATGCATCCTATGTGATTACCATAATATACATACTTAAGTTCAGTATCAGTTTAAATTGAACACATTTAATAGTGGAAATTTATCGAACAATTGAGAATGGTCTGGTGTCTATGTTCTTCACAAAATATGTAACTCTTTTAGATTTAATATTTATTTTTTTTTGGTGGGGGGGGGGGGGGGGTTCTCAGTACTACTTGACAAGTTTTCATAATAATGGTTGATGATACACATGAAAACAATTTGGTATGGCCTGATCAATTTAGATAAAAGCCAGAAACACCATACATGTTTCAATATGTACTCACATAAACGAGGTATCCATTAAAATGACCTGATGCAGCCTTTCTTTTGCTCCTGTTAACAATTGATACTGTCTGCAACAATCTTTGTTGAGAGAATATTTGAAAAAATTTCTTCCAACAGTTCACCTGAAAAAAACAAATTAGTAAGTTATATCCGAGTATTCATGTTACTTGAGATTTTAAGAAGTTTATAGACAATATATTTTTTTGTAAAGAGCAGCAATATTATCAGCTTCAACATAACTGTCCATTGGTAGTTTTTGAATGATTAAAAACTCTATACTCATTCATGTTACACTCAGTTAACCAAATTTAACTGAAATGTCATGATTTTCAAATCATGAAACTAGTCCAGAAACCAGGTCAAACTTTATCAAGCATAGCATGTACATTACACCATTAAAGCCCCACTTTCTGTTCTGGTCAATGAGTTTGAATATAGTGACAGATTGATAAGTAAGTGGTAAACAGGCTGCATTTTGCCTTTTGAACTCATCTTAGTACAATGTATTATGGTTAAACTGTTAAAGGTTTGTAAGTTGGTACTTAAAAAAATGGTTTGATGTGACTGTCACCCTTTATTATGTGTTAAAGTATACGTACACACTAACAAACTTGAACTTTTAGTGGTCTACATTTTATTGTGCAAATTACCTAATAAATTGGCCAGCCACTATATATACCTATCTTTTCACCATGCAGGTTTATATCAATAACCAATAACTGCTTACTATATTGGTTTACTGAAATAAATGTATTGGAAAACTTGAGAAATATTGCCTTCTCATTGGACAAAATAAAAAGTTGAACACTAATTTACTTCTGCTTGATATCAAATACGCTTAATGGTCAACAAACAAAATAACTTTGAAAATATTTTCACTTAACCTGTAAAACAAAACATTCACGTTTGAATGTTGACAACTTTTGCTGCAATGTTGACAATTTACAATGTCATGAATTTATAGTACTAGGTTACAATTGACTGGTGCATAAATGCAGCACCCTGTCCTTTATTTAAACTGGCTAAACCCTTACAAAGCAGTAGTGTTGGGAATCGGTTGCAATTTTACTATCGATGATCGGTTCCACTCAAGTAACCAATTATCGATAGTACAATCGGTTTTTAAAATACTAGATAGTACCTGAGTTGTAGTTTTATTCATGTACAGTATTAAACTCTTAATCATTATATGCATACCTTATGTCTATGATTGAAGTTATTAAGTGTTGTTGTATAAAAAATAGTTCATTTTCTTGCTCATTGTGGCTTTCATTAGCCATTTTGTTAAAGATAACATCAGAACACTATTCTTTTTTTTCGATAATTGATTATAACTAAATACTATCGATTATCGCCGATTTCAGGCCCAACCAATCGATTTTCGATTATTAGCGATCATCGGAACATCATTACAAAGCAGCATACAAAAACGTGCTATTCACATTTCAGTACAATGACAGATGATTGTCCATGTAATGTAATATCAGGCCTTTAAGACCATGTATAAATTACTAAGGTCATGTTTAAATGGTTAAACCGACAGTACCTCACAATCCACAATAAACAATGCTCCTTATATACATGTAATACATGTACATATATTGTAAATGAAAAACAACAATGTCATCAAGTAGTAAAATACTAACGCTTATAAATTGGTGCAAAGTCTAATGCATCATTTTTAACCACTTTAAAGGCCAATGGAAAAATCTTAATGTAGTATTGTTAACATGATTTCTGCTTATTAAGCAAAACAAAACAGTATAGTTTTTTTCCTTATCAAGATTATCTTGGATAATCCTTAACACAATTTTGATAACATTCTACAAGCAGGGAACATTGAACAGTACATGTCAAGAATTTAATTTATATCTTAATAAACTTTAACTTTTCAAAGAATAAACATCACAAATTTCGTAAAACACTAAATGGTGGGGTGAAAATACTGAAAGTGGCTGGGCTAAAATAAGCAATGTGGCAGGCGCAAATATGAAAATATTAATCCAATGTATTTTTGCCCCATCTAATGGCGTATTTTCGACTTTCAGTAAGCATGCACAAATCTATATCAAGAAAAATCGTACCACTTGTGTTAAACTATATAAATTGGGGTTTCCTGATCAATCCTCAATCGATTGCGCATGCCTACATGAAGGTGAAAATAAAGACAAAAAAATGCAATGTGGCAAGGTGAAAATTTGCCATGTGGAAAGGCGAAAACGCTTCTAGTGGCATGGAGAAAATACGCAAAGCGGAGAGGCAAAACAAAAATTTCCCAAGTGGCAAGGCGAAAATACACCAAGTGGCAAGGCAAAAAAAAATGACAAGTGACAAAGCAAAAAATACACTAAGTGGCAAGGCAAAAATATGGCAAGTGGCAAGGCGAAAATTTGCCAAGTGGCAAGGTGAAAATACACCAAACGGCAAGGCAAAAATATGACAAGTGGCAAGGTAAAAATATACCAAGTGGCAAGGCGAAAATATGACAAGTGGCAAGGCGAAAATACACTAAGTGCAGGCAAGTAGAAAATATGACAAGTGGCAAGGTGAAAGTACACCAAGTGGCAAGGCGAAAATATGACAAGTGGCAAGGTGAAAATACACCAAGTGACAAGGCAAAAATACGCCAAGTGGCAAGGCAAAAATATGCCAAGTGACAAGTTGAAAATACACATAGTGGCAAGGCGAAAATATGACATGTGGCAAGGTGAAATACACCAAATGACAAGGCAAAAATATGCCAAGTGGCAAGGTGAAAGTATGCCAAGTGACAAAGCAAAAATAAACATAATGGCAAGGCAAAAATTTGGCAAGTGGCAAGGCAAAAAGACATCAAGTGGCAAGGCAGCAGAAGGCAAGATAATTGTATGTTTTCACTTGGCGTATTTTCGCCTTGCCACTTGGCATATTTTCACCTTACCACTTGCCTTCTCAATTAATAAAATTCCATAGATTTTAATGCTGAAAACCTAACCCATTCAGGACACTTAACATACAGTAGAATCAATTTGGCTCTGCCTAACTTGACTTATACATCAATCATACTTAACTATTTTCTATAAGAATGATTTAAATATCAAGTAACAGTATTAAAAATCTGTACTTGCCTTCATTCATTATCAGAAAAGAACAATTGAAGCCAAAAGTTAAGTACAAAATACTGCATTTCAACTTAAAAGGTCTGTAACCCTAAGGATACAAGAAGGCAGCTAATAAACATTGATTCTCCAAAATCAATATGAGTGTCTGTTGCTTTTGAGCAATTAAGTTGTTTCCGATACCTCAGTCATACCAAAACCGCTGTTGGGTCTGAAGTTCTTTATCCAGAAGTAAATTGATTATAATAATGAGCTCAGAGAACATTCTGCCCAGGATTATTTGGTGTTAACAAACACTAACAGAATTAGTTTAAATCAGGCAAATTAGGAAAATCTTTGAAAGAAGAACAGCTGACTTGCAAGTTGTAACACTATTAATTTGAATATACATGACATAGACAATCACATAAACACTAGAAATACGTTGCTACTAGAGTGAGGAAACAGAGTAATTCTAATTTTCACTGGCTTGCTACTGGCTTGCTTCAAGACGGTTGTAACAAAATAAAGAAATACAAAGCGTTACAAAAGTTTTGCTCGAAGCCCTCAAGTTATTATTTAAGGGACTCTTTCACAGACTTTCTGACTTTGTTCAAAATTGAAGTTGAGTTTTTTTACATACATTCATGACCAACATGAAGCACTCATTGGGATGGCAAATACTCATGAACCTAATTTTGTAAATCCAAGCTTAAAGTAATTCCATTTTTAATGGCATTAATAATGCTCTTTGGAAAAAAGATTATTTTCTGTCCAATTTTTAATCACTTGTTAACAAAATAACTCTTTAATATTTTAACTTTCTATATATTTTATCATACTATATATACAAGCATTTCATTCACATACACATCAGTTTTGTTTTTTTTCTGACTTATTTTAGAACATGTAAATAGACTGCAGCCCTTGGGGCTTCCACTGAAACCAACAGAGTGGTTCAAAGGAGGGTGGCCTTTCCTTCTGTTTAACAATGTAAGCACAGTCGAAGCATCATTCATCGCAATTTTCATTTTGGCATCAACATAATTCTTCAACCAATATCCAACCAATCATAAGAGAAGTTTATCCTTTTTGGCAATCAAAACATCCCTAAAAGACATACTTTTTCATTTGAATACATTCAACAATTTTAAGCTATGCTCTTAATTAAAACTTTTAACTTGTTCCGGACTACGGGCAAAATGGTCATTTCGAAGACTGTGCAAATATCAAGATTTGCCTCTATACTTATGCACAGAACTAACACAAAATAACTTTAAGTAATAAGTAATTACTAATGCACCAGTCAATTGTAACCACAGCCCCCGTAGATCCTGGGGTATACTGTGGATAGCCGGGGAAATGGGCTGTGTTTTTACCTTCCCGGTAGTCCCCAAGTGCCAGGTGAATGCGGTGGTTTTGTATTCACGCCAAATTTAGTGGGGAATGTGCCTTACTTAGGGTCCCTGGGGTGCAGGGGCATTTTGCGGGGACTTTACCATCAGTTTGTCCCCGCAGGACGGGAGTTTTACCCGGGCTTGGTTGGACCGAAAGTCAAAGTCCCCGCTATTCCCCAGACCTGGAGGGGCCGTGGTTACAATTGACTGGTGCATTAATACTCTCAAATATTTTAAAATTACAAGGGTGGCTAAAATCAGCAACATTAGGTTGTCAAATTTGGTTATGAATATGTATAAGATTGTAAGAGTTTTAGGCAGGTTTAAAAAAGGACAGGGTGCTGCAGAAGAGGGACAGAGTGCTAAGGGAGAAAAGGGCACATTTCATGTATTGGGCGGCATAGAACTTGAATATTATAGATTTCACCAAAAATGTTAGGAATTGTGTTTAATTGAAGTTATATATGTTTAAACCACCAAATATGTAAAGTTTGTATGTGTTAAGTTTGTATGAGTTTCTTATCCTATTTTTATCTCATTATAAGGTCTAATAATATTTTTTAGTATTTAGTCATAAGCATTGAATGCTATGAAGGTAGAAGGGAGCCCAGACTGGTCTCCTGAGGGCAGAAGGGTGCTATAAAAAGGTGCAGCACCCTTCCATAAGTTATGGAAGGGTGCTGCACCTTTTTATAGCACCCTTCTGCCCTCAGGAGACCAGTAATAACTCTTTGCTAAAAACCTACAATTTTGATTCCCTGGGAGAGTTATTAGAAAACGGGAGAAGTCAAAGTCTTAAGAGACTTGAAACTAATTATAATCTGCCTGCATACAGAAAAATGGCATTCTTTGGTTAATTGAATTATTTTCTTAAAACGATAAGAAATTCTTACATTGCATTTTAAAAATAAAAGCTTTAAAATCTTGGCAATGGAAATATACCATCATATGCTGTAGCCAAATAATGGATAAAAAACATCTGGAATAAACCAGTTTAGTCTGACTGAAAGATACTATGGTCATACAGAGCACTGCTAGCCTACCCAAGCTTAACTGTGTTTGAAATGTCAATACAAAACTATCTTTCTGTATTACAAGAGATTCAATACAAAAATGTGGTCCAATAGTCGACATCCATAGTCAGAGACAGAGTTAATTACATTTGTAGCGTGTCCGAAAAAACATATCCGAAAACCGACACAATGAAATGCTACGAAAAATTTGTAGAAAAAATAAATTCTAAGATTTTTCACATGAAAATACAAATATGTATTCTGTAACAGAATTGCATTAAACAATCAGATTTAAACAAAGGTCACTGAAATATTATTTTACCGATAAGAACAAATCCTATACGTCCTTCAACACTGTTGTTGTTGTTGGGTCGGTGGAATTACCGAAAACCCGAAAATCCCCGTAAATACCGAAAATCCCTTCCATTCTCTGAGGTATATAGCATTTTCTTTAAAACGCCCGGATTTACTTCTTTATTGTGTTCGAATGTTGTATGCCGTAATTGGTTGAGGTTGGAGAGGGGTGGGGAAGCCTGGGGAGGGTGGGGATGGGGGTCGTGGTGACTAAAGCCCGGGACCCCCTTTCATTTTACATCGAGTGTGCGAGGTGGTTTGTACGCCGGGAGTAATTACTTATTATTAGTGTCATCGCTTGTATGCCATAGTTGGTTGTAGAGAGGGGAAGGGGAGTCGGTGGAGGGGTGTTGGGGTGACTTAAACGTAATCAAAACCAACGAAGTATGATAACAAGATATATTCATTCAGTTTCGTTTATGAAAATTGTACTGTATTGGATGACACCGCACAGCAAGACACTTAAATGTGTGATCTGATAAGACAGCAGACGGTAATAAAGATACACAGAAGTTGTGTACTTTACATGGGCTGGAGTTATTTTGTTATCGTAGATATTGATATTTAATGTTTCAACTTCAAACTAGTAATTCAGTTGATATCACATTATATTTTTTATTGATTTTCTGATTTTTAATATGTCGTACATTGATTGTTTAATAGCTTTTGTATTGATATTGCTTGTAATTAGTTTATATTGTTGAAAGCGCCTTTGAACGTGTATATAGAAATGGTGCTGTATAAGTTAATCGATAAATAATAATTAATTGTGTATTGTGAACAAGTTGTGTGTCGAGAAAGGTGAATAACTGGTATCAAGCGGGAGTTGATTATACAATTGTCCTTATGTGTATCATAACGAATTGTATGTGTCTCAACTGTTATGTGGAATCGCTTGGTATGTTTCATTGCACAATCTCGTGAAGAAAGAAATGCAAATTGTACAATTTCACTTAAATACCATCACTGCACCTAAATACGAATCATCAACATCATATTAACATTGGTCATGATAGGAAAGTGTTATTAATGAATAAAAGCATAATCTAATATTTTATATCGTAAAGCATACCGTTTAAATACTTACATGCAATACTCGTCTCAATATCGATATGGACATGTCATTGTGAGATATTGGTCCATGTCTGTTATCTATCAGTAATGACACCCCGCTGTGACAGATTATTATCGTGCGGTCAGTACCTGGAACCATGCTGTCACTGATGACTATAATACGATGTGTATTGAACCCCAATCAATGGCGTTCTGGTTCAAAACGGAATGCTCCTGTGAACCAGAAATTAAATCTTGTATTTACACGGAGGTAACAAGTAAGAGTACGCGGTGTATGAAATAAACATCGGAAGTCTGAATATTTATTTCTTAGTGTAATGCAGTTCAAGAGTACGTTGCACGTCAGTGTTTACGATATTAAAGAAATTTAATATAATACACCACTGAGGGTCATATGACATAATAAGGACAGGCCATTTACCCATCGAAGGTGTATATGGACCGAGGCGTAAGCCGAGGTCTGTTCACCTTCGGGGGCTGAGTAGGCGGTTATTATAATGCCATATGTCCCGAAGTGGTATATTATATGAAAGAGGATGATCTTAAGCGAAGTGGTATTGCTAATTTTCGACCATATGAGAGCGTTCAGTTATGGCAGGATGAATGTGGACTTGAATTGGACCAAAGATTTGTATTATATATATATATTTTTTCTAATTTAGATGAAAAACAGATTGTTCATTCACCGTGCCATATCCAGGCCACACCACGAGGAGGCGCTCTCGTCATGGCCCATCCCCCACCCCCACCCAAAACCTACCCTCATTTAGTTGAAGAAGTTTCAACACATTCCTAATTTGTTACGTACTACAGCTTCAGAGAACATTGAAATGCAACAGCATCTTCAAAAAATCATAAAAAATTGGTCTAATTGCAAATAACCTCCCTCCCTTATGGACTTTCATTTCGTATTTTTTAAGACGGACTGCTTATGCATTGTTAAAAATATTCATCAATTAATCCCGAAAGAAATCGATACTTATTTTGAAATAATCATCCTATTCTGCGAAAACAGTTAGGTTGCCGAAACATTCACTGGAATGACCGTAAAGTGATATGTTCGAATTAAAGGTAATTAACAACCGTCTTGCCACTATGACAGTACTCGTGAACTGTACCTTGTTTGTTATATAGACCTATCTAGCTCACAAACATTTTTCTATAAACCTTAATATCCCGTTTTAGAACTATTCACATAAAGGCATACCAGCATTTAAATGGGTTAGTAATCATACAGAAATGCAATGTTTTAAGTCCACGTAAGAGAGCTATGTAATGGCTCTCTTCAGCAGCAATGTAGCACTAACGCGCAAGGGTTGTGGCAAATGTAAAGCATGTATAATAATAGAAGTTAAATACACATATGATAGCCTGAACATTCAGTGTATAAAACAAAATAAATAAAACATATGTACAAGATGTAAAACTGAGTTGACAAAACAGTTGTATAATGACTGTCAATTATCAATCAAAGCATACAAAGAACCCATGGCTAGAAAGATAGGTATAATGGTGTGACATTGTTGGCAGTACTGTTGAATGTCACGTCAATGCATATGTCTCAGCTTTCCCTAAAGGGGGACATAAACTGAAAACATAAGCACCCTTTTTTCATTTTTAAGTACAGTTGTTACTTCATGCGTACCTCAAAGACTCGAAAGCGAAACGCGAGGAAAATATGCCTGTAACATGTCATGTTGTCGAGCAAGTTCGAACTCTTCATGAACTTTTCCTGAACTATTTTTATTTATTTGTTGTTGATGCGATATAGAGAAATATTTTATCATAAAGCGATGATTAAGGAATAATCCATCCCAGTAAATGTAGTCGACATCAGCTAACCGTATTTATTGCTGGCCGTTTACAAAAGGAGTAATTGCATTTGCGACGTGAGTTGCGCTGAGAGATATGCCACCTCAGTGAGACTGAAGTTTCCCTACAATGGGATTCACGGCGGGTCTCTGCAGCAACAAACTCACGCGCTTAAAAGGGTCTCACCGATTGTCTAGCTCTGACATAAATGGTACACCCCAAAATTGAATTTACCATGTATATCGTTTGACATAAAAGTGCATGTTGACATCAGCTAGCCGCTATTATTGCTTATTATTGGCGCATGGTTTTCGACGACGACAAAAGGTTAACGCAATTTGGAAAAAGGAGTAGTTGCACTTGCGACGCGAGTTGCGCTGAGAGATATGCCACCTCAGTGAGACTGAAGTTTCCCTACAATGGGATTCACGGCGGGTCTCTGCAGCAACAAACTCACGCGCTTAAATGGGTTTCACTGATTGTCTAGCTCTGACATAAATGGTACACCCCAAAATTGAATTTACCATGTATATCGTTTGACCTAAAAGTGCATGTTGACATCAGCTAGCCGCTATTATTGCTTATTATTGGCGCATGGTTTTCGACGACGACAAAAGGTTAACGCAATTTGGAAACAGGAGTAGTTGCACTTGCGACGCGAGTTGCGCTGAGAGATATGCCACCTCAGTGCGACTGAAGTTTCCCTACAATGGGATTCACGGCGGGTCTCTGTAGCAACAAACTCACGCGCAAGCACTTCAAAAGGTATGACATGTTTTCCAGAGTAGACACAGCTTGGCACGAGCACAAATGATACAAAATGTTACACAATTCAAAAACACATTATATGAACCAAAAGACATACAATAAAACACATAACATCTAAAATGACTTTTTTTGTACCGGACAATGGCGCACAGTAAATCCACAACAAACAATTGAATGCGCCTATGCATGAATTTGATGTTACTCCATATAATGGGAAATTTTCGTTTGGTAATTTTCAACACGCTTTTTTCGGGTACGTCGGCGTCACATGATCTCCCATATGAGGCGCCCTATCAGATATGGTAAAAAAACAGTAAAATTTGGGGTTAGTCCGTAAGTAGCTGGACATGATGAAGGCAACGACATCAGCATTTACGTAGTTTCAATTAATCTAGATGTTCCTGTACATAACGAATGTTCTGGTCTTACCGAGCGCCATATCCGGTGATCTTATATATATATCGAAACAATTAACACACATAATTACAACACAACTGAGAAGCACAATTAAGGCGTTTTCGAAGCACAGCTAGACAAACTGATACATGACATAGGTCTTTAATATATTTAAATGTCCGCTGACTGGATTTAAATGTATGTTTTTTAATTTCTTTGTCATTTTGCTTTCATATATATTTGTTTTAATCGGTGGTAGCTGTGTGAATTATTTTGTTGTATTATTTTCATTTTAAAGAAGGATTTTGAAAAGTTATCTGCATTTCATACAGCGCCCTTAACTGACTGTGAACACAAGTGGGGGTTACACAATTTCTACAAACAGTAAAAAAACGGGGACCAAGTGACAGTTGAAAAGATGAAAATAAACTGGGCAAAAGAAACGCGAAATTATACACCAATAGATGAAGTTTGGTAAAATGTGGCAAATATCACAACAACACAAGCATGACATGGACATAAATAATGGTTGCATAGAAGTATTCATGTTGAGCTCCATTTTTTCGAGAACAACCTCAGTTAAGAAGGTCCGTAAATTCTACATTATATAGTGAAAAAAATGTGTAGATTTAAGTTGAAAATAGTTGCCCGTTAATTTTATAAAATTGCAAACATAAGTACAGCTGCTTAATTCAATGTACAACGCGATCTACTTGCGTGCGGCGTAAGTAAAGTGTAACGATTTCTTATTTTGTAAACCGTTCATAGACATTTGAGGTTGTTTTCGTAGGAAATGGCCAAGGTGCTCCGAATGAAAACATCATACATGCATGAATAGATTGCATAGATTATAAATATAACAAAGTGACCACGAAATAAATATTGCATAGAATAATCAACATCAACTCATTGCACACAATATCTGATACAATACAAATAAAACATTACAAAATCATGTGCTTCTGTCACCGACTTTAATGTGAACTGATTGGTAACTGAATGTGAATTTGCAGTGAGCATTGAAAGTCCTAAATACCATATACATCTTTTCGTAAATTTTTACAGTTGTTACAATCTGTGAAATCTTGTCTTACTTAGCAAGTAGCGATGCTTTACTTTATCAAACAGTCGGCTAACCACAATAGAAAATCTGCACAAGTTTAATAGAGAACAAAAGGTGACACACATTACATATAATATTAACATATATACAAAAACTATGCTATCTTAAAAAAACTCATGTAGTTTAGTATTAAGAATTGTCTTCTGAGAACATTATGCCAAAATATCGAAATGTTAAACCGTCTCATTCTTAACAAATTAAGTTGGTGAATCCCAAACATCTATTTCAGCCGTAATTGCGAGTTAAAAAAACGTCACAGAAGCTAATATATTAATATGTGTAAACATCTATCTCATTACTTTTAATTAAAATACAATTTGAATTTTTGTATAGAAATGTTAGGTAATGAAACCAAAAAAAAATAAAAAAAATATTGCAATGTGCTTCTGGCTGGATTCGAACCATTATCATGAAACCCTCAAAATATTCTTAGTCCCTGTGCTTAACACTACAGGCTAAAGCATTGAGTATCGAGTGGAGGTTTTATTAGGGGTGTGCTACCTTAATGGTCGCATACTTCAGGAACTGTACAAATACATATCTATATTCCCCAATGTTCTTTCATTTGTACACTGGTGACACGTCATCTTGTTTTGAGTAATAGCTGGATTATACACTCAATTCGCCCATTCTTAATCATCATGATTTAATTTCAGCTCATATAACTGTCTTAGAAAACAACACATTGCAGGGAATGTGTATCGGTTTAGTGGCAGTGAACTGCTACTACCATTCTTCTTTGTGATTACGCTTGGCTAGAATAAATCGCGTTATTAATCACAAGCTGAGGGATTTCGCTTTCTGTACGGCAAATTGGATTCGCACGCACGCAAGCACGCACGCACGCACGCACGCACAACTGCTTTGACTGTAGTCAGTGGCAAAAGTACAATAAATGAAGACAAACTTCATCCTGCAATGTTTATTATGCTGAACACATGAACAGATACAAATTAACATTATTGACGAATGAAACGAGCACAATTACATGTACCGGCACACTGCCGACCTAATTCTATAAAACAACTTTTTCAGTCCCTTCTCATTTAAATGTACTTTGTCTCGCATGAACTCGGCTGGAAAACGTATGTGGGGAAGCCGCAAAACTTCAACGAGCTCTCTCTCTTCCCCAGCAACTGGTTAATTCGTGCGCGCTGGCTTGCAAAAGACCTGTACCCCAACCCGTCCCGGAATGCTCCACGCTCCCCAATCTCCAACACCAGGATGGTAGATACACCACTGTCAAGGAAGTCCTGGGCAATGTCAAGTACGGCCGCCACTATGTCCTTCGGTACGGATGTAGTTGTGATATCATTGCCGCCCAAACTCACTACCACCAAGTCCGCCTCGTACATCTTCACCTGTTTCAAAAGTCCCGCCCGCACCAAAGAAACGCACCTCCATAGGCACCTAAAAGAATACATTTAATATTGTAAATGGCTTCACAGTCGTTGCCTTTGTAATATTCTGTTCAATTATCACCTCATTGCAACATTGTTTTAATAATTGTCATCCGTATATATTCAATTGAAGTAAAACAAAATATATACAAAACAGAATATATATGCGGCCTTTCAATTATAGAATTACTACACAACTTATGACTGTAACATTTCACAGTGTGCAAAGTGCTTAAACATCACATATACATAATACATAATACATAATATATCATTGTACATTCAGACCTAATATTTAGTACGCTTAATTAGGTTGAGTCATTAAATCGTGACAGTAGGTGTTTACAAAAAGTCTACAAGCTGCACTCTCACAGATTGACCATCCTAAAACTTTTTAGTACGAGTATATTGGCATGTCGTTATATGACAACTAGAAACAAACACGTATAAATCGCCGATGTAAGCTAACTCAATAGGAAGTTAGGTTTTACTGTACATAGTGAGTGAACATGAAAAAACAACGCTCCTTGAGGTCCTCATTGCAGAATGCGCCTAGTCGCCAGACGTGACTGTCCCCGAAAATTGCAACTTTCTTCATTTTTAATAACAAGAGTGAACACAACATACATGCAATATATTTGAACACACCTTTATATATACTGACAATCTGACGATTGTGCTCAAGCCATGCCAAGGTGTTAATTCTGCTACAAACACTCATTACACGGTTCTAACTTTGATATATAAACAAGCGCTTTCATTAGGTACTGCAAATTCACACCCTTTTACCAAACACGTGAAATTTAACATATCACGTTCTCAAGGTGTTCCGACTTTAATTAGCCAATTTTAAAATCCATATTCGCTTTCAACAATTCCCCAAATATTCCTCGCCTTTCTTTTTAAAAGCAAATGCTTACAACGCTTTTCCTAATATGTATTCACTAAATCTATATTGTACTATTATTATACATAGAACAATACGAATATAATTGATAAAACATACATATATATATAAAAATAGAAACACTGACGTGCAATGTACTCTTGAACTGCATTGCATTAAGAAATAAATATTCCGACTTCAGATGTTTCTCTCATACACCGCGTACTCTTACTTGTTACCTTCGTGTAAATAGAACAGAACAGATATTTTATTAAGACTTGTACAACGTACATCATCTTCTTAACCACAAATGAATAATAAATAAACAAACACATGGTATGACATAGGTTATACATAATAGGAAATAGAATCATAAATACATTCAAAAAATATTCACATCAGGTGAGGATGAACAAAACTATTATAATTATAAGTGAATATTTAAAGTTTATCTTCAAATACTCCTTTGTGTAAATACAAGATTTAATTTCTGGTTCACAGGAGCATCCCGTTTTGAACCGACCGCCATTGGGGTTCAATACACATCGTATTATAGTCATCAGTGACAGCATGGTTCCAAGTACTGACCGCACAATAAGAATCTGTCACAGCGGGGTGTCATTACTGATAGGTATCAGACATGGACCAATATCTCACAATGACATGTCCATATCGATATTGAGACGAATATTTCATGTATGAATTTAAATAGTATGCTTTATGATATTAAATCTTATATTAAGCCTTTATTCATTAAATACACTTTCCTATCATTGTCATGACAAATGTTAAACTATGTTGATGATTCTTATTTAGGTACAGTGATGGTATTTATGTGAAATTGTGCAATTTGCATTTCTTTCTTCGCGAGATTGTGCAATGAAACATACCAAGCGATTCCACATAACAGTTGAGACACATACAAATCGTTATGATACACATAAGAACAATTGTATAAATTAGGCACACAATTGTTAGATATTCTTTTTCTTATGTACAAGTGATTCAAAGGTAATATTTCTACTATTGATACAACCTTATTCATTGTGATTTGACTATAATGTTTTCTGGCTTCATGTGAATGACCGTCCGATACTCGTTTTGGGTATCATATGAATTGTAGTTAGAAATTTACATTATATCTGCCGCCATGTATATATGTTTTGTATAGGACCTCATTTGCCATGTTTATGGTATGATAGAATAAACCGTGTTTGACTTTGACTTTGAATATAATCAACTCCCGCTTGATACCAGTTATTCACCTTTCTCGACACACAACTTGTTCACAATACACAATTATTATTTATCGATTAACTTATACAGCACCATTTTTAACCACACGTTCAAAGGCGCTTTACAACGAAATAAACGGATAACTTATTACAGGAAATATCAATAACAAATAATACACCTTTTAAACATTCAATATACGATATACTTAAAATACGAATAGCAACCAAACACAATGAAATGTGATATTGAACTAGTCGTTAAAACATTAACATATATGAACTTAAAAGGACTTCCCGGGATTTAGCCATCCCCCTCGTCCGACTTCCACACCCCCCTCCACCCACCAACAACTTTGGCATACAGGACGACCAAAATGAAGTATTAAATATCGGCGTACACACCCTCGCATACTTTTTTGTATACGGTAAGGTACGACCCTACCCTCCCTTACCTCTACAATTTGAAATGAGATATGTGAAAGTAGTATTTGAGACTTCTTCGTTGCCACCACCCCCTCCTCCGACTCACCCACCACTCTCCAACCAACCTCAACCACGACATACAACCCACTTAAACACAATACAGTTTTAAACCATACTGCATACTCTTGTGTATGTACTTAGAAATATGAATGGGGTTCCCGGGGTTTAATCACTCCCTGCCCCACCCCAACTACTCCGACTCCCCCACCCCTCTCCAACCACCAAGATATACAGCATACAACCCACTAAAACACAATGCAGTTTTGAAGGAACGGCGTAAGAACCTCCTCGCATACTCTTCTTTTGTACGAACTTTTGAAAATGAAAGGGGGTCCCGGGTTTTAGTCACCACGACCCCCATCCCCACCCTCCCCAGGCTTCCCCACCCCTCTCCAACCTCCAACAATTACGGCATACAACATTCGAACACAATAAAGTAGTAAATCCGGGCGTATTAAAGAAAACGCTATATACCTCAGAGAATGGAAGGGATTTTCGGTATTTACGGGGATTTTCGGGTTTTCGGTAATTCCACCGACCGCGGTTGTTGTTGTTTTATCGAATTGTTGGCTTGTTGTCGCCGATGTTCTCGTTGTACTATAACGAATTGATACGCCGTTATCATCTCATTACTCCTCATTCTACTTTAACTCTTGCTGCTTATTAACTTTTGTTAACGCCACTTAATATGGAAAGTTGTTTGAGTCGATTTATTTATAATTATTATTATTATTATTATTATTATTATTATTACATCCATATCTTTTCGATCAAATTGACTGCCAATGACGCGACTAAAGCTGGAAAGGAATAAGATTTTAACAAACTTGAATCATGGTTTCCGCTCAGGATATTCATGCAAAACGCAACTCTTAGTAACCCTTAAAGACCTCCTTACTTTCAATGACGAAGGCCACCAGACAGATGTCATTATACTTGATTTTTCTAAGGCGTTCGATACAGTCCCGCACCAAGAACTACTCTGCAAACTAGAAAGCTTTGGTGTCAAAGGACCCATCTTTAATTAGTTAGAATTCTTCCTGACTAAGAGACACATGCAGGTTGTTGTAGAGGGTGAATGCTCCCAGAAAGCCACAGTGGACTCCGGTGTACCCCAAGGAACTGTACTGGGCCCGCTTCTTTTTCTATGCCATATAATTTAAACGACCTGCCCCTATCAGTAAAGTCACAAGTACGCCTCTTTGCAGATGACTGCCTGCTATATCGGAAAATTAGAAATCATAAAGACTACGACACACTTCAGAATGATCTCCAAGAACTTGAAAGATGGGCTGATAAATGGGGGAATGAAATTTAATGCTAAAAAGTGCTACATTATGAGTGTCAACAACAAACCCCACATTTTTACAGTCTATGTGGACATATATATTACAACAAGTTACTGAAAATCCGTACCTTGGTTTAACCATCTCCGAGAACTTGACATGGTCGACCCATATTACTAAGATAACCAAAAAGCAAACTCAACTATGGCACTCCTAAGAAGAAACTTGAGACACTGCCCAGAGGAATGTAGAAAAATCAGCATATCTGGCACTAGTTAGGTCTATACTTGATTACGGTGCGATTATTTGGGACCCATACCTAAAACAGGACATTTTAAAACTAGAAAAGGTTCAGCGCCAGGCAGCCCGTTTTATAACTGGGGACTACAAGTCCAGAGAAGAAGGATGTGTATCAAACATGCTAGAATCTTTGAAACTTCATACTCTACAAGACTGACGAACGGGTAGCAGGCTGATCTTCTTCTATAAGGTGGCCGAGGGTTTGGTGCCAGCACTACCACCTACAGAGTTCCTACAGCCAACTAGGCAAAGAAGGCAAATTAAAGCAACTAAATTTCAAGACTGTATTACAACAAACACTATTGACAAACAAGTGGTCAATCATGACCGAGGATTCTTAATTCAACAGTGCAAAACTGAACAGTTAAAACATTCATTCTTTGTCAAAACGTGTCAGGATTGGAACCATCTGGATAATAGTATAGTCCACGCACAGACAGTGGAGAGCTTTAGGGCTGCCCTCCATTTTGATTAAACGCCCCCCCCCCCCCGGTGCGCTACGCCGTAACAGGCCCTGCACCGTACCTAAGCAGAAGCAGAAGCAGAAGCTTCTTTTGTTCCCACTCTTGAAAACGTCTTTTTTCTATCCTGCAAGGACAGCTAATGTGTTCACCGGAACAGTAAAATGCAATTTAGGTGCTATTCCGTTCTTCTTTCTAGTGCATTTCTGGCCTGTACAAATCTTCTACATTGAAATATGTAGTGGTCCAAAGTTTCAGGAACGACAAGTGTCACAGTTTTGGTCATTACTGTCTGTAATCTTTGCCCAATAGTTTTTGGATGGCTGTGTCCACTCAGAAGCTGGTTGATAAAACTAAAAGTATTCCTGTTTTTGTCGCCTATGCAGCCCCTCCTTCCTGGTATTGAAAAGATGTCCTGGAGTTTTTCTGTCTTTTCTGAGTGCGCATACTGACTTTCCCATTTGTGCTTAAAGGTTTCTTTCAATTGCCTCATAACATCTCTGGAGTCCCCTTTCTCTTGTAATGCTATCTCTTCTGTGTGTTTGGGCTTTTTTAGCAGCTTCTTTGGCCATGCGGTCGGCTAGTTCGTTTCCAGCAACATTATTGTGGCCTGGAACCCAGTGTATAGTAATTTTATGTTCTTTTTGTTCTAGAGTAGCAACTGCACTTTTAATTTTGAGTATTGTTTCTATTTTTGTCTTTGGAATTTCTTTTGAAAACGCTGACCTTATTGCTGCTTGACAGTCTGTGAAGATACGGATGTCTTTTCTTTCAATGTTGGTTAGTTCGCTGGCTAAAGTAAAGGCCGTCTCTATTCCAACTATCTCCCCGGCATAGTAATTACTCAACTTTGATACAGGTTTTTATCTGTATTGGTGCTGAATTGTAGCCATCCACACATCTTCTTTACATTCTTCAAGTATTTTGTTGATGTTTGCTACTTGGTTTTCCTTACTCTCTTTGAATTGTTCCCTATTTCTTGATACCCGATAAAGGATTCCGGTAGCACGTAATCCGGTGTCGACAAGTGGTACTGGATATCGGGCGATACTGGGTACCGGCTTTTAGCACCACACCGTATAATGTAGACTGGTACCCTTCGTTACTTTTTGATAATAATAATAATAATTTTTGTAGAAAAGAGAATAAGGGTACTAGTCTAGTATAATGCATTCGGACAGTTGGAACTCCTCGGCTAGTATCAAGTCTATCTCGAAGCTTGCCGGAGATGGCCGAGTTGTTACGATTGGCATTCGGAGTTCCGAATGCGTATAATGATCTCGATTATGACGTCACGCCAAGTATAAAAGCCGGGAGTTTGTCTGCTCCGTATATTTACTTTATGATATAGATCTATAGCACTTATAACTGTTGAAATGAAGAATAGTATCAAAACAAAAATTATTACATATTAAATATTTTAAATTTTCTTACGATCTTTATTTGATTGTATGAAATTTAAAAAAAATGAATGTGTAAAAATAAACGACAAAAGCTAGATTATTTGTTTATTATGTGTATCATAGTGTACTAGTAGAACACATTTTTTATGATTCTCATTCCAAGAGATCACTCTAGGGACCAAATCACTCAAATCAGGTAGCTCGACTGGCCAAAAATGCTGTCCAAATACCAAGTAACTGTGGTTGAAGCTACCTTGCCTAGCGCTCTTCATTTTAATTATAAAATGGGGAAAATGGTGTACTCACTACTGGTTCAACCCAGGAAAGGTACTTTTAAAAGCCTGTTAAGCTTTTGAGAAATTGGGGCCTGATCTCTTGTATCTCACACTGTTTTTTCAAGTCTTCCAATGTCTGGATTTGACTGCGAATAGCTGTCACTTTTATTTCATGTCACATATGGTATTTAAACACCATTTAATTCGTTATCGCATCACAGTGGGGTCAAGCCATAATGCAGCCACAACTTAAAACTGACCTTGATAAACTAACATTTATAAGTACAGCTGTTAATTTTCAATCGTCATCTTAAAAATTGTCCTAAAAACAGCTGTCATCACTTCACATGTTAGTTAGAATTCGTGTAACACCTCTTTTTTAGCGTCATTGAGTTTTTGTGTATTCTGATCAATAAATGGCACGTTATCTTGAGTGCACAACATATGTGCTGGGTAATTATGGATGGATGGAGGTGAAGACGAAGATGAGAACATACGAAGGCCAAGATCATCATACCCTAATCATATATACCTGTTTTTTTCCGAAACTTGATTAAAAAGAACATGAGTTTTTGTACACTACTCTAGTCCAAGGTAACCATGCCAACAACATGCATCATTATGCCTTATACAATACTCAATAGTGACCAGATTTGGCCAAAGGTTTTGGACATGGAAACCTTGTTGATGGACTTCATGACTATGGCATAGTCTAAAAAATAATGACAAATAATGCAAAGTTTGTTATATATGGCAAATTTTAGAGATAATATTCAAAGAAAATATGTTTTTTTCATGTCTTTATATATTTTGTAGTTATATAATTATATTGTACACAAAATAACATAATCTAAGTGGTGACAAATTTCTAGTATCTAGTAATATTATGATAATACTTTCATTGATATTAACAATGTTACCATGGCAACGACAATAAAATGCAATATATTATGCAACACATCAGGGATCAAACTAGAGGTCTTTAAAAACTAACTCAACAAAAATAAAGGCATTAAAAAATACTTGAATTCAAACATGATTGCACTAATTTCTCAAAACATCTTAGTCCCTTACAACAGGATTAAGCTAAGCTCACTATTTTTGTTTTCCAATAATTTGCATTATATTTACTTCTTATGAGTATTGTTATAATCCTTATATAGGAATTGTCAATGACAATAAACTGTTTTTCAAGTATCAAAATCCAATTAAAGTATGCATTTTGGCTATCTGAAATAAGCTTCTTAAGTCTGTTATGCTTATGAAGTTTCGAGAAATGGGGACTAGCTAGGCATTAAAAACTACTCAAATTACTCAAGAATAGGCACCAATATCTACTTAAATGACAAAGGTAATGGCATTTTAAACAAGAGCTGTCACAGAGACAGCGCGCTCGACTATTCCGCCGCTTTTCAACGTAAGGATTGAAAAGTTTTGGCGAAACATGCATGGATCACTGTTAGATTAGATTTCAATGCAATACATGGTGTGCTGAGATATAAACATAAATGTGGTTCCATGCAAAATATTAAGGAGAATTTCTAAGTCTAATAATAAAGGGCCATTATTTGCAAAATACAGTTATCTAACTGGGTTATTCAATTAAGTTGGGTGGCTGAATACCATTGTATAAAGTCTTAATGCAATACATCAAATAGTTGCTGAGATATTATCCTATGTGTGCTAACATGCAAGACCTTAACCAGAATTTCAAAGTTGCATAATAAAGGGGCAAAAATTACATATTATAAAAGATATTTAGAGTTATAGAGTTATCTTACTTAATTAAATAAGAAGGTTAAATAGATGGGAGCCTGTGTGTAAAGTTTCAATGCAATACATGATGTACTGCTGAGGTATTGACTTAAAAGTGGTTACATGCAAAACCTTAACCAGAATTTCTATGTCAAATAAAAATGGGGCCATTATTTTAATTTAATGCAAACTGGAGTTATCTTACTTGGTTATTTAAGTAGATGGTTGAGTACCATTGTATAAAGTCTCAATGCAATCCATCAAGTAATTGCTGAGATATTGACCTATGTGTGCTTACATGCAAAACCTTAACCAGAATTTCTAAGTCAAATAATAAAGGCCCATAATTTGCATTATATTCAAAAAAGTGTTATCTGGGAACACATATCTAATGTTTCAATGCAATACATGATATATTTGCTGAGATATTGAGTTAAATGTGGTTACATGCAAAACCTTAACCAGAATTTCTAAGTCGAATAATAAAAGGCAATTATTTTGCATTAAATGCAAACTAGAGTTATCTAACTTGATTAATTAAGTAGGCTGGATGGTTGACTACCATTGTATAAAGTCTCAATGTAATACCTCAAGTAGTTGCTGAGATATTAACCTATGTGTGCTTACACGCAAAACCTTAACCAGAATTTCTAAATCGAATAATAAAGGGCAATTATTTGAATTAAATGCAAACCAGAGTTATCTAACTTGGTTAATTTAGTAGGTTGGATGGTTTAGTACCATTGTATCATGTATCAGTGCAATACCTCAAGCAGTTGCTGAGATATTAACCTATGTGTGCTTACACGCAAAACCTTAACCAGAATTTCTAAGCCGAATAATAAAGACCTATTATTTGCATTATTTTCAAATAATTGTTATCTAACTTCATTTATTTAGTATGTAAGATGGTTGGGAATAAATATCCAAAGTTTCAATGCAATAACTGATGTATTAACTGAGATAATGACTTAAGGGTGCTTACATGCAAAACCTTAACCAAGGTGTGACACCAACGCCGACGCCACCGCCGACGCCAGGGTGAGTTGTATAGCTCTCCTTATTCTTCGAATAGTCGAGCTAAAAACACTTACAAAAACATATTAGGCAGTCTATTTTAGAAATACCTTCTAAAAGGTAAGAGTATGTGTAATAATACTTATATTGTTATGGTTATGTCTTAACACAACTAAACACAAACACTTAGTTGCTTTGAGCAAGACTTGCGATAAGTTTATCTTTCTCGGGCAGACTTTATATAAACAAATTACAAATATACATATTTACCAAAAATTGTTACCATACAACATCTATATACAATGTTCGAACAATACAACAACAATAAAACCAGAGATCAAAACTTCAACTGTTTGTAAAATAACTCTGGAAAACTGTACCTGAATACCATAATGCTTCAAAATTATTTCATACTTTCTATGAGATCAAAATATATCCAGTATTTCAATAATTACTTATCAATACTTTTTAAATATTTCAATTTTGTGACCTTTCTTTTTTCTAACCAACTATTCAAATGTTTATATGAACGCTCTCAATGAACTTAACAATTTTCGGATTATAATAATAATAATTACAACAAACAAGAGCTGTCACAGTATGTGACGAATGCCCCCAAATGTGACATTGACCTATGAACAAGGTCAGTACATGAAAAATTGATCTTGCCTTTACGTGTCAAATACATATGGCAAGTTATTTTAAATTGCCTCTGAACATAAAAAAAACACCCATATTTGACAACCTATTATTATTATGACCTTATATTCAGCATTCCATTGTGAATAAACACTAAGTGTATCTTTCACCTTAGAGGTAGGGACACGTCGTCTTAGTATGTCGAACACATGTGGCAAGTTGTTTAAAATTTGTCAATACAAGAAAAAGTTACAGCCCGGACATGACAACCTGTACTCTATGTGACCTTATATGCAGCATTCCATTGTGAATTAACACCTAAGTGTGACCTTGACCTTAGAGGTAAGGACACGGGTCTTGCATGCACCACGTGGCCTTGGTATGTCAAACACATGTGGCAAGTTATTTTAAAATCTGTCCATACAAGGGAAAGTTACAGCCCGAACACGACAGCCTATACTCTATGTCCTTATATGCAGCATTCCATTGTGAATTAACACTTAAGTATGACCTTGCCCTTAGAGATAGGGAAACGGGTCTTGCACGCGACACCTCGTCTTGGTATGTGGAACACATGTGACAAGTTATTTTAAAATCTGTCAATACAAGGGAAAGGTTACAGCCGGGACACTACATCCTATGCTCTATATCTTTATATGCAGCACTCCATTGTGAATAAACACCTAAGTGTGACCTTGACCTTAGAGGTAGGGACATGGGTCTTGCACACGAAACATCCTCTAGGTATGTTGAACACATGTGGCAAGTTATTTTAAAATCTGTCCATACAAGGGAAAGTTACAGCCCGGACACAACAACCTATACTCATGTCCTTATATGGAGGACTGCATTGTGAATAAACACTAAGTGTGACCTTGACCTTGGAGGTAGGGACACGGGTCCTGCACGCGACACCTCCTCTTGGTATGTGAAACACATGTGGCAAGGGAAAGTTACAGCCCGGATACGAGTTATTCAGCCGGACACACGGGCGGACAGATGGACGGACTTTTGCGTAGAACGTTGTGTTAGACATGTGTCCAATTATGTCCAGAGTGGATCTTTGTAGTACAAAAAAACAATATTCCAAAGATTCAGAAATAGTAATACAATTAACAGGTTTATTCTGGTATTTATGCATTTTGTAGCTAAACTCATTATAAAAATACACAATATAATTTCTTCTTTTTTTTTACCCAACTTAGTAAAATAACAATACACTTAATACCTTCCCAATTAGTCAGTTCTCAAAATTCAACCATTTTAAAGATGAATATAGAAAATCAAATTAATTAAATGATAAATATGGTACTTTTATTTTACTGATAAATCTCTATCAACTACAGGAAAGCTTATAATAAACTGTGTTCTTTTGTTACGTACCTATTTTACTAAGATACAAAATTATAGTAAATAATAATTTTGATAAAGAAAACAAACTGAAATGTTACCATGACAAAACAAAATACATATTTAAATATATATTACATGTTTTGTTTTGACATTGCAGTTCAGCATTCTTATAAACCTGGTCAAACATTGAATTTCAAATTGATAATTCAGGTAGACATTAAAAGTTAAGTGAAATTACTTTAAAGTGACACTCTTATTCAAATTCAATTCATACACATGAATAGTATATATATATATATATATATATATATATATACTTTATACTACATAATGCATTTATGGAAATTATTAATAACTGATAACATGTGATTATATCCATGTATTAATAGCTAAAAAAGCAAAAATATTAAATTACTGGTGAGTGCTAAAAGATTGTGATCTACTATCCACTCATAATGAATAAATCATGTTTTCTGCACATTTCCTTAAAATTTAACAGTGTATCCTTCATAAGAACTATTGTTTTTGACATGTATTTGTCCTGTATGGTATGTAAAAACATTTGTGTTAATTGTGGAACAATTTATTTGGTAGAAATAGATCATCTTTAAACTAAAGCTATCAAGGGAATTTTATAAAACGTTCACAGGCGAATAATACAATAAATGTCAATTGTGGTGCCCACAAAGATGGCAAAACAAAATTCCCTGACCTTTCACTGACTTTTCCATGACTACATTCAATTTACCCTGACCTATTCACATGCTCAAAACCACACATACAGGTCATATATATAAGCAGGAAATGTACTTAAGATGTTGGCCTCCTTCCTTCCCCATAGCCAACCCTAACCTCCCCTTGAACTATTTCAATAAATATAATGTTTAGTCTTTTTCTTTTTTTTTTAAGTAAACTCCCTCTTCATCCTAAGTATTATCTAAAAAAAATATCACATAGATTCAATTAGTATTGTAAAAAAAAATCCAGCCAATGAAATGTTTATATCACATAAAGGTCATATATGAGCATGAAATGTACTTAAGATGTTGGCCTCCTCCCTTCCCCATAGCCAACCCTTACCTCCTTGTACTATTTCAATAAATATTATGTTTAGTCTTTTTTTTAGGAATCTCCCACTTCATCCTAAGTATTATCTAAAAAAAATATCACATAGATTCAATTAGTGTTGTAAAAAAAATCCAGTCAATGAAATGTTAATGTATAACATACAGGTCATATATGAGCATAAAATGTACTTAGATGTTGGCCTCCTCCCTTCCCCATAGCCAACCCTTACCTCCTTGTACTATTTCAATAAATATTATGTTTACCGGGAGTCTTTATTTTATTTTTTTAGTAATCTCCCTCTTCATCCTAAGTATTATCTAAAATTTATCACATAGATTCAATTAGTATTTTTAAAAAAAATCCAGCCAATGAAATGTTTGTATCTATTGGTAGTATAAAACAAGACAAACAATCAAATTAAGAAAACAAATCCCCTGCCCTTAATTATATTTTTTCTCTGTATGATTTTCAGATGGATTCAACACAAAACTTGTACAAATAATAGAAATTCTCCTTAAGGTCATTTCAGTAAAAACTATTAAATACTGATACTAATACTTAGGAATGAATTAAGAGAATCATAAACATACAAATCAAGCTCATACATGACATTACAATGCTCTAATATTAGCAGTTAAGTGTTATATGCATAAAAACTGTTCACAAATTTAAAAACACCCTGTGATATAAAAATAAAGTGCATGAGCTTATACCACAAGTACTTTTACACAAGCATATAAAGCAATATAAAGCTATTGGTTAAAAACGTACAACAAAATGTGTGTATAAACTGTATATATTAAAGGGACTGTACACCAGATTGGCACCAAAAAAAGGTGTTTTTTTCAGTAAAAAATCTCAGGACAATTCTTTAATAGAATGTGTTAGGCTTTGATATCATAATTGTAAAAAAAGTACCAAAAATGTAAAAAAAAATTGTGTCCGAGACCGGGTTTGAAACCGTGTCACCAAAATTGCAGTTGAGTGCTGTATCCACTGAGCTACAAAGGATTACTCGTAATGAGTGGTATATTTAAGCTATAAACCTAACTTGGTAATATCACGTGATAACATCGACTAGCCAATCACGCATAAGGAATGAATTCTACTAGGTAGACATACCAAGTAAACTTTTTCAATGGAAAAATACGAAATAACTGCTGAACTTAAATAAATTGTAAACTATGTGGTACTTCAGTTTGAAAGTTTCAGTGCATTGTACACATAAATACCAAGTTTATGCCAGTTTTCGACAACTTTCTTTTTTTCTTGCAAATTGGTCATCAGGTGCACAGTTGCTTTAGTTATTACAACAATAATACAAAATGGAAGAAACTGCCTCAGCATTTTGTCACTAAATGAGAGTATTTGCTATCGATAATTGAATTGAAATGGACCAAGTATTTCAATTTACTATCAGATAATAATCAAAAGTTCATAATATAATTTAGGAATACATTCTTTATACATAGTATAATCATGATCATTTAAATGGTTTAACCTGGAATCAGTACGTGTGATGCTATAGTCATGAATTTTGCAACAGTAAGTAAATATCCCTAACCTTTTTCTGTCTTTAATAACTTAACGAAAAACAACAGCAACAAAACACAAACTTGATAATTGCACATCAATTGCAAAATGATGCATACAGCATCAAGTAAGTTATCATAGCATTTTATCCATGTCAAAGCATATTAAATATTTGTTAACCAGCTTAACATGCAATAACCTGTTATATTGAAGATTTCATTGAAGTATCTTAATTTCATAAAACTTTCACAAAAAGTTAATTTATTAATATCAAACGATACCAAAAAAGGTTTCTAAAACAGAATGCATCCGACCGGGATCCCCGGTATTTGCAGGTAAGACCAGACCAACAACACCATAGGGATGGATTATTTAGGTTTTATAAATTTATAAACAATTAAAAACAATTTTTAATTTTGTGAGAGATTGTAAGTTTTTAAGGAAAAGTGTTTACATTCACTGCATTTGTGTAAAAGAGTGACCCTCCTTCTTAAAATGAACTCAACGAGATATTACCGGAAAGAAAAAAAGACATTTACTCTTCTTTTTACCGCATCAGAAAAAAATACGTAGTTACCGGAAGTAACATTAGCGACATCAATTTTGGACAACCACTATCGATTGTTGCCGACATAGCATTGTCAGCGACGATTTATTTATTATATACTCGATAATCATTTCATCACTTATGACAGATATATCAAAAGAAATTGTAAGAAGAAAAGGTTACAGTGTGTTCATTGCTTTGGTTGAGATGGTCTTAGGGTAAGCTTTGTCTCTATTAATGTCAATTCTGAAGTATTTCCTTATCTTCTCATGTAAATTTCACTGTTGTTCAAGATCCATGCCCTTGGTGCAGATTTCGCATGGGAGTTCAGGCAAGACAACTCCTCCCATTTTCAGCAATGAAGCATTAGTTGTACTCCACAGCATCTGATTCAGCCATCTCTCTGCACTGCACAAATCTGGGTCCATCTGCTGAAATTATGGATTGATAAAACATATTTGAAACTGAAAAAAAAATCCACAAAAGAATAACAAAAACTAGTGTTCAATATACAGTAATTTCATGTTTATTTGGGAAACAGTCAAAACTGTTGTCCCAAGGTGAAGGGGAAGACATCTGAACTGTTGTCTGAAGCTGATAGGCTGAATGTCATCCTTGACATCAAACTACCATGAAATAAGTCTTATTACTTCGTAAAAGTTTATCGAAACAAAAAAGGAGATAACTGTTTTACAAGCTGATAAAAATCTTATCAAAAAAGTGTTAAGAAAACATAAATGAGCTGTTGTTTTAAAATAAGATTTGGAAGATCCGATGACGTCTTAGGGCAAGAGGAAAATGGCTCATACTGTTGATTTTGGAAGAGTCCAATTCAAGTCAAATTGATCATTTTTATGTTAAACAGCAAAATGCTACTTAGGGCTATTCCAGTAAAACATATGTCCCACCCCAGGAAGGCACTTTCAAAATGGACCATCCCCCTTCAGAAGTTTATTTGATGAGAAAAGAACCCCCTTTAGAATATTTTCTGAGCAAATTCGGACCCCCTTGAGAAGTTTATTTTTTTATACGTCTATATGCAAAGATTATTTGCAATTACTCTTTTGTAACTCTTTGATCAGGTGAGCTATATAGGACCTTATAGCTCACCCTAGTTTCTAAGCCAATCATCACCCAGAGATTTTCAAATCTTTGCTCGAATAGGTTTCATATAAGATCACATCTGCACCCAATAAGTTAATTATTATAACTAGGTCAACAGACATGGCGCGCGCCAAATGAACTTCGAGCAGCCAATGGGCACGCTGTATACGGCCTTGTTCGATGATTGGCTTAGAAACTAGGGTGAACTACAAGTCGGTTACAGCTCATGTAATGGAAAATAACAAAACTTATTACTGGGCTTTGCTTGTAATAAATTTTGTTATTTTCCATTAATAAATTTGGTTATTTTCCATTATATGGACTATAACCTACACACCACGGTTCTCTTGTTTCTTCATATGTTGCTATAAGTGCATATTAAGCCACATGAGGCTGAAACTTTCACCCATGTAATTATATACAACCTAAAAATAACTTGTGGTCGAAATGTTAAGGGGACGAAACATTCGGATTTATAACATTTACGCAATACGTACAAATTATGATTTCTAATAAAATTCTAGACAACTGTTGTCAATTTCAGGGGTCGACACTAACCATTTTTCCAAGGGATCCCGAAGGGACACCAACATTTGAAATCAGGTGTCCCTTCCTGAAATTAGGAGTCCCTTCCACTTTTTGCATTTTTTCATTGTTGAGCCTGTTTTAATATTAAATTCAACATCCTTTTACTTTTCAATTTGTAATGCAAGTATAAACCACCATAATTATTATACATGTTTTCAGCAGCATGTAATGACAGGTTAGTAGCACTGAATGGCAGTGAGGTATATTTTGGTCTCTAAGTTGGTAGATTGGGTTCAAAAGCGGGAGAATGTCTAAGTCCCTTTTGTTTTCAGTCAAAAACAGAGATGGATACAATGTAAACAAAAACTTGATGTTGTTACTATTTTTAGATTTTTGGAAAATACGCATAAAATACATCATGGTTCAGGGTCTTGTCAAATGTCGGTGCTTTTCATTAAGAAACTGTAGGAATATTACATCTGGCTTGTGAAAACTCCAATCAATATTTAGTAGAGCTGTTGATAAATCAATCAGACTGCCCAGCAGTCGTAGTGCATACTGGAAGAGCAGACGACCAAAAATTGTGTATACATGTTAATTTTCGCGCCAAAAAGTCATAAAATTTTATAAATTATTGAATTAATGAATAAAACCCTGCAAATTTTATTTCTATTATTTTTTATCAAGGCATAAAATATATGTCTTTAAAATTAACAAAGAATATTGATAAGTTGAATGCCAATTAACAAAGAATGCTGAATGTAGGATGCAGTTCTTTTGTGTCGTAAATGTTACTGTAAATACTCAAAGGTCGCATCATATTATATAAAAGGTATCATCAGAGTTGGCATCTTTTTGGGCGGTTCTGACACATATATAAGCAAAACAATTCCACATAAGTATTTTACCGATAATAAATCTCTGTCAGCTCTGACCTTGTTTAAAATGTAAACAACAAAACGGAAGCGTTAACCTGCATGCGCCTGTGAAATGACCTGAAATAACATTAACAAATTAAAGACAATTATTCATTCACACGTTTTTTGAATGTCTTTTTCACACCCACAACACTTACAGTTTGCCTTGCAAAGAACGCATGGTTCAAAGACAATTTTTCTTTGAAGTCTTTAATGATCAATTTATAATTAACAGATATAACAAATAAACTTTCTTAGATTTTCTAACATTTTATATTAAAAATCAGGGTTAATAGTTATTTAGATTTTAATTATATTTTTTATATCAGTCATATCATTGTTTTTCATGCATATTTGTCTATTTGTAAATTTAAATATGTTATTTACAACTTATTTACAGATCTCATTTACATTTATAAGACGACCTACAATGTTTTACTTTATACTCAAGATAAAAAATAAAATAAAATTAAGGGGCCGAAATGTCTCTGTTGAATATCACTAAGGGGCCGAAACGTCTCGAGTCATTTTAATTAAGGGGACGAAATGGCAGGGCCGAAACGCCAATTTGGTAGTAGGCCGATTTGGTAAGGGGCCGATTTGTCTTGATCCCTTTATTTATAGATTCATGACGTAACTATAGTCAAATAGTCAGCTATACTTTCGCTTTGATGAGTCCGATAATGATAATTAATAATATTGTTTTGACATGTGCTGTCAAGAAATTTAGGGAGCCCGAATTTAGGTAATAAATTAATTAAATGCTACTTATTTATTGATATTTAGCGTTTATCAGTCAGAAATTTAAGTGTCCCGACGGAATACCGGACTTCGAAGTTCAGGTGTCCCTCCTGAAAAACTGGTGTCCTCGGGATCCCGTTAGTGTCGAACACTGCAATTTGGTATACTTACCACGAAACGTATCCACACATGCGGCGCAACTATTGGTTTCTAGCCAATTTTGTAGGTTGGTCTTCGACCACGACTTTACAAATTCTGGCGCCTCCGCCATCTTGTTGTCAAGGGACGCAACTTCTTCTGATTTCCGGTACCGCGGAACCGACTCGTAATATCGCGAAAATTTGTATCCAAACCAATTCTGTACACGACGTTCGGTAAAATATGTTATATGGATAAAAAAAAACGGTATTTCACCATCGGGCAGTGAATATAAATGAGCAGATACGGTCAGAAGCAAAAAAGAAAATGACGCCCCCCTATAGAAGCGAAATTGGACTTATCACCACCCCCTACAGTAGCAAATTAAGAAAAAGACCTACCCCCTACAGAATTTCTTTATTTTGCCGTCCTGGGGTGGGACATATGTTTAACTGGAATAGCCCTTATTTGTATTTATATACTAAATCAGGTACCGCTAAAAAAAAAAATGCGAGTTTTTTCGACCAGGTGGGTAATGACTTGACTAGTTTATATAATAAAATGATGTTAAACAGCAGGCCCCAATTTCTCAAAAGTTCTCAAGTCCCTTATAACAGGATTAAGCTAAGCTCACTATTTTTGTTTTCCAATAATTTGCATAATATTTACTTCTTTATGAGTTTTTATACTTAAGATAGGACTTATGTTTATGATTATTACAATTAACCATTTTTCATTTATAAATAATCAATTTCAGTATGTATTTTGACTTCTTGAAATAAGCCTGTTAAAGTTAAGAAGTTTCGAGAAATTGTGGCCTGAGTTTATTCATTTAAACATTCTTGGGAAATTGAAATCTGATATTGAATGCTTACAAATGTAAGCTTAAAGAAATGGTGATATGACATATTGTATGTTATCATACCTTCAAGTACAAGATGGTGTTACTTCGGGATGATTTTCAATAGCTTGAAAAACAGCTGTATAAGGTAGTGTTTCCGATGGAAGAGCTCGACTGGTTTTCCGGCATCAGTTACAAGTTGGAGAATGGTATGGCCACTCCTTGATGAGCTGGTCACAGTCACAGCCACTTCTCCTATCATCTCAGCATTTGATTTTCCATCTGAAATCATAGGAGGGTTTGCTTATTTTGTTTAATTCAAGAATTAAAGTTTAAACTAACACAAAAATTACTTAAAACACAGTAACGGTTCTTGCTACACATCTACATAATTCCTCTGGCAACATGGCAACAAAATTGTATTCAAATAATTTCAACAGTATTTAAGTTATGGTCAAGGTTAGTTTTCTACATGACACTAACAACAACAACAACACCAAGGCTAAAACAAAAGTGAATACTTTTAAAAATCTTAAGCAAAAGTTTTTTAGATTTATTCAGTAAGTATTACTATTAACCTACTATGGAATGAAGTGCCCCAGTGCAGATCCAGGTGAAACTTTGTATTTCCTGCTATCATTGCATTTGGAACTTCTCGGCCATTTTCAATCGAAAGTAACCATGATGTTTGCTAGTACATCTGTAGAAGTGGTTCGTAAACTATTTAGATACTAGTTTACATAGATTGTAGTGTTTTAATGTGTATTTTGTACATCTATGTTTAAATTAATTGAAGTGCATTATTGCATAAAAAAATATGATTCCAATAAAAAAAGTCATAAAATTTAACTGCTAAATTGAAAATTTAAATTACTGTGCAATCTTATTGCAGCGTAGTTAAATGTAAAGATATCAGACCTTGTAAACCGTCCATAAATATCTGAGGTTGTTTTCGATGGAAAATGGCCAAGGAGCTCCCAATGGCTATCTAGATATCTCAATCCGCATGTGTAGTCCTACAACAGATACATGTGCATGTAAATTAAAAAATGTTAATAAAATGTTACTACATTAACATAATGACATTGACCTATGGTACTGTACTGTGAATAAAATGTAAGTACTTTAACATTACAACATTCATCTATTGAACTGTACTGTGTAGCAAATGATAAATTAATTTCTTGACTCATAATTTCTTCCAGTTTCTTTTAGATCCAAATGTTTTGAATTTACCAGTATTTGCCAGGGTGACTTATCTGTACATTTATAGATAGCATAGTACTATTAGAGTTAACTTTTGGATATGCAATTTAGATGAACGAATGCTCAATTTAAACCTGTCATTCTTCTCTCACAAGAACATACCAAAGAATGATATATCATTTTGCTGGCATAATGATCGAAACAATCATTCATGGTACTTTAAGTAATAACGCACCAAGCTCACAGCTGTCTCTGCTCAAGACCTTCCCCGGCAACTCTGTTACATCCAACAAATAAAACACCTGCTGTCCTGTAATATTTAGTATACATCTGTATTTCATACCTGTTAATTTTTTTTCAATAGAATTGCATGATTTCAACATAAAATATGTATTACACAATGTGTTTTCCAATTTCAAATAACACGGTAGTGCGCACCCACAAATCCACCTCTGCAATAATATGGGAAAGAAGTATGACACATATAGTCCTATCTAACCTCTTTTATAGAGAAAATTATTGTAATTTCTATTTTAAAGATACTTAAAGGGCATGAAATTAAACAAAATACTATGTTAGTTGCTTTATCTGTGGGATTGTATCACTTCTTATCTCGTTGCTTGTGTAAAGACACATTGAACTCATCCTAATATGGTCTCATGGGATATTGACTTATATACGAGAGCAACTTGAAGTGTTAACAACCCCACAGACCAACCGGCTAACATAATATTCACCATGTATTTCATCTCAATCTAGGAACAACAGGTAGTAAGCAAAAAAATTACACAAAGTAAGTGATATAGTTGGAAAAAATGTCTATTTACACAGTTGAATAATACATGAACTCAGTTTTTAAGATCTACAATGTACCTGAACCTTATGCACATACTCCGAAGGCAGCCAATTTCCAGGCAGCACATTTCTGTGGAGCTTGAAAAATGTTGGACCAGTCTGCTGGGCATGATGGGTGAAGAAGAGCTGCTGGGTCAAGTCCCCAACTGTAATGGAGTGTGTGGAATTTAAAAATGCAGTATGCATTAAAAATTTACATATTCCACATTCACAGACAACAGATGATGCATTCTGATATTCTTAAAATAAATCAGTTTAAGGCAATGGTTGAGGTCAGACATAAAACATAACACAGAAAACGGTAGATCTCATCATCATCATCATCATCATCATCATCATCAGGCATTGCCACATATGGTGTAAGTTCAAAGAGGTACCGTAACAGACCTAAAAATCAAATCTTACTAGGTGAGTTGTTCATCAGTCCGGTTCCTTCTCTCGGATAAGCTGGTCCACATTCCGCTCCTCCATCTTTTCCTTCCAGGTTTCACAAGCTCGTGGCGTAGATGACTCCCGGTCGTATTGCTGTGCGAAAAACATTTGTATGATTGGTATGGTGAGTGGTGGTGGTATATTCTTTAATGCAATGGAACATATTTACTTAATGGTGCCATGTCCCCAACACAATATCAAAATGCTTGTTAATCACATGCTGGACAACTAGAGATTTCCATTAATTTGGGTAAATACTTTTGAAAATCTAAAGCAAAAGTTTTTTATGGAAATAATATGTTAGAATCATCATTAACCTACTTTTCCATAGACAGTGGTGCTAATGTCCATCAGCCTGGTTCCACCTCTTGGATAACCTTGTCCACTTCCCGCTCCTCCAACAGTTAAAATTCCAAATGTTGGATGATCATAAATTTTGTGAAAAATAATATTAAGATGAAAAAATCAGACTGTAAACATTGTACTTTAATGTGTGTTTTCTAAAATCATTCACATTTACTGTTGTAAAATATCAAGTTTACATTCCGAAACTGTAAGAACAAAATATTTGAGAAATACAGATGTGGTCTTGACATAAAACTACAAGTGATATTTGCCATTCTTCATATATGTACCTGGAACGCTTTCATGAGGTTGTCCTCAATAATCACAGGCCTCCATTGACACAACAACACCTCAACAAAGTCCACTTCCGTCACATATTCAATATCTGCACAAGGAAATAGGATATATGAACAACTGTTAACAAACTTCAATAATTGTCATAAAAAGTGCAATGCAAGGAATAAATGAACTATTGGGAATGTACTAGAAATTGCAGTTTCAATTAATATGGTATTCTTTGTTTTTTGTTCACAAGGCCCTTTTGACAGCTCTCCTGGTTTCAAGTTTGGATCAAATTGGTGTGTCAATACTAAAGAAACAACAGAAAGCTACCATTCAAAAACACCAGATAAGCTTGGTGTAAAAGGGAATGGCTAAAGGCTCTCTGGCGCGAGACTATAAACACTTTGGCTATCGAAACTTCAGGTATGGTCATTTGTAACAATCAACGCTACCATCAGACATACCAGTTTTCTTTGTTTCCTCTGCATCTGCGTATGACCTGGACCCTGTAGATGGGTATATGCATCCAGCAGATTCAGGCAGCGTTGACTTTTCTGAAATTCATGAGATGGAGATGCACATAAAAGTTAAACATTAAAATTACATGTGAGGCATTTTCGGAAATTTTTTACCAATGGTTGAAATCTAAATACCTGAACTATTGAGCATTTAATAGTAAAGACTGAACAATTTCTAGCTTAAGTTGAAATTAGACAGCCTATGCATTTGTACAAAGAGGACACAACAGGCACCTCTTTACAAAAATTTACCAACTTGCACAAGTTAAAACACACACCGTATTTTCGATCCATAGTTAAAGGGCAGCACCACAAACACTTCAAAGTATGAACACAAAAACATGATCATAAACAACACCCGCTACCAACAGAAATGGTGAAAAATAAACAACAGTAAGAAAACAAAAGGTTGTGTTCTTGTTTACATAATAACCCAAGCAAATTATGTAAACAAAAACACAACCATAAACAACACCCACCACCAACAAGACATGATTATATATAAAAAGCAGTTAGAAAACAAAAGGTCGTGTTCTTGTTTACATAATAACCCAAGCAAATTATGTAAACAAAAAAAAACAACCATAAACAACACCCGCCACCAACAAGACATGATTATAAATAAACAACAGTTAGAAAACAAAAGGTCGTGTTCTTGTTTACATAATAACGCAAGCAAATTATGTAAACAAAAACACAACCATAAACAACATCCATCACCAACAAGACATGATTATAAATAAACAACAGTTAGAAAACAAAAGGTTGTGTTCTTGTTTACATAATAACCCAAGCAAATTATGTAAACAAAACCACAACCATAAACAACACCTGTCACCAACAAGACATGATTATAAATAAACAACAGTTAGAAAACAAAAGGTCGTGTTCTTGTTTACATAATAACCCAAGCAAATTATGTAAACAAAACCACAACCATAAACAACACCTGTCACCAACAAGACATGATTATAAATAAACAACAGTTAGAAACAAAAGGTCGTGTTCTTGTTTACATAATAACCCAAGCAAATTATGTAAACAAAACCACAACCATAAACAACACCCGCCACCAACAAGACATGATTATAAATAAACAACAGTTAGAAAACAAAAGGTCGTGTTCTTGTTTACATAATAACCCAAGCAAATTATGTAAACAAAACCACAACCATAAACAACACCTGTCACCAACAAGACATGATTATAAATAAACAACAGTTAGAAACAAAAGGTCGTGTTCTTGTTTACATAATAACCCAAGCAAATTATGTAAACAAAACCACAACCATAAACAACACCTGTCACCAACAAGACATGATTATAAATAAACAACAATTAGAAAACAAAAGGTCGTGTTCTTGTTTACATAAAAACCCAAGCAAATTATGTAAAAAAAACACGATCATACACAACACCTGTCACCAACAAGACATGATTAAAAGTAAACAACAGTTAGAATACAAAAGGTCGTGTTCTTGTTTACATAATAACCCAAGCAAATTATGTAAACAAAACCACAACCATAAACAACACCCGTCACCAACAAGACATGATTATAAATAAAAAGCAGTTAGAAAACAAAAGGTCGTAATCTTGTTTACATAATAACCCAAGCATATTATGTAAACAAAAACCCAATCATAAACAACACCCGTCACCAACAAAACGTGATTATCAATAAAAAAACAGTTAGTAACCCAAGCATATTATGTAAACAAAAACATCAATAAACAACACCCATCACCAAAACATTGTTAAAAGTCAACATCACTTAACAACAAAACCCTGGACCTGGCACAAACAATAACATAACATACAATGTCATGGTTAAAAGTGAACAAAACTAAGTTACAAAATCCTTGCCCAGGCACATTCTGTTAACATAACAATTCATGGTTAAAAATAAACAACACTAAATGACAAAACCCCGGGCCAGGCACATTCTGTAAACATAACAATACATGGTTATAACTTAAAATTAACAACACTAAACAACAACACACCGGCCCAGGCACATTTATAAACATAACAATACATGGTTAAAAGTGAACAACAATACACAACAAAAAAAATCGGCCCCGGCACATTATGTAAACATAACATTACATGGTTAAAAGTGAACAACACTACACAACAAAACTGCCGGCCAGGCATATTCTGTAAACATAACAATACATGGTTAAAAGTGAACAACATTTAGTAACAACACCCCGGCCCAGGCACATTCTGTAAACATAACAAAACATGGTTAAAAGTGAACAACAATACACAACAAAAAAACCCGGCCCTGCAGGCACATTCTGTAAACATAACAATACATGGTTAAAAGTGAACAACTTCACATGACAAAACTTTGGGCCAGGCACATACTGTAACATAACAATACATGGTTAAACGTAAACAAAACTAAGTTACAACACCCAAGCCCAGGCAGATTCTGTTAACATAACAATACATGGTTAAAAGAAAACAACACTAAATGACAGAACCCCTGGCCTGGTATATTCTGTAAACATAACAATACATGGTTAAAAGTAAACAACATTACACAACAAAACCCCCCAGCCCAGCCACAATCTGTAAAAATAACAATACATGGTTAAAAGTGAACAACACTAAGTAACAACACCCCGGCCCAGGCACATTCTGTTAACATAACAATACATGGTTAACAATGAATAACACTAAATAACAACACCCCGGCCCAGGCACATTCTGTTAACATAACAATACATGGTTAACAGTGAACAACAATAAATAACAACACCCCGGTCCAGGCACATTGTGTAAACATAACAATACATGGTTAAAAGTAAACAACACTAAATGACAACACTAAGTAACAACATCCCTGCCAAGGCAAATTCTGTAAACATAAAGATACATGGTTAAATGTGAACATAACGATACATTAAATGTGAACAACACTACAAAACAAACCCACCAGACCAGAAACATTCTTTAAACATAACAATACATGGTTAAAAGTGAACAACATTAAGTAAAAACACCCTAGCCTAGGCACATTCTGTAAACATAGCAATACATAATTAAAAGAAAACAACGCTAGACAACAAAAAAAACGCCCAGGCACATTCTGTAAACATAACAATACATGGTTAAAAGTAAACAACACTAAATGAAAAAAAACCCCAGCCCAAGCACTTTCTGTAAACATAACAATACATGGTTAAAAGAAAACAACACTAAATGACAAAACCCCTGGCCAGGTACATTCTGTAAACATAACAATACATGGTTAAAAGTAAACAACATTAGACAACACATTCCCCAGCCAAGGCACAATCTGTAAACATAACAATACATGGTTAAAAGTGAACAACACTAAGTAACAACACCCCGGCCCAGGCACATTCTGTGAACATAACAATACATGGTTAAAAGAGAACAACAATAAATGACAAAACCCCAGGCCAGGCACATACTGTAAACATAACAATACATAATTAAAAGAAAACAACGCTAGACAACAAAAAACCCGAGCCCAGGCACATTCGGTAAACATAACAATACATGGTTAAAAGTAAACAACAGTTAGAAACAAAAGGTTGTGTTCTTGTTTACATAAAAACCCAAGCAAAGTATTTAAAAAAAAACACGATCATAAACAACACCCACCACCAACAAGACATGATTATAAATAAACAACAGTTAGAATACAAAAGGTCGTGTTCTTGTTTACATAATAGCCCAAGCATATTATGTAAACAAAAACACAATTATAAACAACACCCATCACCAACAAAACGTGATTATCAATAAAAAAAACAGCTAGTAAACAAAAGTTTAACTAATTGTGTTCTTGTTAACATAATAACCCAAGCATATTATGTAAACAAAAACACAACAATAAACAACACCCATCACCAAAACATTGTTAATAGTGAACATCACTTAACAACAAATCCCTGGACCTGGCACAAACAATAACATAACATACAATGTCATGGTTAAAAGTGAACAAAACTAAATAACAATATCCTGGCCCAGGCACATTCTGTTAACATAACAATTCATGGTGAAAAGTAAACAACACTAAATGACAAAACCCCTGGTCAGGTACATTCTGTAAACATAACAATACATGGTTTAAAGTAAACAACACTAAATGACAGAACCCCTGGCCTGGTACATTCTGTAAACATAACAATACATGGTTAAAAGTAAAGAACATTACACAACAAAACCCCCCGGCCCAGGCACAATCTGTAAACATAACAATACAAACTGCCGGCCAGGCATATTCTGTAAACATAACAATACATGGTTAAAAGTGAACAACATTAAGTAACAACACCCCGGCCCAGGCACATTCTGTAAACATAACAAAACATGGTTAAAAGTGAACAACAATACACAACAAAAAAACCTGGCCCTGCAGGCACATTTTGTAAACATAACAATACATGGTTAAAAGTGAACATCTTCACATGACAAAACTCTGGGCCAGGCACATACTGTAACATAACAATACATGGTTAAACGTAAACAAAACTAAATGACAAAACCTCCGGCCCAGGCACATTCTGTAAACATAACAATACATGGTTACAAGAAAACAACACTAAATGACAGAACCCCTGGCCTGGTACATTCTGTAAACATAACAATACATGGTTAAAAGTAAACAACATTACACAACAAAACCCCCCGGCCCAGGCACAATCTGTAAACATAACAATACATGGTTAAAAGTGAACAACACTAAGTAACAACACCCCGGCCCAGTCACATTCTGTAAACATAACAATACATGGTTAAAAGTGAACAACATTAAATAACAAAACCCTGGGCCAGACACATACTGTAAGCATAACAATACATGGTTAAAAATGAACAACACTAAACAAAAATACACCTGGCCCAAGCACATTCTGTAAACATAACAATACATGGTTAAAAGTAAACAACACTAAGTAACAACATCCCTGCCAAGGCAGATTCTGTAAACATAACGATACATGGTTAAATGTGAACATAACGATACATGGTTAAAAGTGAACAACACTACAAAACAACCCACCGGACCAGAAACATTCTTTAAACATAACAATACATGGTTAAAAGTGAACAACATTAAGTAAAAACACTCCAGCCTAAGCACATTCTGTAAACATAACGATACATAATTAAAAGAAAACATCGCTAGACAACAACAAAAAACGCCCAGGCACATTCTGTAAACATAAAAATACATGGTTAAAAGTAAACAACACTAAATGACAAAACCCCCGCCCAAGCACTTTCTGTAAACATAACAATACATGGTTAAAAGAAAACAACACTAAATGACAAAACCCCTGGTCAGGTACATTCTGTAAACATAACAATACATGGTTTAAAGTAAACAACATTAGACAACACATTCCCAAGCCCAGGCACATTCTGTGAACATAACAATACATGGTTAAAAGTGAACAACACTAAGTAACAACACCCCGTCCCAGGCACATTCTGTGAACATAACAATACATGGTTATAAGTGAACAACATTAAATGACAAAACCCTGGGCCAGGCACATACTGTAAACAAAACAATACATAATTAAAAGAAAACAACGCTAGACAACAAAAAACCCCGGCCCAGGCACATTCGGTAAACATAACAATACATGGTTAAAAGTAAACAACACTAAGTAATAACACTGCAGCCCAGGCACATTATGTTAACATAACAATACATGGTTAAAAGTAAACAACACTAAATGCCAAATCCACGGCCAAAGCACATTCTGTAAACATAACATTACATGGTTAAAAGAAAACAGCACTAAATGACAAAACCACAGGCCAAAGCACATTCTGTAAACATAACAATACATGGTTAAAAGAAAACAACACTAAATGACAAAACCCCTGGCCAGGTACATTCTGTAAACATAATACATGGTTAAAAGTAAACAACATTACACAACAAAAGCCCCCAGCCCAGCCACAATCTGTAAACATAACAATACATGGTTAAAGGTGAACAACACTAAGTAATAACACCCTGACCCAGGCACATTCTGCAAACATAACAATACATGGTTAAAACTGAACAACACTATAAACAATAAGACTGCGGACCATGCACATTCTGTAAACATAACAATACAAGGCTAAAAGAGAACAACACTTAGTAACAAAACCCCTGGCCCAAGCACATTCTGTTAACATAACAATACATGGTTAAAAGTAAACAACACTAAGAAACAACATCACTGCCAAGGCAAGTTCTGTAAACCTAACGATACATGGTTAAATGTGAACAACACTACAAAAAAAAACACCGGACCAGGCACATTCTTTAAACATAACAAAACATGCTTAAAAGAGAACAACATTAAGTAAAAACACCCCAGCCCAGGCACATTCTGTAAGCATAACAATATATAATTAAAAGTAAACAACGCTAGACAACAAAAAACCCCGGCCCAGGCACATTCGGTAAACATAACAATACATGGTCAAAAATGAACAACAGTGCACAACAAAACCCACCAGCCCAGGCACATTCTGTAAACATAACAATTCATGGTTAAAAGTGAACAACACTAAATGACAAAACCCCAAGCCAGGCACATTCTGTAAACATAACAATACATGGTTAAAAGTGAACAACACTAAGTAAAAACACCCCAGCCCAGGCACAATATGTAAACATAACAATACATAGATAAAAGTAAACAACACTAAGTTACAACACCCCGGTCCAAGCACATTCTGTTAGCATACAATACATGGTTAAAAGTAAACAACACTAAATGACAAAACCCCGGGCCCGGCACATACTGCTAACATAAAAAGTACATGGTTAAAAATGAACAACAATAAGTATCAGCCCCCCGGCTCAGGCACATTCTGTAAACATAACAATACATGGTTAACAGTGAACAACACTAAATAACAACACCCCGGCCCAGGCAAATTCTGTAAACATAACAATACATCGTTAACAGTGAACAACACTAAATAACAACACCCCGGCCCAGGCACATTCTGTTGACATAACAATACATGGTTAACAGTTATCAACACTAAATAACAACACCCCGGCCCAGGCACATTGTGTAAACATAACAATACATGGGTAAAAGTAAACAACACTAAATGACAAAACCCCTGGCCAGGTGCATTCTGTAAACATAACAATACATGGTTAAAAGTAAACACCACTAAGTAACAACACTAAGTAACAACATCAATCCCAAGGCAAATTCTGTAAACATAACGATACATGGTTAAATGTGAACATAACGATACATGGTTAAATATGAACAACACTACAAAACAAACCCACCAGACCAGGCACATTCTTTAAACCTAACAATACATGGTTAAAAGTGAACAACATTAAGCAAAAACACCCCAGCCAAGGCACATTCTGTAAACATAACAATACTGAATTAAAAGTAAACAACGATAGACAACAAAAAACCCTGGCCCAGGCACATTCTGTAAACATAACAATACATGGTAAAAAGTAAACAACACTAAGTAACAACACCCCAGTGCAGGCACTTTCTGTAAACATAACAATACATGGTTAAAAGAAAACAACACTAAATGACAAAACCCCTGGCGAGGTACATTCTGTAAACATAACAATACATGGTTAAAAGTAAACAACATTACACAACAAATTCCCCGGCCCAGGCACAATCTGTAAACATAACAATACATGGTTAAAAGTGAACAACACTAAATGACAAAACCCCCGGCCCAAGCACTTTCTTAAAACATAACAATACATGGTTAAAATTGAACAACACTAAATGATAAAACCCTTGGCCAGGTACATTCTGTAAACATAACAATACATGGTTAAAAGTGAACAACAATTACACAACAAATTCCTCGGCCCAGGCACAATCTGTAAACTTAACAATACATAGTTAAAAGTGAACAACACAAAGTAACAACACCCCATCCCAGGCACATTCTGTAAAGATAACAATACATGGTTAAAAGTGAACAACATTAAATGACAAAACCCTGGGCCAGGCACATACTGTAAACATAACAATACATAATTAAAAGAAAACAACGCTAGACAACAAAAAAACCCGGCCCATGCACATTCTGTAAACATAACAATACATGGTTAAAAGTGAACAACACTAAATGACAAAACCCCAGGCCAGGCACATACTGTAAACATATCAATACATAATTAAAAGAAAACAACGCTAGACAACAAAAATCCCCGGCCCAAGCACATTCGGTAAACATAACTAGATATTTCACCAACAAACACTTTAATGAAGTTTGGTGGAAATTGGATGAGAAATGTTCAAGTTGGAGAGCGGACAAAGCTAAAATGGACAATTTTGACAAATTCAGGGGGCCATAACTCTGGAATGCCTAAAGCGATTTGGCTGGTTATTGAACTTGACCGAGATATTTCACCAACAAAAACTTTCATGAGGTTTGGTGGAAATTGGATGAGAAATGATCAAGTTAGAGAGCGGACAAAGATAAAATGGCCAATTTTGACAAATTCAGGGGGCCATAACTCTGGAGTGCCTAAAGAGATTTGGCTGGTTATCGAACTTGACCTAGATATTTCACCAACAAACACTTTCATGAAGTTTGGTGGAAATTGAATGAGAAATGTTCAAGTTAGAGAGCGGACAACATTGTGGAGCCGCCCGCCCGCCCGCCGCCCGCCCGCCATGGGTGTTCCCATAATACGGCCATCGTAAGATGGGCGTATAAAAATACATGGTTAAATGTAAACAACACTAAGTAACAACACCCCAGCCCAGGCACATTCTGTTAACATAACAATACATGGTTAAAAGAAAACAACACTAAATGCCAAATCCCCGGCCCAAGCACATTCTATCAACATAACAATACATGGTTAAAAGTTAACAACACTAAGAAACAACATCCCTACCCAGGCACATTCTGTAAACATAACAATACATAGTTAAAAGTGAACAACACTAAAAAAGCAACCCACCAGCCCAGGGTTGGAACAACACCAAGTAATAACACCCTGACCCAGGCACATTCTTCAAACGTAACAATACATGGATACAAGTAAAAAACACTATAAACAAATCAACTGCAGCCCATGCACATTCTGTAAACTTAACAATACATGGTTAAAAGTTAACAACATTAAGAAACAACATCCCTACCCAGGCACATTCTGTAAACATAACAATACATGGTTAAAAGTTAACAACACTAAGAAACAACATCCCTACCCAAGCACATTCTGTAAACATAACAATACATGGTTAAAAGTGAACAACACTACAAAAGCAACCCACCAGCCCAGGGTTGGAACAACACCAAGTAATAACACCCTGACCCTGGCACATTCTGCAAACGTAACAATACATGGATAAAAGTGAACAACACTATAAACAATAAAACTGCAGCCCATGCACATTCTGTAAACTTAACAATACATGGTTAAAAGTGAACAACACTAAGTAACAACACCCTGGCCCAGGCACATTCTGTTAACATAACAATACATGGTTAAAAGAAAACAACACTAAATGCCAAATCCCCGGCCCAAGCACATTCTATCAACATAACAATACATGGTTAAAAGTTAACAACACTAAGAAACAACATCCCTACCCAGGCACATTCTGTAAACATAACAATACATAGTTAAAAGTGAACAACACTAAAAAAGCAACCCACCAGCCCAGGGTTGGAACAACACCAAGTAATAACACCCTGACCCAGGCACATTCTTCAAACGTAACAATACATGGATAAAAGTAAAAAACACTATAAACAAATCAACTGCAGCCCATGCACATTCTGTAAACTTAACAATACATGGTTAAAAGTTAACAACATTAAGAAACAACATCCCTACCCAGGCACATTCTGTAAACATAACAATACATGGTTAAAAGTTAACAACACTAAGAAACAACATCCCTACCCAAGCACATTCTGTAAACAATACATGGATAAAAGTGAACAACACTATAAACAATAAAACTGCAGCCCATGCACATTCTGTAAACTTAACAATACATGGTTAAAAGTGAACAACACTAAGTAACAACACCCTGGCCCAGGCACATTCTGTAAACATAACAATACATTGTTCAAAGTAAACAACACTAAATGACAAAACCCTGTGCCATGCACATACTGTAAACATAACAATACATGGTTAAAATTGACCAACACTAAACAAAAATACCCCTGACCCAAGCACATTCTACAAACATAACAATACATGGTTAAAAGTAAACAACACTAAGAAACATCATCCCTGCCAAGGCAAATTCTGTAAACATAATGATACATGGTTAAATGTGAACAACACTACTAAACCAAACCATCCGACCAGGCACATTCTTTAAACATAACAATACATGGTTAAAAGTGAACAACATTAAGTAAAAACACCCCAGCCTAGCCACATTCTGTAAACATAACAATACATAATTAAAAGAAAACAACGCTAGACAACAAAAAACCCCGGCCCAGGCACCTTCTGTCAACATAAAAATACATGGTAAAAAGTAAACAACACTAAGTAACAACACCCCAGCCCAGGCACATTCTGTAAACATAACAATACATGGTTAAAAGAAAACAACACTAAATGCCAAATCCCCGGCCAAAGCACATTCTGTAAACATAACAATACATGGTTAAAAGAAAACAACACTAAATGACAAAACCCCTGGCCAGGTACACTCTGTAAACATAACAATACATGGTTAAAAGTAAACAACATGACACAACAAAACCCCTGGTCCAGGCACAGTCTGTAAACATAACAATACATGGTTAAAAGTGAACAACACTATAAACAATAAAACTGCAGCCCATGCACATTCTCTAAACTTAACAATACATGGTTAAAAGTGAACAACACTAAGTAACAACTCCCTGGCCCAGGCACATTCTGTAAACATAACACTACATGGTTAAAAGAGAACAATACTAAATGACAAAACCCTGTGCCATGCACATACTGTAAACATAACAATACATGGTTATAAGTGAACAACACAAAGTAACAACACCCTGGCCCAGGCACATTCTGTAAACATAACAATACATGGTTAAAAGTGAACAATACTAAATGACAAAACCCTGTGCCATGCACACACTGTAAACATAACAATACATGGTTAAAAGTGAACAACACTAAGTAACAACACCCTGGCCCAGGCACATTCTGTAAACATAACAATACATGGTTAAAAGTTAACAATACTAAATGACAAAACTCTGTGCCATGCACACACTGTAAAAATAACAATACATGGTTAAAAGTGAACAACACTAAACAAAATACCCCTGACCCAAGCACATTCTGAAAACATAACAATACATGGTTAAAAGTAAACAACACTAAGAAACATCATCCCTGCCAATGCAAATTCTGTAAACATAACGATACATGGTTAAATGTGAACAACACTACTAAACAAACCCACAAGACCAGGCACATTCTTTAAACATAACAATACATGGTTAAAAGTGAACAACATTAAGTAAAAACACCCCAGCCTAGCCACATTCTGTAAACATAACAATACATAATTAAAAGAAAACAACACTAAATGACAAAACCCCTGGCCAGGTACATTCTGAAAACATAACAATACATGGTTAAAAGTGAACAACACTAAATGACAAAACCCCGGGCCAGGCACATTCTGTAAACATAACAATACATGGTTAAAAGTGAACAACACTAAATGACAAAACCCCGGGCCAGGCACATTAGGTAAACATACCAATATATGGTTTAAAGTAAACAACACTAAGTAACAACACCCCAGACCAGGCACATTCTTTAAACATAACAGTACATGGTTAAAAGTAAACAACACTAAGTAACAACACCCCAGACCAGGCACATTCTGTAAACATAACAATAAATGGTTAAAAGTAAACAACACTAAGTAACAACACCCCAGCGCAGGCACATTCTGTAAACATAACAATACATGGTTAAAAGTAAACAACACTAAGTAACAACACCCCAGCGCAGGCACATTCTGTAAACATAACAATACATGGTTAAAAGTAAACAACACTAAGTAACAACACCCCAGCCTAGCCACATTCTGTAAACATAACAATACATAATTAAAAGAAAACAACACTAAATGACAAAACCCCTGGCCAGGTACATTCTGTTAACATAACAATACATGGTTAAAAGAAAACAACTCTAAATGCCAAATTCCCGGCGAAAGCACATTCTGTAAACATAACAATACATGGTTAAAAGAAAACAACACTAAATGACAAAACCCCTGGCCAGGTACATTCTGTTAACATAACAATACATGGTTAAAAGTAAACAACATGACACAACAAAACCCCTGGTCCAGGCACAATCTGTAAACATAACAATACATGGTTAAAAGTCAACAACACCAAGTAATAACACCCTGACCCAGGCACATTCTGCAAATGTAACAATACATGGTTTAATATGAACAACACTATAAACAATAAAACTGCAGCCCATGCACATTCTGTAAACTTAACGATACATGGTTAAAAGCGAACAACACTAAGTAACAACACCCTGGCCCAGGCATAATCTGTAAACATAACAATACATGGTTAAAAGTGAACAATACTAAGTGACAAAACCCTGTGCCATGCTTATACTGTAAACATAACAATACATGGTTAAAAGTGAACAACACTAAACAAAAATACACCTGACCCAAGCACATTCTGCAAACATAACAATACATGGTTAAAAGTAAACAACACTAAATGACAAAACCCCGGGCCAGGCACATACTGTAAACATAACAATACATAATTAAAAACGCTAGACAACAAAAAAACCCGGCCCAGGCACATTCGGTAAACATAACAATACATGGTTAAAAGTAAACAACACTAAGTAACAACACCCCAGCCAAGGCACAATCTGTAAACATAACAATACATGGTTAAAAGTGAACAACACCAAGTTATAACACCCTGACCCAGGCACATTCTGCAAATGTAACAATACATGGTTAAAAGTGAACAACACTATAAACAATAAAACTGCAGCCCATGCACATTCTCTAAATTTAACAATACATGGTTAAAAGTGAACAACACTAAGTAACAACTCCCTGCCCCAGGCACATTCTGTAAACATAACACTACATGGTTAAAAGTGAACAATACTAAATGACAAAACCCTGTGCCATGCACATACTGTAAACATAACAATACATGGTTAAAAGTGAACAACACTAAACAAAAATACCCCTGACCCAAGCACATTCTGCAAACATAACAATACAGGGTTAAAAGTAAACAACACTAAGAAACATCATCCCTGCCAAGGCAAATTCGGTAAACATAACAATACATGGTTAAAAGTAAACAACACTAAGTAACAACACCCCAGCCCAGGCACATTCTGTTAACATAACAATACATGTTTAAAAGTAAACAACACTAAATGACAAAACCCTGGGCCAGGCTCATACTGTAAACATAACAATACATGGTTAAAAGTGAACAACACTAAACAAAAATACCACAGACCTAAGCATTTTCTGTAAACATAACAATACATGGTTGAAAGAAAACAACACTAAGAAACATCATCCCTGCCAAGGCAAATTCTGTAAACATAACGATACATGGTTAAATGTGAACAACACTACAAAACAAACCCACCTGACCAGACACAATCTCTAAAAATAACAAAACATGGTTAAAGGTAAACAACACTAAGTAAAAACACCCCGGCCAAGGCACATTCTGTAAACATAACAATACATAGTTAAGAGTAAACAACACTACACAACAAAAAATCCAGGCTCAGGCACAATCTGTACACATAACAATACATAGTTAAAAGTAAACAACACTTAGTTACTTACAACACCCCAGTCCAATCACATTCTGTTAACATACAATACATGGTTAAAAGTAAACAACACTAAATGACAAAATCCCGGGCCCGGCACATACTGCTACAATAAAAAGTACATGGTTAAAAGTGAACAACAATAAGTATCAACCCCCCGGCCCAGGCACATTCTGTAAACATAACAATACATGGTTAAAAGTGAACAACACTAAGTAACAACACCCCAGCCCAGACACAGTCTGTTAACATAACAATACATTGTTAAAAGTAAACAACACTAAATGACAAAATCCCCGGTCCAAGCACATTGTGTAAACATAACATTACATGGTTAAAAGTAAACAACGCTAGACAACAAAACCCCTGGCCAGGTATATTCTGTAGACATAACAATACAGGGTTAAAAGTAAACAACGCTAAACAACAAAACCCCTGGCCAGGCACATTCTGTAAACATAACAATACATGGTTAAAAGTAAACAACATTACACAACAAATCCCCCGGCCAAAGCACATTCGGTAAACATAACAATACATAATTAAAAGTAAACAACACTAAGTAACAACACCCCAGCCCAGGCACATTCTGTAAACATAACAATACATGGTTAAAAGAAAACAACACTAAATGCAAAATCCCCGGCCCAAGCACATTCTGTAAACATAACAATACATGGTTAAAAGTAAACAACACTAAGTAACAACACCCCAGCCCAGGCACAATCTGTAAACATAACAATACATGGTTAAAAGTTAACAACACTAAATGCCAAATCCCCGGCCCAAGCATATTCTGTAAATATAACAATACATGGTTAAAAGTTAACAACATTAAGAAACAACATCCCTACCCAGGCACATTCTGTAAACATAACAATACATGGTTAAAAGTTAACAACACTAAGAAACAACATCCCTACCCAGGCATATTCTGTAAACATAACAATACATGGTTAAAAGTTAACAACACTAAGAAACAACATCCCTACCCAGGCACATTCTGTAAACATAACAATACATGGTTAAAAGTGAACAACACTACAAAAGCAACCCACCAGCCCAGGGTTGGAACAACACCAAGTAATAACACCCTGACCCTGGCACATTCTGCAAACGTAACAATACATGGATAAAAGTGAACAACACTATAAACAATAAAACTGCAGCCCATGCACATTCTGTAAACTTAACAATACATGGTTAAAAGTGAACAACACTAAGTAACAACACCCTGGCCCAGGCACATTCTGTAAACATAACAATACATGGTTAAAAGTGAACAATACTAAATGACAAACCCTGTGCCATGCACATACTGTAAACATAACAATACATGGTTAAAAGTGACCAACACTAAACAAAAATACCCCTGACCCAAGCACATTCTATCAACATAACAATACATGGTTATAAGTAAACAACACTAAGAAACATCATCCCTGCCAAGGCAAATTCTGTCAACATAACAATACATGGTTAAATGTGAACAACACTACTAAACAAACCCACCCGACCAGGCACATTCTTTAAACATAACAATACATGGTTAAAAGTGAACAACATTAAGTAAAAACACCCCAGCCTAGCCACATTCTGTAAACATAACAATACATAATTAAAAGAAAACAACGCTAGACAACAAAAAAACCCGGCCCAGGCACATTCTGTAAACATAACAATACATGGTAAAAAGTAAACAACACTAAGTAACAACACCCCAGCCCAGGCACATTCTGTAAACATAACAATACATGGTTAAAAGAAAACAACACTAAATGCCAAATCCCCGGCCAAAGCACATTCTGTAAACATAACAATACATGGTTAAAAGAAAACAACACTAAATGACAAAACCCCTGGCCAGGTACACTCTGTAAACATAACAATACATGGTTAAAAGTAAACAACATGACACAACAAAACCCCTGGTCCAGGCACAATCTGTAAACATAACAATACATGGTTAAAAGTGAACAACACTATAAACAATAAAACTGCAGCCCATGCACATTCTCTAAACTTAACAATACATGGTTAAAAGTGAACAACACTAAGTAACAACTCCCTGGCCCAGGCACATTCTGTAAACATAACACTACATGGTTAAAAGTGAACAATACTAAATGACAAAACTCTGTGCCATGCACATACTGTAAACATAACAATACATGGTTAAAAGTGAACAACACTAAACAAAAATACCCCTGACCCAAGCACATTCTGCAAACATAACAATACAGGGTTAAAAGTAAACAACACTAAGAAACATCATCCCTGCCAAGGCAAATTCTGTAAACATAACGATACATGGTTCAATGTGAACAACACTACTTAACAAACCCACCCGACCAGGCACATTCTTTAAACATAACAATACATGGTTAAAAGTGAACAACATTAAGTAAAAACACCCCAGCCTAACCACATTCTGTCAACATAACAATACATAAATAAAAGAAAACAACGCTAGACAACAAAAAACCCTGGCCCAGGCACATTCTGTAAACATAACAATACATGGTAAAGAGTAAACAACACTAAGTAACGACACCCCAGCCCAGGCACATTCTGTAAACATAACAATACATGGTTAAAATTGAACAACACTAAATGACAAAACCCTGGGCCAGGCACATACTGTAAACATAACAATACATGGTTAAAAGTGAACAACACTAAACAAAAATACCTCAGACCCAAGCACTTTCTGTAAACATAACAATACATGGTTAAAAATAAACAACACTAAGAAACATTATTCCTGCCAAGACAAATTCTGAAAACATAACAATACATGGTTAAATGTGAACAACACTACAAAACAAACCCACCGGACCAGACACATTCTTTAAACATAACAATACATGGTTAAAAGTAAACAACATGACACAACAAAACCCCTGGTCCAGGCACAATCGGTAAACTTAACAATACATGATTAAAAGAGAACAACACTAAACAACAAAACTCCGGCCCAGGCACATTCTGTAAACATAACAATACATGGTTAAAAGTGAACAACACAAAGTAAAAACACGCTGGCCAAGGCACATTCTGTAAACATAACAAAACATAGTTAAAAGTGAACAACACTAAACAATAAAACTCCGGCCCAGGCACATTTTGTAAACATAACAATACATGATTAAAAGTGAACTACACTATGTAAAAACACCCCGGCCCAGGCACATTCTGTAAACATAACAATACATGGTTAATTAAAGTGAACAACACTAAATGACAACACCCCAGCCCAGGCACATACTGTAAACATAACAATACATGATTAAAAGTGAACAACACTAAGTAACAACACACCGGCCCAGGCATAATCTGTAAACATAACAATACATGGTTAAAAGTGAACAATACTAAGTGACAAAACCCTGTGCCATGCACATACTGTAAACATAACAATACATGGTTAAAAGTGAACAACATTAAACAAAAATACCCCTGACCCAAGCACATTCTGCAAACATAACAATACATGGTTAAAAGTAAACAACACTAAATGACAAAACCCCGGGCCAGGCACATACTGTAAACATAACAATACAAGAACAAAAGTAATCTACAACTACCACTTCATTGATATATACTGTATCGGTTTTTCAAACTTTCAACTCCCAACATAAGCAGAAACTATTAAAACTGCCACAAAAAGTAGCACAATTCAATTCATTATACAGATAACACAAGCATTATGTTCCTTTTTGTACTCAATGATGGGGTTTCAACTTAATAAACAAACGACATCTTCCACTTCATTAATATAAAACAGTTTTTTCAAACTTCCAACTCCCAATATGAGCAGAAACTATTAAAACTGCCATCCACAATCACTACATCACTATGTAAATTCCAAACCTCTTATACATCAAGTTTTTTGTCAGTGTTAGTTCCACAATTCAATTTATAATACACATAACACAAGCATTATGTTCCTTTTTGTACTCAATAATGGGGTTTTAACTCAATTAGCAATTAACTCAATTAGCAAAAGTAATCAACAACTTCCACTTCATTGATATAGAATAGTTTTTTCAAACATCCAACTCCCAATATTAGCAGAAACTATTAAAACTGCCGTCCACAATCACTAAATCACTATGTATGTAAATTACAAACCTGACTTATACATCAAGTTGTTTATCAGTACAAGTACCACAATTCAATTAATAACACACATAACACAAGTATTATGTTTCTTTTTGCATTCAATAATGGGGTTTTAACTCAATTAGCAAAAGTAATCATCAACTTCCACTTCATTGATATATAACAGTTTATTTCCAATTTCCAACTCCCAATATAAACAAAATCTATTAAAACTGCCGGCCTCAATTACTAAATGACTATGTAAATTCCCAAATCTTAAACATCAAGTTGCTTGTCAGTACAAGTACTACAATTCAAATAATAATACAAATAACACAAGTATTATGTTCCTTTTTGCACTCAATAATGGGGTTTTAACTCCGTTAGCACATGTAATCAACAACTTCCACTTCATTGATAACAGTTTTTTTCAGACTTCCAACTCCCAATATGAGCAGAAACTGTTAAAACTGCCATCCGCATCACTTAATCACTATGTAAATTTTATTCCAAACCTCTTATACATCAATTTTTTTGTCAGTATTAGTACCACAATTCAATTAATAATACAAATAACACAAGTATTATGTTCCTTTTTGCACTCAAAATGGGGTTTTAACTCAGTTAGCAAATGTAATCAACAACTTCCACTTCATTGATATATAACATTTTTTTTCAAACCTCCAACTCCCAAATAAGCAGAAACTATTAAAACTGCTGTCCGCAATCACTAAATCACTGCGTAAATTCCAAACCTCTTATACATCAATTAACTTGCTTGTCAGTATTAGTACCACAATTCAATTAATAATACAAATAACACAAGTATTATGCTCCTTTTTGCACTCAATAATGGGGTTTTAACTCAATTAGCAAAAGTAATCAACAACTTCCACTTCATTCATATATAACAGTTTTTTTCCAACTTCCAACTCCCAATATAAGCAGAAACTATTAAAACTGCCGTCCGCAATCACTAAATCACTATGTAAATTCCAAACCTCTTATAAAAAAAAATACATCAAGTAAGTTGTTTGTCAGTATTAGTACCACAATTCAATTCATAAGACACATAACACCAGTATTATGTTCCTTTTTGTACTCAATAATGGGGCTTTAACTAAATTAACAAAAGTATTTAACAACTTCAATTTCGTTGATATAGAATAGTTTTTTTCAAACATCCAACTCCCAATATAAGCAGAAACTATTAAAACTGCCGTCCACAATAACTATGTAAATACCAAACCTCTTATACATCAAGTTGTTTGTCAGTATAAGTACCACAATTCAATTTATAATACACATAACACCAGTATTATGTTGTTTTTTGTAATCACTAATGGGGTTTAAACTCAATTAGCAAAAGAAATCAACAACTTCTACTTTATTGATACATTAAATAGTTTTTTTCAAACTTCAAACACCCAACATAAGCGCAGAAACTCACAAATCCTTTTGTAAATTTCAAGTCTGACTTATACATCAAGTTGTTTGTCAGTATAAGTACCACAATTCAAATTATTATACTGATAACACAAGTATTATGTTCCTATTTGTACTCAATAATGGGGTTTTTAAACTCAATTAGCAAATGTAATCAACAACTTCCACTTCATTGATATATAACAGTTTTTTCAACTTCCAAATCCCAATTATAAGCAGAAACTATTAAAACTGCTGGCTGCAATCACTTAATCACTATGTAAATCTCAAAAATCTTAAACATCAAGTGTTTTGTCAGTACAAGTACCACAATTCAATAAATAATATACATGACGATAGTATTATGTTCCTTTTTTGTACTCACTGATGTGGTTTTAACTCATTTAACAAAAGTAATCAACAACTTCCATTTCATTGATATACAACAGTTTTTTCATATTTCAACTCCCATTTTAAGCAGAAACTATTAAAACTGCCGCCCACAGCCCAGTCACTTAATCACTATGTAACAAAATTCCAAACCTCTTATACATCAAGTTTTTTGTCAGTTTATTAGTAACACAATTCAATTAATAATACACATAACACAAGTTTTATGTTCCTTTTGCACTCAATAATGGGGTTTTAACTCAATAAGCATAAGTAATCAACAAATTCCACTTCTTTGATATATAGAACAGTTTTTTCCAACTTCCAACTTACAATATAAGCAGAAACTATTAAAACTGCCATCTGCAATCACTATGTATATAAATTCCATAAATCTTAAACATCAGTATTAATTACCACAATTCAATTAATAATACACATAACACAAATATTAAGTTCCTTTTTGCACTCAATAATGGGGTTTTAACTCAATTACAAAAAGAAATCAGCAACTTCCATTTCATTGATATACAACATTTTTTTCCAACTTCCAACTCCCATTTTAAGCAGAAACTATTAAAACTGCCGTCCGCAATCACTAAATCACTATGTAAATTCCAAACCTATTATACATCAAGTTGTTTGTCAGTAATAGTACCACAATTCAATTTATAATACACATAATACAAGTATTATGTTCCTTTTTGCACTCAATAATGGGGTTAAGTAAATTCTAAACCTCTTAAACATCAAGTTTTTTGTCAGGGGTGGGGGGTGGGGGTGGTTCAATTGACTGTGGCATAATCAAGTTTGGTCACAGTACATGTATGTCGACCATTACTAAAGTTATTCAGTACCAAATGGTAATCTTTTTTATAAACAGTGACCTTGACCCTAGGGGGCCGAAAGGGCATCCAATGAAAGGTCTTCATAAACTCATCCTATTTACCAAGTTTGGTCAACACTTACTTAAGTAATTTAGTACAAACCCTTTTTACCAATTTAGCAACGGTGACATTGACCTCGACCAGGACTCTCGGGGTCCAAAACACAATCTCATGAAAGGGCTCTGTAAACAAATTATTTACAACAAAAACAATACTACAAAAGATGTTAAAAAGATCACTCTGCTAATGGTCCTTTGTTTGTATACCAAAGTATAATTTTCTATGTGAACTTACCGGTTTATCTTTGTGTTTTTGCTTATTACACGTGTGTCCTTTTTTTCCAAGACTAATTTACAACTTCTAAGGGGCATAACTGTAAAGGCTACAGTACACTAAATTTCGTGAAATCCATATGACTTAACTGGCGTTGATTACACGCCCCTGGAATTAATCTGTATTATATTCGGGTTCAGTATGCACGAAACCTGAAGAATGTATGTATACAGGTGACTGGTGATTTATATATATAAATATATATATCAATGCTCATAAGGCTGACTTAAATACACAAATGTTTTGTGTGAAGATGTCTACGTGACAAAACTGGATATTTGCATCTTATTTAAAAAGAAATTGTGTTTTTACTCACATATCTGTCGACTGCCGTACTGTATATATACTTTACATTTGATAATGGCAAATAGAATGTTCCACTACCCGAAAGTCAAGTTACGGTTAATAAATACCCTTACCAGTGAAAAAAAAATCATGCAATTGTAAATTTCTTCCTTTTTATGGACGATATATATCCTCAAATTTTGTAATATATATCTCACATCCGTGTACAAATGATAGAAAACTGAGTTATCTAAAAACTCTAATTGAAAAATAGCAAAGAAGGTAATTACAGTTTCTTAATAAGTAACAAACAATTAAGGGCATTTCTACTCACATATCTGTTGAAAATGTACTCGTACTTGTATCTCTTCGGCATGGTTACCATGGCAATGCGCCGGTCGAACGTCCGCACAACGAGCCCTGATTCGAATCTGGTGACCACTTAAATTGTGATATGGCCAAAATGGCACTTTCTGTATAGCATAACCAACAGGATGGTTAAAACAAATGGAATTTTCCACCACCTTAAAATCCATTTTCATTTGCCAAGTCCACAATAAGTCATTGTGTTTTTTCTCTGTTCTGTCACAAATGCATATAAACCCAGTCTTGTGAGTGAGTCTCTAATGGTATCCACTTTGGCATCGACACCATGACAACACAAGGTGCACACGTCCGTACAACTATCTCGGGTGCGAACCTGGTGCTGACTGGTTAAAGCAAATAAAATGTTCCACCACTTCAACATCGAAAACTAACATGAGTATATCAGAGTACCTACACCAGTACAAAACACATACATATGTGAATTTAGGTCTTCCTGAAATGTATATTACGTGTATTATTAAAAACATAGTCGTATTCGTCTTTCTGAAAAATCCTGCATATCTCAAATAAGATCAACATCCATGTACAAATGATAAAACAAAACTGCAGGTACTTCAAGAACAAAATTAACACTAGAAAATAAAATAAATTTTAAAGATGACTGCAATTTCTGAATCGCAATCAATTGCAATAGGCTGTTTTATTACTCACATATCTGTTGAAAACTGTATATCTAACACGCGAGAACATTTCACTTGACGCCAGACGTCACTGTGTTTACACTGCTACCGTCAACGTGCCCCTTTTGCAGAAATACCCAGTTCTTCTGAAAAAGATAAAGGATGACAATACTATTTAGTAACTTAAACCAGACCTTCAACATTACAATATATCACAGATTATATACTCATGAACATGTATGTTTAAACTAAAATCTGCTAAATGCACATTAATTATTAAAAAAACAAACACTGACTTTCCGAAGATTGAATAAAGCAACTAAGATATTCTTCGATCTGAACAAACACGTGACTGATTTAAAGCTCGCGAAAGTAATTATAAGATTACCAGGTTAACTTTACCAATAGAAACAAATTAGACAGGAAAATTTCACTCCCTTCTACACAAAATATACACAAATCCGTCGCCAGCGTTTATATGCATTTGTATGACCATTTGATTGACTAAGTTAAATAGTGAAAATATTAACCCTTGATCAACTTTCAAAGGGTCATTTTTCACGCACCGAAGGGGCATTAATTAACTGATCCGTCAACACGTTGAACAGAAAAAATAACTTCTGTGGTCAATTTTCGACGGTGTCAAAATTGAATGTGAACAGACAGACAGACAGACTAGGCACTATAATAATAAATGAAAACATTGAATCGTTTCAATAATCTCATATGTCAAGGGTTGTTATAGTTCACACTTTTTAAACCTTCTTGAAAAAGACGGTTCTATACTGTTAAACCCCTCTCAAAGTGGCTTGGCTATCTTCGCTTCTTCTGAGGTTGTACAGAACCGGGGTTGATCATGATATTTCTCTATTTAGAACATTAAAATCGTTCTTTGAAAATAGTTTCAGTTTTGTCAAAACCAACGGATTTTCGTCTGATTTTTTCCCAATCATACAAGGCACTCGCCAAGGCCAGTGCTGTAGTACGCAATTATATACCCTCGTTATTAATGATTTACTACATAAGATTGACCCCTGCAACAGCAGCTTTAAGATACATAACATATGGTGTGCGCATGCCCTACGTCAGCTGACGATATGGTCATTATTTCTAATGTAAAAAGGGGTCTCGCAAACTTTTAGATGTCTGTTTTTACCATGCCGGATCCGGAAAGGAAAGATATTATTATAATTCATCAAAATGTAAAGTTTTAGTATTTAATGAAAATAAAAAGAGCCCTAGCTAGGACATGGAAACAAAGCGATTATTTAAAGCTGAACTCTCACAGATTATACCGTTTTTTACATTATTTTTGTTTGTCTTTGAAAGAGCAACTTATTACGGAAATATTTGCAAACCAATAATAAAAGATTGCTGACAAAAGATCAGATCGTAGATTTTCATATTTCCGTTAGAAAATTCATGTTTTATGGCTAAAACCGTTACTAACGGTTTAAGAAAAATGCATAAAACATCAATTTTTGAATTTAAATATAAAATTCTGCGATCTATTGTTTTGTCAGCAGTCATACTGGTTTCCATGCATTTTCACAAAAATTGGCTCGTTCCAAGACAAAAAATAAAAAGTTGTCAAAACGTTCAATCTGTGAGAGTGCAGCTTTAATTGATGAATCCGATTCATATAACCACCTTGGAATACTTTGTAATAAACAATTAAATATCAAGGAAAACAGCACGCATACACTTTGTACACAGTTGTCTTGGAATCCAACCAATTCAAAATATCATTGATTCGAAAAAAATAGCATTCTTATGTCAATTATGTCACGCTGATCCAAATATGAAATTTAAAAAAGTCTTTGTCAACAGTCTTTTATCGTTTATATCACAGCCTATAAAAGCTCAAGGATTTATCCCGGATATATAATTTTTTATAGTAATCTAGGTAAGTACGAAATCACCTCTTACTTAACAGAATTTTCTAAGTCTTCCGTGTTTCCATACAAATTCGTTTGGAAAAGAACTTGCAAATCAGCCATTGATGAACATGTGACAAAATCGTGGAAAAGTAGAGTACACGATGACGAGAACCTCATACTATTCTCCCGTTTTCACTCCAATTATGAATTTTGCTTGATATGGCGATTTCTGAAAAGCTTCTCAGTTTATAAAAAGCAATGTTTCTCAATGTTCGGTTTATTATGCAAATTATTTGCAAGGAAATAAATATAACATGCTATCATTGTGATGCAGTAACAAATGAAATTGTTCTGCATAAGGTGTTCTTTTGTCCATATTTTGGAAATGAACGATGCCGGCTATGGTCCAAACTTATAAACCTCTTAGTTGAAAAACAATTTAGACGCTTGATTTTATTAAATCTGAACCTTCTACTTGTTGAGATGTTAAGAGGATTCACCGATCTCGACATCACTGATGAATGTCGAATCCAGTGCTTTATTGTTGTGTCAAATTTTGCAAGAAATATAAATTTACAATAAATGCCATTGTAACCACAACACAATGGTAAACAGACTTTAATTCAAACAAACGATAAGCGTCAGTTCCTGTCAAATGTCAGAGCCAATGTATTGTTTGTGTATATTGTAAATAACCCTATGCTTTATATGAGTCCATAACGTGTCTGTTTGTTTTTGTTGTTATTTTTCTATGTCTATACTTTGTATTGTATTGTATATATTTGTGTATGTGTATAAGCTCTACTTCTCCTCACATTTTGGAGGATAAACAGAATAAACTAAACTAAGCTAACGCACACGCGCACACACATGAACGTACGTATACTCTCAAACACACGTACGCACACACGCGCCACACGCACGAGCACGCATTCACATTAAGATAAATATATATTTCAAATGGTTAGAATGATGATATAAAAGTTTATGTTATTAGTGCAGTAAAATGTTGTTTAATTGTGTTTATCAACGCCTTGTTTTTGCCACTCTTACCTTGTTATTCTGTTTTCCAGACCTTACCATGCACTCAAAGTCTCTGTTGCGCGTAAAGGCAATTTCCTGAAACATTGAAGCAAGGTTAAATGTCGCACCAACGCAAAATGTCGCACTTAACGTTATATGTCGCAAGGCTGACGCTAAATGTCGCAACCAACGCTAAATGTCGCAAAACCGACAGACGTTATATGTCGCACCTGTAACGCCAAAAGTCGCAAAAAAATACTGCCGCTTATGTGCATGTTGAAGGTATGATGATGTGTTTTATTGAGGGTATGTTTATGTGTATTGTTGAGGATATGCTTATGTATATTGTTGAGGGTATGCTTATGTGTATTGTTGAGGGTATGTTTATGTGTATTGTTAGGGGTATGATGATGTGTTTTGTTGAGGGTTTGCCTATGTGTATTGTTCAGGGTATGTTTATGTGTATTGTTGAGGGCATGTTTATGTGTATTGTTGAGGGTATGTTTATGTGTATTGTTAGGGGTATGATGATGTGTTTTGTTGAGGGTATGCCTATGTGTATTGTTGAGGGTATGTTTATGTGTATTGTTGAGGGAATGCTTATGTGTATTGTTGAGGGTATGTTTATGTGTATTGTTGAGGGTATGTTTATGTGTATTGTTGAGGGTATGTTTATGTGTATTGCTAGGGGTATGATGATGTGTTTTGTTGAGGGTTTGCCTATGTGTATTGCTGAGGGTATGTTTATGTGTATTGTTAAGGGAATGCTTATGTGTATTGTTGAGGGTATGTTTATGTGTATTGTTGAGGGAATGCTTATGTGTATTGTTGAGGGTATGTTTATGTATATTGTTGAGGGTATGTTTATGTGTATTGTTGAGGGTATGTTTATGTGTATTGTTGAGGGAATGCCTATGTGTATTGTTGATGGTATGTTTATGTGTATTGTTAGGGGTATGATGATGTGTTTTGTTGAGGGTTTGCCTATGTGTATTGTTGAGGGTATGTTTATGTGTATTGTTAAGGGCATGTTTATGTGTATTGTTGAGGGTATGTTTATGTGTATTGTTAGGGGTATGATGATGTGTTTTGTTGAGGGTTTGCCTATGTGTATTGTTCAGGGTATGTTTATGTGTATTGTTGAGGGAATGCTTATGTGTATTGTCGAGGGTATGTTTATGTGTATTGTTGAGGGTATGTTTATGTGTATTGTTGAGGGTATATTTATGTGTATTGTTGAAGGTATGATGATGTGTTTGTTGAGGGTATGTTTATGTGTATTGTTGAGGGCATACTTATGTGTATTGTTGTGGAAATGCTTATATGTATTATTGAGGGTATGCTTATGTGTGTATATTGAGGGTACACATGCACGATGATGTGTTTTGTTGAGAGTATGTTTATGTGTATTGTTGAGGGAATGCTTATGTGTTTTGTTGAGGGAACTCTTATGTGTATTGTTGAGGGTATGCTTGTGTGTATTGCTTAAGGTATGATTATGTGTATTGTTGAGGGTATGCTTATGTGTATTGTTGAGGGTATGCTTATGTGTATTGTTGAGGGTATGCTTATGTGTATTGTTGAGGGTTTGCTTGTGTGTATTGTACAGGGTATGCTTGATATTTAGAAAATGACGTGATCATCGTGGTTGGCCGTGCTTAGTTAAAAAAAACCCAATACATTTAAGCAACCTCACCCTGATGAGTTGGTTTTAGGTCATATTAAACATTTATGGCGGAAATCAGGAACCAGTCACTGCTTTATTTATTCCTAAGTTTAACACGTTGTTGATGCATGCATATGATTTACCTTGTAATTACTTGATATTTAAACATAAATTGCTTCTAAAGTGGTTGTTTCATTTATTTTTGATTCATAACGTTTTAATGGCATCCAATTAGAGTTGAATGAACGACATCTAAATATAAGCCTATATATGTATTAATCTTAGGAACAACAATAGTAAACCCACACGTATTCATAAAATTATCCCAGTTAAATAAGATTTGTCTAAAATAAACCATTTAAAGAGATACATGATAAATATATAAATGAGATACATGAATAAATTTGAGTGCGCCAAAAAGATAGAATTAAACGACCAAAGCAGTTATATGTCTGCTAATGCACCATTCAATTGTAACCACGGCTGCCCCAGGTCGGAGGAATAGCGGGGACTTTAACTTTCGGTCCAGCCAACCCCGGGTAAAATCCCCGCCCTGCGGGGACGAACTGCTGGTAAAATCCCCGCCAAATGCCCCCGCACCCCAGGGACCCTAGGTTAGGCCCATTTCCCGCCATTATTTGCGAAGATAAAACCACCGCATTCACCCGGCACTGCGGGGCCACCTAGAAGGTAAAAACACGGACGGGGGGGGGGCGTGGTTACAATTGACTGGTGCATAACAACTATGGAACCCGATTTATTATATTCTTTAAATTCATATTCTAAACGGTAGAACATAGGGTGATATTCCAGGTAAAGCAACATGTGCAGGAATCAGTACTGTGGACTATTTTCTGCGCAACGCTCACATGTTTAAGTATATATTATATTGACATAAACAAGGGTTAAAATTTGTCCTCTATATCGTTCAAGTGCAGTTTCAATTTGTCTAACTGTAAACATAATGAGAAAACACATGAGCCAACATTTAAATAATGGGATGACACAAAAAAAACGAATTGATACAAACTGTTAGGCGAATAAAACGATATATTAAAACACTTGATACTCATAATCTGTCTAATTTATTCAAGCAAGAAGATGCTAATTAAATTGTAAATATCCTTTCCGACATTGTTTGTATATGCCGGTTACAAAACGTCATCTGGTTTCAAAAATGTTTGTAAGGGCACTGCTAGCGAATGCCGCATTGAACCCTGGTCTGCCGCACCCGCTCACCACACCCGACATTTTTTTTAATCCGGATTACACTGCCAATACACCCGTATTGGCATTCTACAGAACTGGGGATAGTACCCGGAGCAGTTTACGCACACCTTTGCGACCGAGCACCGCATTGCACCCTGGTCTGCCGCCCCCGCTCAACCCACCCGCCATTTTTTTAAAATCCGGATTACACTGCCAATACACCCGCATTGGCATTCTACAGCACTGGGGGATAGTGCTCGAAGCAGTTTACGCACACCTTAGCGACAGAGCACCGCATTGCACCCTGGTCTGCCGCCCCCGCTCACCCCGACCGCCTTTTTTAAAAATCCGGATTACACTGTCACTACACCCGCATTGGCATTCTACAGCACTGGGGATAGTGCCCGGAGCAGTTTACGCAAACCTTTGCGACCGAGCACCGCATTGCACCCTGGTCTGCCGCCCCCGCTCACCCAACCAGCCATTGTTTTAAAATCCGGATTACACTGCCAATACACCCGCATTGGCATTCTACAGCACTGGGATAGTGCCCGGAGCGGTTAACGCACACCTTTGCGACCAAGCACCGCATTGCACCCTGGTCTGCCGCCCCCGCTCACCCAACCCGCCATTTTTTTTCATCCGGATTACACTGCCAATACACCTGCATTGGCATTCTACAGCACTAGGGACAGTACCCGGAGCGGTTTACGCACACATTTGCGACCGAGCACTCATTGCACCCTGGTCTGCCGCCCCCGCTCAACCCACCCGCCAATTTTTTTAATCCGGATTACACTGCCAAAACACCCGCATTGGCATTCTACAGCACTGGGGATAGTGCCCGGAGCAGTTTACCCACACCTTTGCGACCAAGCACCACATTGCACCCTGGTCTGCCGCCCCCGCTCACCCCGACCGCCATTTTTTTAAATCCGGATAACACTGCCAAAACACCCGCATTGGCATTCTACAATACTGGGGATAGTGCCCGGAGCAGTTTACGCACACCTTTGCGACCGAGCACCGCATTGCACCCTGGTCTGCCGCCCCCGCTCACCCCACCCGCCATTTTTTTAATCCGGATTACACTGCCAATACACCCGCATTGGCATTCTACAGCACTGGGAATAGTGCCCGGAACAGTTTACGCACACCTTTGCGACCGAGCACCGCATTGCACCCTGGTCTGCCGCCCCCGCTCACCCCACCCGCCAATTATTTTTAATTCGGATTACACTGCCAATATACCCGCATTGGCATTCTACAGCACTGGGGATAGTGCCCGGAGCAGTATACGCACACCTTATCGACCGAGCACCGCATTGCACCCTGGTCTGCCACGCCCGCTCACCCCAACCGCCATTATTTTTTTTATCCGGATTACACTGCCAATACACCCGCATTGGCATTCTACAGCACCGGGGATAGTGCCCGGAGCAGTATAAGCACACCTTTGCGACCGAGCACCGCATTGCATCCTGGTCTGCCGCACCCGCTCACCCCACCCGCAATTTATTTTAATCCGGATAACACTGCCAATACACCCGCATTGGCATTCTACAGCACTTATGATAGTGCCCGGAGCAGTTTACGCACACCTTTGCGACCGAGCACCGCATTGCACCCTGGTCTGCCGCATCCGCTCACCCCACTGGCCATTTTTTAATCCGGATTACACTGCCAATACACCCGCATTGGCATTCTACAGCACTGGGGATAGTGCCTGGAGCAGTTTACGCACACCTTTCCGACCGAGCACCGCATTGCACCCTGGTTTGCAGCCCCCGCTCACCACACTCACCATTTTTTTTTAAAACCGGATTACACTGCCAATACACCCGCAATGGCATTCTACAGCACTAGGGATAGTGCCCGGTGTGGTTTCCGCACACCTTTGCGACCGAGCACCGCATTGCATCCAGGTCTGCCGCCTCCGCTCACCCCACCCGCCAATAGTTTTTAATCCGGATTACACTGCCAATACACCCGCATTGGCATTCTACAGCACCCCTCTCCCAATTTTTTGTCTTCCGGATTACATTGCTCATGCAGCCATATTTGCATTCTCAAGCAACGCTGACAGTCCCCGGAAGACTTTACGCACAACAGTAACCCCGAATACTGATTTACACCCCTAATACGCTGAGGAGGGTCACCAGACCCACATTTTTTTCTACCAGATTACATTGCTCTTGCAGCCAGAGTTGCATTCTAAAGCAACGCGGACAGTCCCCGGAACACTTTACGAACAACAATGACCCCGAATTTTGATTTACACCCCTAATAGGCTGAGGAGGGTCACCCGACCCCCAATATCTTTTCTTCAGGATTACATTTCTCAAGCAGCCAGAGTTGCATTCTAAAGCAACGCGGACAGTCCCCGGAACACTTTACGCACAACAATGACCCCGAATACTGATTTAAAACCCAATAACCTGAGGAGGGTCACCCGACCCCCAATTATTTTTCTTCCGGATTATATTGCTCATGCAGCCAGAGTTGCATTCTAAAGCAACACAGACAGTCCCCGGAACACTTTACGAACAACAATGACCCCAAATGTTTATTTACACCCTTAACACTCTGAGTAGGGTCACCCAACCCCTAATATCTTTTCTTCCGGATTGCATTGCTCATGCAGCCAGAGTTGCATTCTAAAACAACGCGGACAGTTCCCGGAACACTTAACGCACTACAATGACCCCGAATACTGATTTACACCCGTTATAAGCTGAGGAGGGTCAGCCGAACCCAATTTTTTTTCTTCCGGATTGCATTGCTTATGCAGCCAGAGTTGCAATATAAAGCAACGCGGACAGTCCACAGAACACTTTACGCCCAACAATGACCCCGAAATTTGATTTACACCCCTAATACGCTGAGGAGGGTCACCCGACCCCCAATATCTTTTCTTCAGGATTACAGTTCTCAAGCAGCCAGAGTTGCATTCTAAAGCAACGCGGACATTCCCCGGAACACTTTACGCACACCAATGACCTCGAATACTGATTTACACCCCTAAAATGCTGAGGAAGGTCACCCGACGTCTAATTTTTCTTCTTCCGGATTACATTGCTCATGCAGCCAGAGTTGCATTCTAAAACAACGCAGACAGTCACCGGAACACTTTACGCACAACAATGACCCCAAATACTGATTTACACCCCCTCATACGCTGGGGAGTGTCACCCGACCCCCATATAATTTTTCTTCCGGATTACATTGCTCATGCAGCCAGAGTTGCATTCTAAAGCAACGCAGAAAGTCCCCGGAACACTTTACGCACAACAATGACCCCGAATACTGAGGGTCACCCGTCCCCCAATTTTTTTTCTTCCGGATTACATTGTCCATGCAGCCAGAGTTGCATTCTAAAGCAACGCGGACAGTCCCCGGAACACTTTACGCGCAACAATGACCCCGAATTTTGATTTACACCCCTAATACGCTGAGGAGGGTCTCCCGACCCCAATATATTTTCTTCCAGATTACATTGCTCATGCAGCCAGAGTTGCATTCTAAAGCAACGCGGGCAGTCCCCGGAACACTTTACGCACAACAATGACCCCGAATACTGAGGGTCACCCAAAACCCATTTTTTTTCTTCCGGATTATATTGTTCATGCAGCCAGAGTTGCATTCTCAAGCAACGCGGAGAGTCCCCGGAACACTTTACCCACAACAATGACCCCGAAAACTGATTTTCACCACTAATACGCTGAGGTAGGTCACTCTACCCCCGATTTTTTTTCTTACGGATTACATTGCTCATGCAGCCAGAGTTGCATTCTAAAGCAACGCAGACAGTCCCCGGAACAGTTTACGCACAACAATCACCCCGAAGACTGATTTACAACCCAATAACCTGAGTAGGGTCACCCGACCCCCAATTTTTTTTTTCCGGATAACATTGCTCATGCAGCCAGAGTTGCATTCTAAAACAACGCAGACAGTCACCGGAACACTTTACGCACAACAATGACCCCAAATACTGATTTACACCCCCTCATACGCTGGGGAGTGTCACCCGACCCCCATATAATTTTTCTTCCGGATTACATTGCTCATGCAGCCAGAGTTGCATTCTAAAGCAACGAGAACAGTCCCCGGAACACTTTACGCACAACAATGACCCCGAATACTGATTTACACACCTAATACGCTGAGGAGGGTCACCCGACCCTCATTTTTTTGTTCCGGATTACATTGCTCATGCAGCCAGAGTTGCATTCCAAAGCAACGCGGACAGTCCCCGGAACACTTTACGCACAACAATGACCCCGAATACTGATTTACAACCCAATAACCTGAGTCGGATTACCCGACCCCCAATTTTTTTTCTTCCGGATAACATTGCTCATGCAGCCTGAGTTGCATTCTAAAGCAACGCGGACAGTCCCCGGAACACTTTACGCACAACAATGACCCCGAATACTGATTTACACCACTAATACGCTGAGGAGGGTCACTCTACACCCGATTTTTTTTTCTTCCGGATTACATTGCTCATGCAGCCAGTGTTGCATTCTCAAGCAACGCGGACAGTCCCCGGAACACTTTGCGCACAACAATTACCCCGAATACTGATTTACACCCTTAATATGCTGAGGAGGGTCACCCGATCCCCAATTTGTTTTATTCCGGATTACATTGCTCATGCAGCCAGTGTTCCATTCTAAAGCAACGCGGACAGTCCCCGGAACACTTTACGCACAACAATCAACACGAATACTGATTTACACCCCTTATACGCTGAGGAGGGTCACTCGACCCCCATTTTTTTATTCCGCATTGCATTGCTCATGCAGCCAGAGCTGCATTCTAAAGCAACGCGGACAGTCCCCGTAACACTTTACGCATAACAATCACCACGAATACTTATTTAAACCCCTAATACACTCAGCAGGGTCACTCGACCTCAATATCTTTTCTTCCGGATTACATTGCTCATGCAGCCAGAGTTGCATTCTAAAGCAACGCGGACAGTCCCCGGAACACTTTACGCTCAACACTGACCCCGAATACTGATTTACACCCCTAATACGCTGAGAAGGGTCACCCGACCCCTAATTTTTTTCTTCCGGATTACATTGCTCAAGCAGCCAGAGTTGCATTCTGAAGCAACGCGGACAGTCCCTAGAACACTTTAGGCACAACAATGACCCCGAATACTGATTTACACCCCTAATACGCTGAGGAAGGTCACCCGACCCACATTTGTTTTCTTCCAGATTACATTGCTCATGCCGGCTGAGATGCATTCTAAAGGAACGCGGACAGTCCGGGGTACACTTTAGGCACAACAATGACTTCGAATACTGATTTATAGTTCTAATACGCTGAGGATGATTACCCGACCCCCCATATATTTTTTTTCCGGATAACATTGCTTATGCAGCCAGAGTTGCATTCTAAAGCAACGTGGAGAGTTCCTGGAACACTTTACGTACATCAATGACCACGAAAACTGATTTACACCCCTAATACTCTGAGAAGGGTCACCTGTCCCCCAATTTTTTTTCTTACGGAATACATTGCTCATGCAGCAAGAGTTGCATTCTAAAGCAACGCAGACAGTCCCCGGAACACTTTACGTACAACAATGACCCCGAAGACTGATTTACAACCCAATAACCTGAGTAGGGTCGCCCGACCCCCAATTTTTTTTCTTCCGGATTACATTGCTCATGCAGCCAGAGTAGCATTCTAAAGCAACACGGACAGTCCCCGGAACACTTTACGCACAACAATGACCCCGAATACTGATTTACACCACTAATACGCTGAGGAAGGTCACTCTACCCCCGATTTTTTTTCTTCCTGGTTACATTGCTCATGCAGCCAGAGTTGCATTCTCAAGCAACACGGACAGACCCCGGAACACTTTACGCACAACAATTACCCAGAATACTGATTTACACCCTAATACGCTGAGGACGGTCACCCGATCCCCAATTTGTTTTCTTCCGGATCACATTGCTCATGCAGCCAGCGTTGCATTCTAAAGCAATCCAGACAGTCCCTGGGACACTTTACGCACAACAATGACCCCGAATACTGATTTACACCCCTAATACGCTAAGGAGGGTCACCCGACCCCCAATATTATTTCTTCCGGATTACATTGCTCATGCATCCAGAGTTGCAATCTAAAGCAACGCGGACAGTCCCCGGAACACTTTACGCACAACAATGACCCCGAATACTGATTTTCACCCCTAATACGCTGAGGAGGGTCACCCGACAACCAATTTTTTTCTTCCGGATTACATTGCTCATGCAGCAAGAGTTGCATTCTAAAACAACGCAGACAGTACCCGGTACACTTTACGCTCAACAATGACCCCGAATACTGATCTACAACCCCTCATACGCTGTGGAGTGTCACCCGACCCCCATTGTCTTTTCTTCCAGATTACATTGCTCATGCAGCCAGAGTCGCATTCTAAAGCAACGCGGACAGTCCCCGGAACACTTGACGCACAACAATCACCCCGAATACTGATTTACACCTCGAATACGCTGAGGAGGGTCACCCGACCCCCAATTTTTCCATCCGGATTACATTGCTCATGCAGCCAGAGTTGCATTCTAAAGCAACGCGGACAGTCCCCGGAACAGTTTACGCACAACAATGACCCCGAATACTGATTTACACCCCTAATACGCTGAGGATGGTCACCCGACCCCCATTTTTTTGTTCCGGATTACATTGCTCATGCAGCCAGAGTTGCATTCTAAAACAACGCAGACAGTCCCCGGTACACTTTACGCACAGCAATGACCCCGAATACTGATTTACACCCCTAATACGCTGAGGAGGTCCACCCGACCCCCATTTCTTTTCTTTCGGATTACATTGCTCATGCAGCCAGAGTTGCATTCTAAAGCAACGCGGACAATCCCCGGAACCCTTTACGCTCAACACTGACCCCGAATACTGATTTACACCCCTAATACGCTGAGAAGGTCACCCGACCCCTAATTTTTTTCTTCCGGATTACATTGCTCATGCAGCCAGTGTTGCATTCTGAAGCATCGCGGACAGTCCCCGGAACACTTTACGCACAACAATGACCCCGAATACTGATTTACACCCCTAATACGCTGAAGAGGGTCACCCGACCCACATTTGTTTTCTTCCAGATTACATTGCTCATGCCGGCTGAGATGCATTCTAATGGAACGCGGACAGTCCGGGGTACACTTTAGGCACAACAATGACTTCGAATACTGATTTACACTCCTAATACGCTGAGGAGGGTCACCCGACCCACATTTGTTTTCTTCCAGATTACATTGCTCATGCCGACTGAGATGCATTCTAATGGAACGCGGACAGTCCGGGGTACACTTAAGGCACAACAATGACTTCGAATACTGATTTACACCCCTAATACGCTGAGAAGGGTCACCCGACTCCCAATTTTTCTTCTTCCGGATTACATTGTTCATGCAGTCAGAGTTGCATTCTAAAGCAACGCGGCCAGTCCCCGGAACACTTTACGTACATCAATAACCCCGAATACTGATTTACACCCTTAATACGCTGAGGAAGGTCACCCGACCCCCATATATTTTTTCTTCCGGATTAAATTGCTCATGCAGCCAGAGTCGCATTCTAAAGCAACGAGAACAGTACCCGGAACACTTTATGCACAAAAATGAACCCGAATACTGATTTACACCCCTAATACGCTGAGGAGGGTCACCCGTCCCCCAATTTTTTTTCTTACGGATTACATTGCTCATGCAGCCAGAGTTGCATTCTAAAGCAACGCGGACAGTCCGCCGGAACACTTTAGGCACAACAATGACCCCGAATATTGATTTACACCCCTAATACGATGAGGAGGGTCACCCGACCCCCATATATTTTCTTCCGGAATACATTGCTCATGCAGCAAGAGTTGCATTCTAAAGCAACGCGGACAGTCCCCGGAACACTTTACGCACAACAATTACCCCGAATACAGAGGGTCACCCGACCTCCAATTTTTTTTCTTCCGGATTACATTGCTCATGCAGCCAGAGTTGCATTCTGAAGCAACGCGGACAATCCCCGGAACCCTTTACCCACAACAATTACCCCGAATACTGATTTACACCCCTAATACGCTGAGGAGGGTCTCCCGATCCCCAATTTATTTTCTTCCGGATTACATTGCTCATGCAGCCAGAGTTGCATTCTAAAGCAACGCGGACAGTCCCTGGAACACTTTACGCACAAAAATGATCCCGAATACTGATTTACACCCCTGATACGCTAAGGAGGGTCACCCTACCCCCATTTTTTTCTTCCGGATTACATTGCTCATGCAGCCAGAGTTGCATTCTAAAGCAACGCGGACAGTCCTTGGAAAATTTACGCACAACAATCAACCCGAATACTGATTTACACCCTTAATACGCTGAGGAGGGACACCCGACCCCCGATTTTTTCTTCCTGATTACATTGCTCATGCAGACAGAGTTGCATTCTAAAGCAACGCGGACAGTCCCCGGAACACTTTACGCACAACAATGACCCCGAATACTGAGGGTCACCTGACCCCCAATATTTTTTCTTCCAGATTACATTGCTCATGCAGCCAGAGTTGCATTCTAAAGCAACCCGGACAGTCCCCCGGAACACCTTACACCCATCAATGACCCCGAATACTGATTAACACCCCTAATACGCTAAGGAGGGTCACCCGACCCCCATTTTTTATTCTTCCGGATTACATTGCTCATGCAGCCAGAGCTGCATTCAAAAGCAACACGGACAGGCCCCGGAAATCTTTACGCACAACAATCACCCCGAATTTTGATTTACACACCTAATACGCTGAGGAGGGTTATCCGACCACCAAATTTTTTTCTTCCTGATTAAATTGCTCATGCAGCCAGAGTTGCATTCTAAAGCAACGCGGAAAGTCCCCGGAACACTTTACGCACAACAATGAACCCGAATACTGATTGACACCCCTAATACGCTGAGGAGGGTCACTCGACCCCAATATCTTTTCTTTTGGATTACATTGCGCATGCGGCCAGAGTTGCATTTTAAAGCAACGCGGACAGTCCCCGGAACACTTTACGTACAACAATGACCCCGAATACTGATTTATAACCCAATAACCTGAGTAGGGTCTCCCGACCCCCAATTTTTTTTCTTCCGGATTACCTTGGTCATGCAGCCAAAGTTGCATTCTAAAGCAACGCGGAGAGTCCCCGGAACACTTTACGCACAACAATGACCCCGAAAACTGATTTTCACCACTAATACGCTGAGGTAGGTCACTCTACACCCGATTTTTTTTCTTCCTGATAACATTGCTCATGCAGCCAGATTTGCATTCTAAAGCAACGCGGACAGTCCCCGGAACACTTTACGCACAACAATGACCCCGAATACTGATTTACACCACTAATACGCTGAGGTAGGTCACTCTATCCCCGATTTTTTTTCTTCCTGATTACATTGCTCATGCAGCCAGAGTTGCATTCTCAAGCAACGCGGACAGTCCCCGGAACACTTTACGCACAACAATTACCCAGAATAATGATATACACCCCTAATACGCTGAGGACGGTCACCCGATCCCCAATTTGTTTTCTTCCGGATTACATTGCTCATGCAGCCAGAGTTGCAATCTAAAGCAACGCGGACAGTCCCCGGAACACTTTACGCACAACAATCACCCCGAATACTGATTTACACCCCTAATACGCTGAGGATGGTCACCCGACCCCCAATTCTTTTCTTCCGGATTACATTGCTCATTTATCCAGAGTTGCGTTCTAAAGCAACGCGGACAGTCCCCCGGAAAACTTTGCGCACAAAAATGACCCCGAATACTGATTTACAAGCCTAATACGCTGAAGAGGGTCACCCGACCCCCATTTTTCTTCTTCCGGATTACATTGCTCATGCAGCCAGATTTGCATTCTAATGCAACGCGGACAGTCCCCGGAACACTTTACGCACAACAATCACCCCGAATACTGATTTACACCCCTTATACGCTGAGGAGGGTCACCCGACCCCCAATATCTTTTCTTCCGGATTACATTGCTCATGCAGCCAGAGTTGCGTTCTAAACCAACGCGCCCAGTCCCCCGAAACACTTTGCGCACAAAAATGACCCCGAATACTGATTTACATGCCTATACGCTAAGGAGGGTCACCCGACCCCCAATATCTTTTCTTCCGGATTATATTGCTCATGCAGCCAGAGTTGCATTCTGAAGCAACGCGGACAGTCCCCGGAACACTTTACGCACAACAATGACCCCGAATACTGATTTACACCTCTAATACGCTGGGAGGGTCACCCGACCTCCAATATTATTTTTCCGGATTACATTCCTCATGCATCCAGAGTTGCAATCTAAAGCAACGCGGACAGTCCCCGGAACACTTTACGCACAACAATCACCCCGAATACTGATTTACACCCCTAATACGCTGAGGATGGTCACCCGACCCCCAATTTTTTTCTTCCGGATTACATTGCTCATGCAGCCAGAGTTGCATTCTAAAACAACGCGGACAGTCCCTGGAACACTTTACGCACAACAATGACCCCGAATACAGATTTACACCACTAATACGCTGAGGAGTGTCACCCTACACCCGATTTTTTTTTCTTCCGGATTACATTGCTCATGCAGCCAGAGTTGCATTCTAAAGCAACGCGGACAGTCCCCGGAACACCTTGCGCACAACAATTACCCCGAATACTGATTTACACCCTTAATATACTGAGGAGGGTCACCCGATCCCCAATTTGTTTTATTCCGGATTACATTGCCCATGCAGCCAGTGTTCCATTCTAAAGCAACGCGGACAGTCCCCGGAACACTTTACGCACACCAATTAACCCGAATACTGATTTACACCCCTAATACGCTGAGGAGGGTCACCGACCCCCATTTTTTTATTCCGCATTACATTGCTCATTTATCCAGAGTTGAATTCTAAAGCAACGCGGACAGTCCCCGTAACACTTTACGCATAACAATCACCACGAATACTTATTTACACCCCTAATACGCTCAGGAGGGTCACTCGACCCACATTTCTTTTCTTCTAGATTACATTGCTCATGCCGGCTGAAATGCATTCTAAAGGAACGCGGACAGTCCGGGGTACACTTTAGGCACAACAATGACTTCGAATACTGATTTACACTCCTAATACGCTGAGGATGATTACCCGACCCCCATATATTTTTTTTCCGGATAACATTGCTTATGCAGCCAGAGTTGCATTCTAAAGCAACGCAGAGAGTTCCTGGAACACTTTACGTACATCAATGACCCCGAATACTGATTTACACCCCTTATACGCTGAGAAGGGTCACCCGACTCCCAATTTTTCTTCTTCCGGATTACATTGTTCATGCAGTCAGAGTTGCATTCTAAAGCAACGCGGCCAGTCCCCGGAACACTTTAGGCACAACAATGACCCCGAATACTGATTTACACCCTTAATAAGCTGAGGAAGGTCACCCGACCCCCATATAATTTTTCTTCCGGATTACATTTCTCATGCAGCCAGAGTTGCATTCTAAAGCAACGAGAACAGTCCCGGAACACTTTACGCACAAAAATGAACACGAATACTGATTTACACCCCTAACACGCTGAGGAGGGTCACCCGTCCCCAAATTTTATTTCTTACGGATTACATTGCTCATGCAGCACAAGTTGCATTCTAAAGCAACGCAGAAAGTCCTCGGAACACTTTACGCACAACAATCACCCCGAATACTGATTTACACCACTAATACGCTGAGGAGGGTCACCCGACCCCCAATATCTTTTCATTTGGATTACATTGCGCATGCGGCCAGAGTTGCATTCTCAAGCAACGCTGACAGTCCTCGGAACACTTGACGCACAACAATCACCCCGAATACTGATTTGCACCTCGAATACGCTGAGGATGGTCACCCGACCCCCAATTCTTTTCTTCCGGATTACATTGCTCATTTATCCAGAGTTGCGTTCTAAAGAAACGCGGACAGTCCCCCGGAACACTTTGCGCACAAAAATGACCCCGAATACTGATTTACAAGCCTAATACGCTAAGGAGGGTCACCCGACCCCCATTTTTCTTCTTCCGGATTACATTGCTCATGCAGCCAGATTTGCATTCTAATGCAACGCGGACAGTCCCCGGAACACTTTACGCACAACAATCACCCCGAATACTGATTTACACCCCTTATACGCTGAGGAGGGTCACCCGACCCCCAATATCTTTTCTTCCGGATAACATTGCTCATGCAGCCAGAGTTGCGTTCTAAACCAACGCGCCCAGTCCCCCGAAACACTTTGCGCACAAAAATGACCCCGAATACTGATTTACATGCCTAATACGCTAAGGAGGGTCACCCGACCCCCAATATCTTTTCTTTCGGATTACATTGCTCATGCAGCCAGAGTTGCATTCTAAAGCAACGTGGACAGTCCCCGGAATATTTTACGCACAACAATGACCCCGAATACTGATTTACACCCCTAATACGCTGAGGAGGGTTACCCGACCCCCAATTTTTTTTCTTCCGGATAACATTGCTCATGCAGCCAGAATTGCATTCTAAAGCAACGCAGAAAGTCCTCGGAACACTTTACGCACAACAATCACCCCGAATACTGATTTACACCCCTAATACGCTGAGGAGGGTCACCCGACCCCCAATATCTTTTCATTTGGATTACATTGCGCATGCGGCCAGAGTTGCATTCTCAAGCAACGCTGACAGTCCTCGGAACACTTTACGCACAACAATGACCCCGTATACTGACTTACACCCCTAAATCGCTGAGGAGGGTCATTCGCCCCCAATATCTTTTGTTCCGGATTATATTGCTAATGCAGCCAGAGTTGCATTCTTAAGCAACGCGGACAGTCCCCGGAACACTTTACGCACTGCAATGACCCCGAATACTGATTTACACCTTAATACGCTGAGGAGGGTCACCCAACCCCCATTTTTTCTTCCGGATTACATTGCTCATGCAGCCAGAGTTGCATTCTAAAGCAACGCGGAGAGTCCCCGGAACGCTTTACGCACAACAATCACCCCGAATACTGATTTACACCCCTAGTACGCTGAGGAGGGTCACCCGACCCCTAATATCTTTAATTTCGGATTACATTGCTCATGCGACCAGAGTTGCATTCTAAAGCAACGCAGACAGTCCCCGGAACACTTTACGCACAGCAATGACCCGAATACTGATTAACACCCCTTATACGCTAATGGGGGTCACCCGACCCCCATTTTTCTTCCTCCGGATTACATTCCTCATGCAGGCAGAGTTGCATTCTAAAGCAACGTGGACAGTCACCGGAACACTTTACGCACAACAATTATCCCGTATACTGAGTTACACCCTTAATACGCTGAGGAGGGTCAATTGACCCACATTTTTTTTCTTCCAGATTACATTGCTCATGCCGGCAGAGATGCATTCTAAAGGAACGCGGACAGTCCCCGGAACACTTTAGGCACAACAATGACCTCGAATACCGATTTACACCCCTAATACGCTAAGGAGGATCACCCCACCCCCATATATTTTTTTTCCGGATAACATTGCTTATGCAGCCAGAGTTGCATTCTAAAGCAACGCGGACATTCCCCGGAACATTTTACGCTCAACAATGACCCCGAATACTGATTTACACCCCTAATACGCTGAGAAGGGTCACCTGTCCCCCAATTTTTTTTCTTACGGAATACATTGCTCATGCAGCAAGAGTTGCATTCTAAAGCAACGCAGACAGTCCCCGGAACACTTTACGTACAACAATGACCCCGAAGACTGATTTACAACCCAATAACCTGAGTAGGGTCGCCCGACCCCCAATTTTTTTTCTTCCGGATTACATTGCTCATGCAGCCAGAGTAGCATTCTAAAGCAACACGGACAGTCCCCGGAACACTTTACGCACAACAATGACCCCGAATACTGATTTACACCACTAATACGCTAAGGAAGGTCACTCTACCCCCGATTTTTTTCTTCCTGGTTACATTGCTCATGCAGCCAGAGTTGCATTCTCAAGCAACACGGACAGACCCCGGAACACTTTACGCACAACAATTACCCAGAATACTGATTTACACCCTAATACGCTGAGGACGGTCACCCGATCCCCAATTTGTTTTCTTCCGGATCACATTGCTCATGCAGCCAGCGTTGCATTCTAAAGCAATCCAGACAGTCCCTGGGACACTTTACGCACAACAATGACCCCGAATACTGATTTACACCCCTAATACGCTAAGGAGGGTCACCCGACTCCCAATATTATTTCTTCCGGATTACATTGCTCATGCATCCAGAGTTGCAATCTAAAGCAACGCGGACAGTCCCCGGAACACTTTACGCACAACAATGACCCCGAATACTGATTTACACCCTTAATACGCTGAGGAGGGTCACCCGACAACCAATTTTTTTCTTCCGGATTACATTGCTCATGCAGCAAGAGTTGCATTCTAAAACAACGCAGACAGTACCCGGTACACTTTAAGCTCAACAATGACCCCGAATACTGATCTACAACCCCTCATACGCTGTGGAGTGTCACCCGACCCCCATTGTCTTTTCTTCCAGATTACATTGCTCATGCAGCCAGAGTCGCATTCTAAAGCAACGCGGACAGTCCCCGGAACACTTGACGCACAACAATCACCCCGAATACTGATTTACACCTCGAATACGCTGAGGAGGGTCACCCGACCCCCAATTTTTCCATCCGGATTACATTGCTCATGCAGCCAGAGTTGCATTCTAAAGCAACGCGGACAGTCCCCGGAATACTTTACGCACAACAATGACCCCGAATACTGATTTACACCCCTAATACGCTGAGGATGGTCACCCGACCCCCATTTTTTTGTTCCGGATTACATTGCTCATGCAGCCAGAGTTGCATTCTAAAACAACGCGGACAGTCCCCGGTACACTTTACGCACAGCAATAACCCCGAATACTGATTTACACCCCTAATACGCTGAGGAGGTCCACCCGACCCCCATTTCTTTTCTTTCGGATTACATTGCTCATGCAGCCAGAGTTGCATTCTAAAGCAACGCGGACAATCCCCGGAACCCTTTACGCTCAACACTGACCCCGAATACTGATTTACACCCCTAATACGCTGAGAAGGTCACCCGACCCCTAATTTTTTTCTTCCGGATTACATTGCTCATGCAGCCAGTGTTGCATTCTGAAGCATCGCGGACAGTCCCCGGAACACTTTACGCACAACAATGACCCCGAATACTGATTTACACCCCTAATACGCTGAAGAGGGTCACCCGACCCACATTTGTTTTCTTCCAGATTACATTGCTCATGCCGGCTGAGATGCATTCTAATGGAACGCGGACAGTCCGGGGTACACTTTAGGCACAACAATGACTTCGAATACTGATTTACACTCCTAATACGCTGAGGAGGGTCACCCGACCCACATTTGTTTTCTTCCAGATTACATTGCTCATGCCGGCTGAGATGCATTCTAATGGAACGCGGACAGTCCGGGGTACACTTAAGGCACAACAATGACTTCGAATACTGATTTACACCCCTAATACGCTGAGAAGGGTCACCCGACTCCCAATTTTTCTTCTTCCGGATTACATTGTTCATGCAGTCAGAGTTGCATTCTAAAGCAACGCGGCCAGTCCCCGGAACACTTTACGTACATCAATAACCCCGAATACTGATTTACACCCTTAATACGCTGAGGAAGGTCACCCGACCCCCATATATTTTTTCTTCCGGATTAAATTGCTCATGCAGCCAGAGTCGCATTCTAAAGCAACGAGAACAGTACCCGGAACACTTTATGCACAAAAATGAACCCGAATACTGATTTACACCCCTAATACGTTGAGGAGGGTCACCCGTCCCCCAATTTTTTTTTCTTACGGATTACATTGCTCATGCAGCCAGAGTTGCATTCTAAAGCAACGCGGACAGTCCGCCGGAACACTTTAGGCACAACAATGACCCCGAATATTGATTTACACCCCTAATACGATGAGGAGGGTCACCCGACCCCCATATATTTTCTTCCGGAATACATTGCTCATGCAGCAAGAGTTGCATTCTAAAGCAACGCGGACAGTCCCCGGAACACTTTACGCACAACAATTACCCCGAATACAGAGGGTCACCCGACCTCCAATTTTTTTTCTTCCGGATTACATTGCTCATGCAGCCAGAGTTGCATTCTGAAGCAACGCGGACAATCCCCGGAACCCTTTACCCACAACAATTACCCCGAATACTGATTTACACCCTAATACGCTGAGGAGGGTCTCCCGATCCCCAATTTATTTTCTTCCGGATTACATTGCTCATGCAGCCAGAGTTGCATTCTAAAGCAACGCGGACAGTCCCTGGAACACTTTACGCACAAAAATGATCCCGAATACTGATTTACACCCCTGATACGCTAAGGAGGGTCACCCTACCCCCATTTTTTTCTTCCGGATTACATTGCTCATGCAGCCAGAGTTGCATTCTAAAGCAACGCGGACAGTCCTTGGAAAATTTACGCACAACAATCAACCCGAATACTGATTTACACCCTTAATACGCTGAGGAGGGACACCCGACCCCCGATTTTTTCTTCCTGATTACATTGCTCATGCAGACAGAGCTGCATTCTAAAGCAACGCGGACAGTCCCCGGAACACTTTACGCACAACAATGACCCCGAATACTGAGGGTCACTTGACCCCCAATATTTTTTCTTCCAGATTACATTGCTCATGCAGCCAGAGTTGCATTCTAAAGCAACCCGGACAGTCCCCCGGAACACCTTACACCCATCAATGACCCCGAATACTGATTAACACCCCTAATACGCTAAGGAGGGTCACCCGACCCCCATTTTTTATTCTTCCGGATTACATTGCTCATGCAGCCAGAGCTGCATTCAAAAGCAACACGGACAGGCCCCGGAAATCTTTACGCACAACAATCACCCCGAATTTTGATTTACACACCTAATACGCTGAGGAGGGTTATCCGACCACCAAATTTTTTTCTTCCTGATTAAATTGCTCATGCAGCCAGAGTTGCATTCTAAAGCAACGCGGAAAGTCCCCGGAACACTTTACGCACAACAATGAACCCGAATACTGATTGACACCCCTAATACGCTGAGGAGGGTCACTCGACCCCCAATATCTTTTCTTTTGGATTACATTGCGCATGCGGCCAGAGTTGCATTTTAAAGCAACGCGGACAGTCCCCGGAACACTTTACGTACAACAATGACCCCGAATACTGATTTATAACCCAATAACCTGAGTAGGGTCTCCCGACCCCCAATTTTTTTTCTTCCGGATTACCTTGGTCATGCAGCCAAAGTTGCATTCTAAAGCAACGCGGAGAGTCCCCGGAACACTTTACGCACAACAATGACCCCGAAAACTGATTTTCACCACTAATACGCTGAGGTAGGTCACTCTACACCCGATTTTTTTCTTCCTGATAACATTGCTCATGCAGCCAGATTTGCATTCTAAAGCAACGCGGACAGTCCCCGGAACACTTTACGCACAACAATGACCCCGAATACTGATTTACACCACTAATACGCTGAGGTAGGTCACTCTATCCCCGATTTTTTTTCTTCCTGATTACATTGCTCATGCAGCCAGAGTTGCATTCTCAAGCAACGCGGACAGTCCCCGGAACACTTTACGCACAACAATTACCCAGAATACTGATTTACACCCCTAATACGCTGAGGACGGTCACCCGAACCCCAATTTGTTTTCTTCCGGATTACATTGCTCATGCAGCCAGAGTTGCGATCTAAAGCAACGCGGACAGTCCTCGGAACACTTTACGTACAACAATCACCCCGAATACTGATTTACACCCCTAATACGCTGAGGATGGTCACCCGACCCCCAATTCTTTTCTTCCGGATTACATTGCTCATTTATCCAGAGTTGCGTTCTAAAGCAACGCGGACAGTCCCCCGGAAAACTTTGCGCACAAAAATGACCCCGAATACTGATTTACAAGCCTAATACGCTGAAGAGGGTCACCCGACCCCCAATTTTCTTCTTCCGGATTACATTGCTCATGCAGCCAGATTTGCATTCTAATGCAACGCGGACAGTCCCCGGAACACTTTACGCACAACAATCACCCCCGAATACTGATTTACACCCCTTATACGCTGAGGAGGGTCACCCGACCCCCAATATCTTTTCTTCCGGATTACATTGCTCATGCAGCCAGAGTTGCGTTCTAAACCAACGCGCCCAGTCCCCCGAAACACTTTGCGCACAAAAATGACCCCGAATACTGATTTACATGCCTATACGCTAAGGAGGGTCACCCGACCCCCAATATCTTTTCTTCCGGATTATATTGCTCATGCAGCCAGAGTTGCATTCTGAAGCAACGCGGACAGTCCCCGGAACACTTTACGCACAACAATGACCCCGAATACTGATTTACACCTCTAATACGCTGGGAGGGTCACCCGACCTCCAATATTATTTTTCCGGATTACATTCCTCATGCATCCAGAGTTGCAATCTAAAGCAACGCGGACAGTCCCCGGAACACTTTACGCACAACAATCACCCCGAATACTGATTTAAACCCCTTATACGCTGAGGATGGTCACCCGACCCCCAATTTTTTTCTTCCGGATTACATTGCTCATGCAGCCAGAGTTGCATTCAAAATACGCGGACAGTCCATGGAACACTTTACGCACAACAATGACCCCGAATACAGATTTACAACCACTAATACGCTGAGGAGTGTCACCCTACACCCGATTTTTTTTCTCCGGATTACATTGCTCATGCAGCCAGAGTTGCATTCTAAAGCAACGCACAGTCCCCGGAACACCTTGCGCACAACAATTACCCCGAATACTGATTTACACCCTTAATATACTGAGGAGGGTCACCGATCCCCAATTTGTTTATTCCGGATTACATTGCCCATGCAGCCAGTGTTCCATTCTAAAGCAACGCGGACAGTCCCCCGGAACACTTTACGCACACCAATTAACCCGAATACTGATTTACACCCCTAATACGCTGAGGAGGGTCACCGACCCCCATTTTTTTATTCCGCATTACATTGCTCATTTATCCAGAGTTGAATTCTAAAGTAACTCTACGTAATCATTTGAATTCATATGAAAACATACTCAGATGTTACTTTCTTTGACAATTTTTGTCTTGTGCTTTTAATTCCTCTGACTTTCCATACGTAGGTATACAACTATTTCTTATATAATGCGTTTTGGTTTCTTTTGAAATATATTATGATGTGATGTATGTTGCTTTTCTTTCAGACACAGACCTTTGGGGTAACATTAATGACAAGAAGGACGAACGCAAGAAGAAAAGATCAGGTAACATGCTAGTTTCTTTTTAAGAACATAGGTAGTCTTCATAATTGCTATAGGGCTGATAAGAGCGATTACAAGTAGGCATGGTTAGCTATATGGCACCCGGCCGTTATTTTGTAGGGCTTATTAGAATGTTTTCAACCCAAATGTTGTACAATATGTTATGATTAATTAATACAATACTTAATAACTAGTTGAGTTCATATTGGCCGATTAACTTGTCCTCAGTCAGCAGAATTTGCCTTCGCCTTTGGGGCTCAGCCAAATACTTCCATCCTCGGACAAATAACTGGGCAAATATAAAATCACCTACTTAATTACATTATAATATTAACATTTTATAAAACTACAGAGAAACGGATCAAAAACGAATTATCTTTCATTTTTCTTACGCAGATGTTAACTTAATAGGGTTTTAATTACATCGAATCAAAATAGAGATTTAATAATAAAATAAATTTTAATAAAAAAAATCGTGGGTGTTTATTGTTTTGAAGATTCACGTGTCCGGAATTTCACAAAAAATAGTACTGATTGAATCAGTCACGGTTTAATAAAGCACGACATATACGGAAAAAAAAATGATATAAATCTTATCTGTCCTTAATTTAGTCTCCGTTTCTTTTTATTAACACTGGTAAATACATGAAACAACAAACACACATGGTCTTCGATATCGGATATTAGGTGAAACACTGACGTCATTTAAACCAGGTTTTTACCGATGTCGTACTCTATGTCATTAAGGCAGGTTTTCCCTTGTTGACGCGATACAAGTTATTAGACAATTTAATAAAAAAACGACGAAGAGGGGGTAACAAAAAGCATCACTTTATTTTATAAACATTATATTGATGTATAGAAATATGTCTTTGTTCGACTGTAAAAGGCAGTTTCTAACTCTACGTAATCATTTGAATTCATATGAAAACATACTCAGATGTTACTTTCTTTGACAATTTTTGTCTTGTGCTTTTAATTCCTCTGACTTTCCATACGTAGGTATACAACTATTTCTTATATAATGCGTTTTGGTTTCTTTTGAAATATATGATGATGTGATGTATGTTGCTTTTCTTTCAGACACAGACATTTGGGGTAACATGAATGACAATAAGGACGAACGCAAGAAAAAAAGATCAGGTAACATGCTAGTTTCTTTTTAAGAACTTAGGTAGTCTTCATAATTGCTATAGGGCTGATATGAGCGATTACATGAAGGCATGGTTAGCTATATGGCACCCGACCGTTATTTTGTAGGGCTTATTAGAATGTTTTCAACCAAAATGTTCTACAATATGTTATAATTAATTAAATTATAAATACAATACTTCATAACTAGTTGAGTTCATATTGGCCGATTAACTTGTCCTCAGTCAGCAGAATTTGCCTTCGCCTTTGGGGCTCAGCCAAATACTTCTATCCTCGGACAAATAACTGGGCAAATATAAAATCACCTACTTAATTACATTATAATATTAACATTTTATAAAACTACAGAGAAACGGATCAAAAACGAATTATCTTTCATTTTTCTTACGCAGATGCTAACTCAATAGGGTTTTAATTACATCGCATCAAAATAGAGATTTAATAATAAAATAAATTTTAATAAAAAAATCGTGGGTGTTTATTGTTTTGAAGATTCACGTGTCCCGAATTTCACAAAAAAATAGTACTGATTGAATCAGTCACGGTTTAATAAAGCACGACATATACGGAAAGAAAAATGATATAAATCTTATCTGTCCTTAATTTAGTCTCCGTTTCTTTTTCTTAACACTGGTAAATACATGAAACAACAAACACACATGGTCTTCGATATCGGATATTAGGTGAAACACTGACGTCATTTAAACCAGGTTTTTACCAATGTCGTACTCTATGTCATTAAGGCAGGTTTTCCCTTGTTGACGCGATACAAGTTATTAGACAATTTAATAAAAAAACGACGAAGAGGGAGTAACAAAAAGCATCACTTTATTTTATAAACATTATATTGATGTATAGAAATATGTCTTTGTTCGACTGTAAAAGGCAGTTTCTAACTCTACGTAATCATTTGAATTCATATGAAAACATAATCAGATGTTATTTTGTTTGACAATTTTTGTCTTGTGCTTTTAATTCCTCTGACTTTCCATACGTAGGTATACAACTATTTCTTATATAATGCGTTTTGGTTTCTTTTGAAATATATTATGATGTGATGTATGTTGCTTTTCTTTCAGACACAGACCTTTGGGGTAACATTAATGACAAGAAGGACGAACGCAAGAAGAAAAGATCAGGTAACATGCTAGTTTCTTTTTAAGAACTAAGGTAGTCTTCATAATTGCTATAGGGCTGATAAGAGCGATTACAAGTAGGCATGGTTAGCTATATGGCACCCGGCCGTTATTTTGTAGGGCTTATTAGAATGTTTTCAACCCAAATGTTGTACAATATGTTATAATTAATTAATACAATACTTAATAACTAGTTGATTTCATATTGGCCGAGTAATTTGTCCTCAGTGAACAGAATTTGCCATCACCCCCCGGGCTCAGACAAATACATCTAACCTCGGACAAATAATTGGGCTAATATTAAATCACCTAATTATTAAACATTATAATGTTTACATTTTCTACAGAGTAACAGTTCAAAAACGAATTATCTTTCATTTTTCTTCTTGCAGATGTTAACTCAATAGGGTTTTAACTACATCGCATCAAAATAGGGATTTAATAATAAAATGAATTTTAATAAAAAAAATCGTGGGTGTTTATTGTTTTGAAGATTCACGTGTCCGGAATTTCACAAAAAAAATAGTACTGATTGAATCAGTGACGGTTTAATAAAGCACGGAATATACGGAAATAAAATTGATGTACATCTTATCTGTCCTTAATTTAGTCTCCGTTTTCCCAAGGTTTTGCGTTTTATGAAATATAATGTACCATCTATTTAAATCAAACAATGCGTCTATGTCCGTACGTGCTTACAGCATGATAAAGCAAAATTCATACTCTAAACATGAAGTGTGGCATACAAGGCGAATGTTTAAATAAGTAAGTATAGAAACAAGAGCCGTCGTAAGACAGCGCGGTCGACTACGCCGCTTTGACTTAGAATACAATAACGATGTAATAATACCAAGTTTGGTCTCTTTATGTCAAACCTAACTAAAATTATTCGATACATAAGGTGACTTTGATGCTGCCCTCCCACCAGTCCACCCAAACAATGACGCAAGTCATTCAATGAAAATGTGGTTAAGAATATACAAATATGCCTTTCAAAGGAAATTAAAATAAATAAAATTCAATGACCATAATTTGTATTCAGGCTAAAAACGGAGTTATGTTTCTTGTTGTAAGATGGTCGTAAATAATTTTGAATTTTATTAAGTGCATTTAATGAACGGTATATATTTTCTTTATTAAAATCCCAACTTGCCCTTAACTTTTACTTGCCTAAAACTTTAACCTAAGTCAATCAGGGGCCATAACTTGTATTAAGGACATGGAGTTATGTAACATCATTGGGTGATGGTCCTGAACAAGTGTGTGAAGTATTAAGTCAATTGATTGAAGGGTATAGAAGTTATTAAACTATATCCCAACCTGCCCTAAAACTTTAATCTAAGTTCTATATTCAATCAGGGGACATAATATGTATAAAAAATAATATGGAGTTATCTAACCTCATTATGTGATGGCCCTGAAAATTGTTGTGAAGTATTAAGTCAATTGAGTGTAGGGTATTGGACTTCTTAGTGAAAATCCCAACTTGCCCTAGAACTTTAACCGGACGCCGACAACGACGCCGACGCCAACGACGACGCTGGGGCGAGAAGAATAGCCCACCTATTCTTCGAATAGTCAAGCTAAAAAGGCACAAACATAGTTCATGGATAGAGAAAAAATTATTACATAAACAAGACATATTGGATGCATATTAAAGATTTTTTTTAAAAAGAATATCTATTTAAATATCAAACGTTATTATATAAATACAATATTTTTAAAACTATATTCCGGTTTTAGTTCATCGAGGCAGTTTGAACTTAATCATAATTATGGACGTAAAACGGAAATGGGCAGTATAACGTTTCATATCGACTTAATGATTGTAAATCATACGAAAATATACTCACCTGTATGTAATTGTGTCCTTACAATCCCTCTGTGGTTACAAAGAATGAAGGAGTGAGAACTTTAGAATCAATGAGAGAGTGCAATGGAGGAACAAATGCATGAAGTTATTATGGCCTCTTCTGATCAATTGTCGATTAACCAGATTCCATTTAATGCTGCGGTGGTGTTTTGCAAATGAAACTCACATTATCTTCTTAACAAAAATGAATGCCTATATTAATTTTTGTATTTTTCTTTTATTTCAGCCAAATCCAATCGACATTACCGAATGGAATATTTAAGTGATGATGAACTGTGATTCAAAGCAGTTGATATGTGGTTAGAGTGTGTTTGTTTCTTAATGTATTGACATGTATTTCAAAATTTAAATCAGATGTCTGTTATTGAGCTTTTAGTTAAGCCATCGCTTATTCTATTTTTTGTACGCATTTATAAAAAGTTTTTTTTTGCGACCCATTTCCTGTTTGTTTTATGTATACAATATACTGTAAACATGATTTATGTCGAACTCAAAACTTATAATTTTCTAAACAGTAACATGTAACAACATAGTTATAATATAAACTTATTTTTTTTTGAAATATGAATTTAATGAAGTGTTGTTTATTTCTATATAACACTACTTTTATTGTACTTATTTGTATAGCATGAAATGAATTTTGTATGTCCGTCTTTTTAAAAGACCAGGTCGCTGTATTCGCAAAACGTGCAATAGTTTTATGATATATTGTATTTTCAGATGATGTCTTACATTGTTTCTTAAAACAATTTAAGATTAAATTTTAGTCTTTATCCTAAAAACAAATCTAGCTATTCAATTTTAGAATGGACATGTTTGGTGAGGTTCTTGACATCTCCATTATATCATTGTTATATATCAGGCAGCGTCGCACTCTAATGAACATTCTCTGATACTGAAACTTTCATAATATACTAATTACACACACAAATATATTATATAAAGCATGTTTATTTATTCTGCAAAATAAAAAATGGTTATAGTTTTACCTTCTGTTATATCCCCCCACCCCCGAGGGCATGCGCCCCGTTCATCCTTACCGGTAAAGCATCAAAAGCTAATGGCTCTCACAGCAGTGAAACAAAGTGAACGAGACTCACACGAGCAAACAATAAGACCAAAAACGCACTTAAAAGCTTTACCGGTAAAAGATGGCATTGATACCTTGGAATGGTCAATGAAACACGAGTTCACTGGAACACGAGTCTTCTTTGGGGTTGAAGTTAGTTTAAATGGCAAAAAAACTTACCCTTGTCGCAACATTTAATTATAATTTCAACATTGCAAGCATCATCAGAGACAGCATCAACTTGATAACAATGACGAATATAATAATTAAAAAAAAACCCAGCGAACCGGACTCTCAATCAAATGGTCCTTGGTTCGATCCCCATTCAGAGTTTATTTATGGCGAATGGCTTCTGAGACGTGACTTGTGACGTTAGACTTGTAAGTTGCAACTTGAATAAATGGAATCTTACTTCATAATCTTTGAATACTATAAAGTCATCAATCATTGTGTAATATTTAAAATAAGGGTTTAAATAGAGTCACTTTTTTGTATTTGTAATGATTGTCTAAACAATAAAAGGCTACGACGGAGCATACGATATAAAAAGTGGATGTATGTTTATGTTTTAGTAGTAATGCCAGCAAACCTTTTGGATGAAAGTCTTAGTGTATTATTTGTAAAATGTAAGACTAACCTGAACCAAATTCACTAAGAATCAGGCTTTTATATCCCAAATAAGTTATAGAAAACATGACGTAAAAAATATACGGCGCAATTATCTTTACAATTGTTATTTAAATTCTCCTTTCTTTTAAAATTGTTGTTTTGAAAGTGCTCTAAAATTACATATGGGTGTTGCAAGAACAGTAATATATTCGTTAAATGTTACAATTAGAAGTTTACAAAGTAATTGTCTTCTTGGCATCAACAAAATAACGAACCCATTGCAAATTGCAACAACCATATCTCAGCGACATTTTATAATAAGCAAACATGCTGCGTTTTGGAAAAGCAACGGCATGGTTCTACAGCAAGAATAATCAATATACCTGTATGAACTGCTCTACCTCACATATTTCAAAATAATACTACGTCGAGCAAAATCAATGTACCTGAATGAACTGCTCTACCTCACATATTTCAAAATAAAACTACATCGAGCATAATGAATGTACCTGAATGAACTGCTCTACCTCACATATTTCAAAATAAAACTACATCGAGCATAATGAATGTACCTGAATGAACTGCTCTACCTCACATATTTCAAAATAATACTACACGGAGCATAATCAATGTTCTTGAATGAACTGCTCTACCTCACATATTTCAAAATAATACTGTATCGAGCATGGTCAATGTACCTGCATGAATTGCTCTACCTCACATATTTCAAAATAATACTGTATCGAGCATGGTCAATGTACCTGCATGAATTGCTCTACCTCACATATTTCAAAATAATACTGTATCGAGCATGGTCAATGTACCTGCATGAACTGCTCTACCTCACATATTTCAAAATAAAACTACATCAAGCATGGTCAATGTACCTGAATGAACTGCTCTACCTCACATATTTTAAAACACTACTACATCAAGCATAATCAATGTACATAATTGAACTACTCTTCCTCACATATTTCAAACTAAAACCTGAATGAAATGACTGACACATTGAGAGAACAGATCTGATGATTCTCTGATATGCATCAATACAATTCCTACCTCTATAAAATGTTTCTGTACAGTGTCTATGTATTTTTAATTGTCCTCGTAGAAACTGCATTTGGTTATCAATGTATCAACTAAAATGGATACTTTGAACATGATACGTCGCGGAATGAACTTGTTTGTTCTATTAGGATACGTAGTTGGTTTAACTCACAGGGAAAACACTATTAACGGATATTCTGTTTGCTACTAATTAGTGAAGCGCCGGTGAAAATTAATCATAATACGAGCATCAAGCGAAATGATGTCATGGATATAATCAAGGCATGGGATCCTTATGTAAAAGTACTGCGAAAGGTAAGTCGTGTCAAAAGACGGAATGGTTTGAGCGATGTCACTTTTGACCACCAACCAAGCTCACAATACGCCCCGGCCGGGAATCTAGCCCTGGACGCATTGGCCAGAATCGAGTTAGCTCTCCACTGCGCTAGACAACAAATTAAAGTTGCAAAACGTTATCAACTTTTCAGCATTTTAATATTTATTATTAGTGTGTGACTAAAAGCCTTGCAGTTATGAGCGATAAAAAAAGCAAAAAATCAATTTTCAGTGATGAACGAGTTTTAAAACTTTGAATAAAGGGATGTAATCCAAATAAACGATATACTGGGGCATATATTTTTGCGGAATCGTTATTGAAACGGACCATGACCGCATGATTTCGCTTGATATGCCAAAATAAAAATACATGTCAAAAACAATGGTTCTTATGAAGGATACTGAGTTTAGTTTGAAAGAAATGTGCAGAAGAGGCGGTATTTCTACCGAATGAGACAATAGTATGTTACAGTTAATCCTTTTAACACTCACCAATCATTTAATACTTTTGCGTTTTCAGCTATTAAATACACGTTTACACTCCTGCTATTAGTAATAAATATTTCCCATGAATGCATTATTAAGGAAGAAGTTAAGGTTTATCACTCAAAATTTATGTTTGCAATACATATGTATGTATTGATTTTGTATAAGAGTGTCTCTTTAAGTTATTATTACAAATAACATGGGCTTCAACTTTCGGTATATCTAGTGCAAAAATATAACTAACATCATCTGAATCAAGGTTGCTGTTATCGACGTTTTCACATGCGTCACACGCTCGTGATTGGAATGTGCGGAAAAGTAACATGAGCTATAAGATAATAGTCACAAGTCAAAGTTCGAAAGCAACAGGTCATAAATCAAAAGTACCACGTTAGGAGAATTAAGTCAAAAGGGCCCTCCCCGGCTTCCATATTATGAGCAACTCATAATTCAAAGCTGATACTATGGTTTTTTTTAAAGATGCGCTCTTACTCCCAAAAATGATATAACACAATTAATAGAAAATAATGTTTGAATGTACCAAAAAGGATAATAAATTTTCGAAAACAATGGTTCGTATGAAGGATACCGAGTTTGGTTTGGAGGAAAGTTGCAAAAAAGATTTTTACCATATTTGACGAAAGTAGATCACAGTAAATCTTTTAGCACTCACCAATCTTTTAATATTTTTGCATTTTCATATCGTAAATACTAGGTTACAATCTTGCTATCAGTAATTAATATTTTCCATAAATGCATTGTTTAGTAAGTAGTAAAAGGTTAATCTTTCAAAATATATGTTTGTCATACATGTGTATGTTTTGATTTTGAATAAGAGTGTCACTTTAAACATAGAAACAAGCGTACCTCATTGGTAACAACGGTGTAAATATATAGTATCATACCACCTACATGACCCAATGTTTAGCTCCTTGCAATTATTCCGAAATCACCACATTTTGATGACAGTTTTACTTCCGTGGCGGATACTTGCCCAAAAATATTTCTTTACTTCTGCGTGTGCACGGTGCCAAAACGTTAATATTTAAGATTCATAATATAAATCAATTATTGCTTGTCCATTAATCCAGTCTTATCACACACAGTTTGCAAACCAATGTTTTGTAGTTCGTGATTGCATGCCAATAATGTATTTATCCATGCAAATGTGTGTTTCATCCATAAAAAACAACAACATCTTCTATAAGGAAAATATATGTCGTATGATATTCAATGTTCAATTTGAGTTTGTTCTGTCATAACGATAATCTCTACATGTTATGTAGATGTATCGTGTTAACGTTGATATTATACATCGCCTGTTATTTCTGACATACAACTTCTCTCACATTTTTTAAATTTGACCACATGGCCCTGGTATACGCCTTATATTTTTTGACTCACTATATATTATATAAGTGATAAATGTGTTATTAAATAACAACCAACAACAATCTAAGAATTACATTTACTGTATTTGAGTAAGCATCCGGACAGTCAACTGAATGCACATCAAAATACATAAATAATAATATAAAAAAAATATAAAAAATATGTAAATACATTTCAGATATATAACACAACAGATGTTTCATATAATCAAATTAATAATATCATTTCCATATACATAAACTTTTGAAATATATATATACAACTTATTCAAATTTGTAATTAATATCCTATACACATAGGCAATCACACATGATCAATATACGCACAAGGTACATAAAAAAAGAATTAGTTCTTGCCAGTCTGTCTGTTCAAAGCTGAATGACCAATTCACTGACCAATACTACATTTCCTCTTGCTGACTTACAGCGCCACCTGGCGTTCGTTACACTTAACCAAGGAATTTAATTTTCTTCTAATTCGTATTCTCAAATTTAGAAAATTACTTTTCTTGATAACGTGTTTGAAATGTCGGTCCGACTGAGTTAATGACATACGTGCCGGTATTAAATGTATGTGTAAATGTTTCCTGTTTTGCAACTGCGTTGAAATAATCTCTGTTTCGTTCTTGATCATGACATGTTCCTATCGTAATATGTTACTATGCCTTGGACGGATGTACATAAATGTGGCACAGTAATATGTTTGGTTACTGCGATTCAGAAAAGTATACCAAAAAGTAAGTATTGCATGTTAAATCTGTTTACTTTTTTTATGAATGCATATTATAAACAATGTTGATGTAAATGTTTCCATTTTCCATTAAATTTGATATTGAGTAAAGTTTGTTGTAACTGATTTAGGCAAGATACTGTTAATTTCGAAATGAATATATATTTATTTCTTCCTTGTATGTATTAGTTCTCATTTTTATATTAAAATAACAGCTTCTTTATACCCAGCGTAATGCACCAGTCAATTTTAACCACGACCACCGCCCCAGGGTTCGGGGGGGGGGGGTATTCCGAGGACAGCTGGGAAAATGGGCCGTGTTTTTACCATCCATGTGGCCCCGCAGTGCCGGGTGAATGCAGTGGTTTTGTCTTCGTATTAAAAATAACGGGGACAGGGCCTTACCTAGGGTCCCTTGGGTGCGTGGGCCTTCGGCGGGGATTTTACCAGCAGTTCGTCCCCACAGGACGGGGATTTTACCCGGACTTGGCTGGACCGAAAGTCAAAGTCCCCGATAATCCCCGGATCTGGGTAGGGGGCGTGGTTACAATTGACTGGTGCATAATTGACACACGAACAAAGCGCATGATCTACCGTGTTTCCGATTGCTTAACATTGACGTTCTGCACTATAACGAATACATATGCAATACGATTCATAACTTGCGAGTATAATGGCATTCGCCTTCCCCTTTGTGTTTCAGTTTAAAAATGCATCAACAAAGTTTGGCTTTCAAAAAAGCAAATTTAATCAATCAATCAATCAATCAATCAATCAATCAATCAATCAATCAATCAATCAATAAATCAATCAATTAATCATAATAACAATAAAAAATGTCTCTGCTTATATCAGATTTTACAACAAAAACAAACAAAACAAAATGGAAATAATAAAATACACAGTCAACAGGGTAACAGTAAACAGTTTACGTTGTTGGTAAACTTTCTCAGGGTACATATAGAGTTGGAAGAGTTGGGAACAATATTTTTTTATACAATGCCATATCGTAAAATGTTTTCACTGCTGTGATGCTGCAATGAAATTAAGTATTATAGATATTTAACTTCCGAGGGTAATTTTTAAGGATAAAGGAGATACAGCACGCTCAATGGTTACATATGTAAGCCTATCTCTTTATATATACGGGAAGTGGTAGCTTAACTGGCTCAAGACCACAGTTATTTGACCCCCCCCCCCCAGTGATCCGGATGTGAATACAGAAAAAAGAGTGCTAGTGTTCAAGTATCAATATTTTATCAAAGTTGAATGAAAGAGAGAAACATGTGGCCTTTTTGCATAGAGCTTAACATAATTGGACACTGTATTGCAAAAACTGATAGTTTTCAGTGTAAAAAATGGAAAACTCATTGCCTGTGGAACTATGTAAATTGGTTGTTTGTAGCCTTATTCCGTCTTGACCTCAGGGTCATGTATTACTACTCAATTTTGTGAGAAAACGCAATGGTCAACCCTATGTTTTCTTGTGATTAAATTTTGTGTCTTGGATTGTTCTACAGCAGCCAGTTCCTTTTTTTCCAATTGGGCCTGTTTTAAAGTGAAACGCCAGGTTAGTGTCTATATGAAACATATAGTAAAAATAACTGTGGTCTCACGCCAACTGTAATTCAGAATAAAAAATAGCGGTCGAGTGAGAGTGCGCAGAGCGCTAACCGGTCAGTATTCGATATTCGAGATTCAGGATGTAAATGTTCAGGATAGCTTTAGATTGCAACTATGGGTTTATAAGAACTATAATCCGGACTAAAACAGATGGTGGTCGGATGACACTGCGCAGAGCGTATCTCGATCAGAATTTTGTATTCGGGGTTAAGAATGTGCATTATGTGTTCAAGGACGGAGAGACGCTCTGCGGCTGGTGACCAGACCCACAACTTTTTTTCTTCCGGACTACTTTGCTAGTGCAGCCAGAGTTGCATTCTGGATCATTGCGGACAGTACCCGCAAAATTTTACGCACACCATTTGACCCCAATACTGAGTTGAGACCGAGATACGCTCTGCGGCTGGTGACCCGACCCCCAATTTTTTTCTTCCGGATAACTTTGCTAGTGCAGCCAGAGTTGCATATCCGAAGCAATGCGGACAGTACACGCAACATTTTACGCACACTATTGACCCCAATAATGAGTTGGGACCGAGATACGCTCTGCGCCTGGTGACCCGAACCCCAACTTTTTTCTTCCGGACTACTTTGCTAGTGCAGCCAGAGTTGCATTCTGGATCATTGCGGACAGGATAGCTTTAGATTGCAACTATGGGTTTATAAGAATTATAATCCGGACTAAAACAGTTGGTGGTCGGATGACACTGCGCAGAGCGTATCTCGATCAGAGTTTTGTATTCGGGGTTAAGAACGTGCATTATGTGTTCAAGGACCGAGATACGCTCTGCGGCTGGTGACCCGAACCCCAACTTTGTTCTTCCCGATGACTTTGCTATTGCAGCCAGAGTTGCATTCTAAAGCAATGCGGACAGTACCGCCATATTGGATTATCATTATCAAACCTCTGATGAATGAAAATGGTCTTCTTAAGACTATCCTGTAATTTAATATATTCAATAATGTTAGATATGAAACAATCTTTTTGTGTTCCCACTTAATCGCTTGAATTACTGAAATATATATTTCTTTAAGGGTCTTTCACAGTGCAAACGTCGTTTGAAGGACCAAAACTAAAAATGCTTAAAAAGTTTTTATTTAGTTTTGGGGTTCAATTTTTAGCAAGCTTAATTTATATATCCATTGCAACATATGAAGCTGTAATTAGGAGTTGAGCATTTTTTATGAAAGAAAATTTATCAGATTTCAAATCAAAAGCATTTACATTTTCCTTGAAATATCTTAATACAACATGAACATATTTAGGTGTCAAAATTGTCAGAACTACCCAATCAATAATGTATTGAGGCTTTGTGGTGATTGCAGCTATTTATAAAAAAGGGAAATTTCATTTTTATTATCAGAAAATGTATTTCATCCACGAATATTTATTGTTTTTATTGAATAACTTTCTTATTTGAAAATATATAATCAAGAAGTCTTAAGCTATTGTTGGTCAGGTAGTCTGAGGCATTTTGACATAAAAACAACGTTTAAATGTCGACAGACTTTTCCTAAAAAATGTGAATGTTTTTTTTATCCAAAAACTATTAATCTTCTTTTGTAAAACTTGGTCAACTCCTTACTACCCCAAAACATGTAACCAAGAATGTATGTTTCACCTAAAAAAAGGTCGTTTCTTTGAACTATATGAAACATGTACTTTTGAAATGTTTTATTTTTTATCTTCCCCACCCACTTCTGAACTATGGAATGCCTGAAATAGTATTTTGCATGCGCATACCATATTCTTGTGCAGTCATCCAAAACTTGGTGTTATACCATTTTTTTATTTTTTTAAAGTAGGAATAATACAACACTCATGTCCGGATGAATGATGTCCAAAATAAGCATCGACATTCTACTTACAAAATAAAATAGCGTGGTATGTACATTGAGATATTACAAAGAATGGGTTATAATTGAACCATTAAATTATCTATTTGGAAGGTATATACCATTACACAAATTAAGCTGATTTGACTGCTTTGATACAATTTACGATCAAACCTAAAGAACAAAGTATGACTTTAACTCAATCGCCATAAAGACAATCAATTACTGCTTTGCTATCAAATAGAATATCGAATATGGTTATAACAATTATGTCCATTGTAATCAATGTATATGACAATGTTAACGCTTATCAAAGGACACGCACTATAGAATTGTAATGTAAGGAGCAGTGTTCGAAATCAAATACCAAATATATTTGTCTTTATTCGATCTGTTTTGCAACTTTGTCTGTTTTGCAGTTTCAACGTTTGTTAAGTTCATTATAAATTATTAAAATGCTGTTCTGTAATATTTTGTACTTGACTATACCCAGTCATTTCATTCTTAGTTTGCCTTTAAGTTCGCTCTTTATTTGCGGAATTGAGAACATAACAACAACAACAAAAATGATATGACGAATATTTTACCATATTTGCTATATTTTATTCACATATCATTTGTTTTTCTTTCTTTTCTTTTTTTTTTGGGGGGGGGGGGGGTGCGCATATCAACTAGTTTAAAGAGACACATTCTAGTTTTATAGGGACAAACGTTCTTTTTTTTATCTTGTTTAATGTGAACTATATGTTTGTTGCAATAATAAAGAATTTATTTATTTCTCTATTTTTTATAACCGGATCTAAGAAGGATGTAGACTATGAGCGACCCTGCAAGTACAAGTTTAAAGAAATCTTTGCAGTTAAGTATTAAGCTCAGACTGTAATTGGTGCATGCACGTTTAACTACACGTTAACGTACACGTTCACGCTCTGTTTAGCAACTGCTTGGAAGACTATCCCCTTGAAAAAAATGTCGGTTCGACCAAGCAGGCAATAACAAAATAAAATGTCCTGATGCTAATATTTTTCACCAATCGTCTGAATTCATATGACATTTACACCATACTCCAATTTAACGTTTTTACTGAGGCAGTTATTACTTTAGTTTATGCATAAACATGACATACTTTCACATTGGAGGAAGCGTTTAGACTCACATATTGAGGAATATTTTGTTACACTCCTCAATACATTTTAAGTTAAAACAAGAGTAGAAAGCAAAACAAGATGCTGAAAGGATTTATTCACACAAACATTATTTCTATAATCGAGCGAGTATGTGTTTAAATAGTTCGTACGCTTAAACGTCGAGGCAGAAGTCGTCGCTGTTCCTATTCTCGGGCCATATTGACAGACGTCTGCTCAAACATTTCAGCGTTCTCCTGAATCAGCGTGCAGTAACCGCAGCATATCGACATCAAACAATCGTTGCCGAATGTTCCAGGAATGCCCCTTTTTTCGCGAATAGCTTCTCGAGTTTTCGCTTTAAGAAACAGGTTGTAGCCCGGAACGTAATATGCAAGACCTGAAAAGAGAACAGCTATTATTTATCGCCGTAGTTGGGGCCCCAGACAATGTACAAGTGACTACAGGCTACAAAGAGCACAGATATGGTTTTTCACCGAAGTTGTGGCACCAGACAACGTCCAAGTTACTACAGGCCAAAAAGAATACAGATATGATTTATCAAAAACCAAATTTCCCCCTTTTAGTATTAACAAGACCAGACTCTTGCACAATATCGTGCAAAAAAGTGTGACTAAGCATCAGTTGCTATTGCTACTTTTATTACTTTCTTCACAATGGTTGTAATAAGAAGAGTTTACACAAACGAAATGTGTCTGGGCACGTCGGACTACTGCTAAAATATATTAATATATTAAATAGTATAAAAATGACATTTGAACAGGAATGTACCTTAAATAAAAGCCAAAAAGATACAAAAAATATCCACAAATATAAGATAAATAATTTACTCACCGCCCACAATACATTTACACAATAACTCACCGCCCAAAATACAGTTACACAATTACTCGCCACCCACGATACAGTTACACATTTACTAACAGCCCACGATACATTTACACAATTACTCACCGCCCACAATACAGTTACACAATTACTCACCGCCCACGATACAGTTACACAATTACTCACCACCCACAATATAGTTACACAATTACTCACCGCCAACAATACAGTTACACAATTACTCACCGCCCACAATACAGTTACACAATTACTCACCGCCAACAATACAGTTACACAATTACCCACCGCCCACAGTACAGTTACACAATTACTCACCGCCAACAATACAGTTACACAATTACTCACCGCCCACAATACAGTTACACAATTACTCACCGCCAACAATACAGTTACACAATTACTCACCGCCCACAATACAAATACACAATTACATACCGCCCACATTACAGTTACACAATTACTCACCGCCCACAATACAGTTACACAATTACTCACCGCCAACAATACAGTTACACAATTACTCACCGCCCACAATACAGTTACACAATTACTCACCGCCAACAATACAGTTACACAATTACTCACCGCCAACAATACAGTTACACAATTACTCACCGCCCACAATACAGTTACACAATTACTCACCGCCCACAATACAGTTACACAATTACTCACCGCCCACAATACAGTTACACAATTACTCACCGCCCACAATACAGTTACACAATTACTCACCGCCCACAATACAGTTACACAATTACTCACCGCCCACGATACATTTCCACATTTACTCCCCGCCCACGATACAGTTACACAACAACTCACCGCCAACAGTACAGTTACACAATTACTCACCGCCCACGATACAGTTACACAATTACTCACCGCCCACGATACAGTTACACACTTACTCACCGCCACGATACAGTTACACAATAACTCATCGCCCATGATACAGTTACACAATTACTCACCGCCCACAATACAGTTACACAATTACTCACCGCCCACAATACAGTTACACAATTACTCACCGCCCACGACACAGCTACACAGTTCCGCGCCCTCGGTGTTTTGTCCGTACGTTACACAAGGAACGATCCACGTCTGTAGCGCTAGGTTGATGTTGCTAAAGCACCCAAATAGGTCGTGCTTCCATTGGCCCTGTTTAATTAACAACGTCGTTTGAAGGTTATAAGTTATTATCATAAGGCAGCAGAACTATATCTGTGTGTGTTTGTTTGTTTGTTTGTGTGTCTGTTTGTCGTCGTACGAGCATCATTGTACGTGAATCACGGCGTGTTCAAGAACGGGTATCACCGAGCGTACAAGTACGGGTATCAGCGAGCATACAAGTAAGGATATCATCGATATCATCGAGCGTACAAGTAAGGGTATCACCAAGCGTACAAGTACGGAAATCTTCGATTGTACAAAAACGGGTATCACCGAACGTACATGTAAGGTATCACCGAGCGTACAAGTATGGGTATCAGCGAGCGTACAAGTACGGGTATCTCCGATTGTACAAAAACGGGTATCACCGAACGTACATGTAAGGTATCACCGAGCGTACAAGTATGGGTATCAGCGAGCGTACAAGTACGGGTATCTCCGATTGTACAAAAACGGGTATCACCGAACGTACATGTAAGGTATCACCGAGCGTACAAGTAAGCGTATCAGCGAGCGTACAAGTACGGGTTTCTCCGATTGTACAAAAACGGGTATCACCGAACGCACATGTAAGGTATCACCGAGCGTACAAGTATAGGTATCTCCGATTTAATAAGTACTGGTATCAGTAAGCGTGTCAATGAGCGAACAAGTACGGGTATCACCGAGCGTACAGTTAAGGTATCACCTAGCGTACAAGTACGGATAACTCCGAATGTATAAGTACTGGTATCACTGAGCGTACAAGTACGGGTATCACTGAGCGTACAAGTACGGGTATCACTGAGCGTACAAGTATGGGTATCACTGAGCGTACAAGTACGGGTATCACTTAGCGTACAAGTACGGGTATCTCCGATTGTACAAATACGGGTATCCCGATCGTAAAAGTATGGACATCACTGAGCGTACAAGTAATGTTTTCACTAAGCATACATACGCGTACAAGTACTGGTCTCACCGTACGGGTCTCACCGAGCCTACAAGTACAGGTATCACTGAGTGCACTTGTACGGATATCACCGAGCGAATTTGTACGGTTATCACCGAGCGTTTTATTTTGAGTATCACAAAGCATACTAGATCGGGTGACACCAAACGTACTGGTACGGCTATCACAGAGCATACCAGTACGGGAATCACCGAACGTTCTTGTAGGGGTATCATCGATCGTTCTAGAACATGTATGACCGACCGCACTTATCCGGGTATCATTGATCGTACTAATAAATGTACAAATGAACCGAGGGTACCAGTACCGGTAACACCGAGCGTACTTTTACGAAAAGTTTTATTTCAGGTTTCACCGAGCGAACTTTTCCTTTTATCGCCGATCGTACTAGTACGGAATAATATCGAGCGTTCTTCTACTAGCATCATTGACCGTTTTAGTAGAAATTTAAATATAAATTTCCAAAAGTAAAAGTATACCAAGTGCAACTTTTAAACGAATTGTTTGCTTTCTCTATGCTCTCAGTTTTAGTTAACGCCAAGAAGACGAACTATTAAATTATGTGCCATTATGTCGTATTGCATGTCCATTTTAAAGTATAAAAAATATAAGTTAAAATTTATTTTTAATGATCAATAAACATGGACTTATATTCATTTCTATACAGTCTATTTGTTTAAAAATGATAAAACATTGTAATATCTTTAGGATTATTTTATGAAGAAATAAATTCTAATTATAATTGAAAATAAATTAATAATAGAAAAATATATTTTATATCTTTCAAATAGTATATAAATATGAATAAATTGATGCAAAACTATATATTATACCTGTGACATTTTTTTATTTAAAAATATTATCCTTAAACCACACCAATGAGAAGACTAACGGCTTATAGTTACTGTGGATAGAAAGAAATACAATATCAATTATTATAGCTAATTCGGCTCAAATTTGGTTGAAGTCAGTTCTTTTGTTTTGGCTCCAAATGTTTTGTTTAACCGATAAAGATGAATGCTCGCATACGACGATGTTGATCGAGTTTTTCTTTGTTTTATTTTAGCAGATTTAATCATGTGAACCCGTTGTCTGTATTATTATTTTGAAGTTTTAAAATATAGGAGTCTAAGTATTAAAATAGAGTTATTTTTTTCGGTGCAAAATCATGTTATTTTGTAACCTCCGTTCGATTGTCTGTCCGTCTTTATTTTTGTCCGCAAAAATTGCTTAATGAACTAACTAAAAAAACACTGCAAGTTTGGTTTATAAAACTAGTTCCAGTCGAACCCCGTTGACTCGAACTCCCATGGACAGGCGAAAAAACATCGAGACTCGGAAAATTCGAACCAAGCGGGAATGTTTACATTCAGTATAAATAAATCGGTCCTTTACATCTAGTTCATCATGCGAGAAGTTTGAGCCAAGCGAGTTCGAGCCAAGCGAGATCGAGCCAAGCGAGTTCGAGCCAAGCGAATTCGAGCCAAGCGAGTTCAAGCTAACGGGGTTCGACTGTATGTGAATAAAGGTCAGTAAGATTTTTGTATGCACGTCAATTTATTTTGTTGTTTATCCGACTTTATCACTTTATCATTATCGCTAATGGGGCGATAAAATGAGAACTTGTTTGTTTATCGGATGCCTCGACTTCGTGAATGATTAAGGCTGAAGCGAAACACTAATTGTACGGGTACGTGTACGTGTGGGGTACTTTGATGCTGTTGCTGCAGTATTTCATTCAGGTAAGTGCACATTGTTAGTTTGGAATAACATGTGCAGTTACACGAAGCAGGTGATTTATAAGAGTATCACAGAGCGTACTAGTACGAGTATCAGTGTACATGTATCCCCCAGCGTGCGAGTACAAATATCAACGTTGTGTATCTCTGTGCGTACTAGTACGAGCATCAGTGTACATGTATCCCCCAGCGTGCAAGAACAAATATCAACGTTGTGTATCACTGTGCGTACTAGTACGAGTATCAGTGTACATGTATTACTAGGTGTACAAGTACGAATATCACCCTACGTGTAGCACTGAGCATGCGAGTACAAATATCAACGTTGTGTATTACTGAGAGTGCAAGTACGAGTGTCACCGCACGTGTATTACTGAGCGTACTAATAAGAGTATCACCGTACGTGAATCACTCAGCTACCAAGTACGAGTTTCACAGTACCGATATCGCCAAATGTACAAGTGCGTGTACCACCGTGCGAGTACTACAGTGCGTGATCACCGTGCGTGTACCTCGATGCGTGTAGAACCGTGCGTGTACCACCGTGCGTGTATCACCGTAAGTGTATCACCGTGCGTGTGTCACCGTGCGAGTACTACCGTGCGTGAACCACCGTGCGTGTATCAACGTGCGTGAACCACCATGGGTTATCACCGTGCGTGTATCACCGTGCGTGATCACCTTGCGTGTACCTCGGTGCGTTTACCACCGAGGGTGAACCACCGTGCGTGTATCACCGTGCGAATATCACCGTGCGTGTATCACTGCGCGTGTACCACCGTGCGTGAACTACCGTGCATATACAACCGTGCATGTACCACCTTGCATGTACAAACGTGCATGTACCACCGTGCATGTACAAACGTGCATGTACCACCGTGCACTTACAACCGTGCGTGTACAATCGTGCGTGTACAACCGTGCGTGTATCACCGTGCAGGAACCACAGTGCGTGTATCACCGTGCAGGAACCACCGTGCGTGTATCACCGTGCGTGTACAACCGTGCATGTATCACCGTGCGGGAATCACCGTGCGTGTACCACCGTTCATGTACAACCGTGCATGTACCACCATTCATGTACAATCGTGCATGTACCACCGTGCATGTACAACCGTGTGTGTACCACCGTGCACGTATCACTGTGCGTGTACAACGGTGCATATATCACCGTGCGAGAATCACCGTTCATGTACATCCGTGGATGTACCACCGTACATGTGCATGTACCACCGTGCATGTACAACCGTGTGTGTACCACCTTGCATGTACAACCGTGCATGTATCACCGTGCGTGTACAACGGTGCATATATCACCGTGCGGGAATCACCGCTCATGAACAACCGTGCATGTACCACCGTGCGGGAATCACCGTTCATGTACAACCGTGCATGTACCACCGTGCATGTACAACCGTGCGTGTACCACCGTGCATGTATCACCGTGCGTGATCACCGTGCGTGTACCTCGGTGCGTGTACAACCGTGCATGTATCACCGTGCGTGTACAACGGTGCATATATCACCGTGCGGGAATCACCGTTAATGTACAACCGTGCATGTACCACCGTGCATGTACAATCGTGCATGTACCACCTTGCATGTACAACCGTGCGTGTACCACCGAGCATGTACAACCGTGTGTGTACCACCGTGCACGTATCACTGTGCGTTTACAACGTTGCATATATCACCGAGCGAGATTCACCGTTCATGTACAACCGTGCATGTAACACTGTGCATGTACATGTACCACCATGCATGTACCACCGTTTGTGTACCACCGTGCATATACAAACGTGTATGTATCACCGTGCTTGTACAACGGTGCATATATCACGTGCAGGAATCACCGTTCATGAACAACCGTGCATGTACCACCGTGCGGGAATCACCGTTCATGTACAACCGTGCATGTACCACCGTGCATGTACAACCGTGCGTGTACCACCGTGCATGTATCACCGTGCGTGATCACCGTGCGTGTACCTCGGTGCGTGTACAACCGTGCATGTACCACCGTGCATGTACAATCGTGCATGTACCACCGTGCATGTACAGCCGTGCGTGTACCACCGAGCATGTATCACCGTGCGTGTACCTCGATGCGTGTACCACCGTGCGGGAACCACCGTGCATGTACAACCGTGCATGTACCACCGTGCATGTACCACCGTGCATGTACAAACGTGCATGTACCACCGTGCATGTACAACCGTGCATGTACCACCGTGCATGTACAATCGTGCGTGTACAATCGTGCGTGTGCAACCGTGCGTGTATTACCGTGCGGGAACCACCGTGCGTGTATCACCGTGCGTGTACAACCGTGCATGTATCACCGTGCGGGAATCACCGTGCGTGTATCATCGTTCATGTAGAACCGTGCATGTACCACCGTGCATGTACCACCGTGCATGTACAACCGTGTGTGTACCACCGTGCGTGTACAACGGTGCATATATCACCGTGCGGGAATCACCGTTCATGTACAACCGTGCATGTACCACCCTGCATGTACAACCGTGCATGTACCACCGTGCATGTACAATCGTGCATGTACCACCGTGCATGTACAACCGTGCATGTACCACCGTGCATGTACAACCGTGCATGTACCACCGTGCGTGTAAAACCGTACATGTACCACCGTGCATGTACAACCGTGCATGTACCACCGTGCATGTACAAACGTGCATGTACCACCGTGCATGTACAACCGTACGTGTACCACCGTGCATGTATCACCGTGCGTGTACAACCGTGCATGTATCACCCTGCGTGTATCACCGTGCGTGTATCACCTTGCGTGTATCACCGTGCATGTATCACCCTGCGTGTGCAACCGTGCGTGTATCGCCGTGCGTGTACAACCGTGCATGTATCACCGTGCGGGTATCACCGTTTGTGTATCACCGTTCATGTACAATCGTGCATGTATCACCGTGCGGGAATCACCGTGCGTGTATCACCGTGCATGTACCACCGTGCATGTACAACCTTGTGTACCACCGTGCATGTACAACCCTTCTTGTATCACCGTGCGGTAAGCACCGTTCTTGTACAACAGTGCATGTACCACCGTGCATGCACAACCATGTGTACCACCGTGCATGTACAACCGTGCATATATCACCGTGCGGGAATCACCGTTCATGTAGAACCGTGCATGTACCACCGTGCATGTACAATCGTGCATGTACCACCGTGCATGTACAATCGTGCATATACCACCGTGCATGTACCGCCATGCATGTACAATCGTGCATGTACAATCGTGCATGTACCATCATGCATGTACAACCATGCATGTACCAGCGTGCATGTACAACCGTGCATGTACCACCGTGCGTGTAAAACCGTACATGTACCACCGTGCATGTACAACCGTACGTGTACCACCATGCATGTACAAACGTGCATGTACCACTGTGCATGTACAACCGTACGTGTACCTTCGTGCGTGTAACACCGTGCGTGTACAACCGTGCATGTATCACCCTGTGTGTATCACCGTGCGTGTATCACCTTGCGTGTATCACCGTGCATGTATCACCATGCGTGTGCAACCGTGCGTGTACCACCGTACGTGTACAACCGTGCATGTGCAATCGTGCATGTACCACCATGCATGTACAACCGTGCATGTACCACCGTGCTTGTACAACCGTGCATGTACCACCGTGCGTGTAAAACCGTACATGTACCACCGTGCATGTACAACCGTACGTGTACCACCGTGCATGTACAAACGTGCATGTACCACCGTGCACTTACAACCGTGCGTGTACCACCGTGCGTGTATCACCGTGCGTGTACAACCGTGCATGTATCACCCTGCGTGTATCACCGTGCGTGTATCACCGTGCGTGTACCACCGTGCGTGTACCACCGTGCGTGTACAACCGTGCGTGTACCACCGTGCGTGTACCACCGTGCATGTATCACCGTGCGTGTAAAACGTGCATACTAATACGAGCATCGGTGTACGAGTATCACCGAGCGCACAAGTACGAATTTCAACTATCGTTGTTTTGCGGATGACACAGTTCGTACTCCTACGGGTATCACCGTACTAGTTTCACCGATTGAATGAGTACAGATATCACCGACCGTACTAGTATGGGTATCACCGTACGGGTATCATCGATCGAAAGAGTACGGATATCACCGACGGTTCTAGTATGGGTATCACCGTACGGGTATCTTCGATCGAAAGAGTACGGATATCACCGACCGTACTGGTATGGGTATCACCGTACAGATATCACCGAGCGTACTAGTATGGGTATCATGGTACTGGTGTCACCGATTACGGGTATCACCGAGCGTTATAGTCAACACAATGCAAACAAGTTATAGTATCACCAATCCTGCTTTTACAGGTTTCTCAGAGCGAACTATTCGAGAAAGTTAAAACATTGTTATGTGTTTGCCATTATTTTATAGGTATTCAAATTCTAGATATAATTGAAAATGAATTAAATAATAAACTTATATCTAACCCATGTATTCATACAAATATCGATGCATTGATGCAATTATATTTTATACCGGCGCCATTTTATTCTGTTTTAATATACATTGTACTCTAAACCATAACACAAAAAATAGAAAGACGGAAAATAGCTGATTAAGCCAATATTTCTCATTATCTTAAACCCGTCTTTAAACAAAGATCGGTGTATCTTGTATCTAAAGACTTATGCCTTGTAGTTGCTTTAAATAGCTGTACGCTATTCAGAATAATAGCGTATTCGGCTTGTATTTTATTTGATTTGGTTCTTTTGTTTTGTATTTTGTATAACCAATACATGTCATTCAAGATGTGATCTCGGATACAACGATGTTCAGGTTTTGCTTTGTTTTACTTAATTGGATGAATCTATATCAGCGAGTTATGCATTGTATTCGAAATTTAAACCATATTTCAAAATATAGGAATACATTTTGAAAGAGCACAATAAAGTTTTGCATTTGTTAGATTTACAAAAGAAACGTTATAATTTTAATGCAATATTATGTTTATTTCATTTGACTTGACACATATTACAGTATAAACATGCAGAACTCTATGCATATGTGAAACTGAGTTGAACTCCAGTCTAACCGGCTAGTATATTGATTAATTGTACTACCTTATGAATATACAAAAACGTGAAACCAGGAATGAAACACTATCATAGCAAATCAAATCACCATTGATTTCTTTCATGCACTTGCCGATGTGTACAAATGGCTGACTGCTTCTAGTCGGGGGCATTTGTCATACTTTTGTGACATATAATTTATCATCATGTTATTTATGTACACGTTGTCAATTATGTGAAATATACTCTTGTATTGTTTTAGGGTGCAAATCGGTACTTTTTCTCAGAGCTGTGCGTTAAATGAGCAGGAGCCCATCCGCATTGCTTAAGAATGCCATTCTGCGTGAATTGGTAATGTAAACTGGAAACAAAATGAGGATCGGCATACCGTTTGCGGCAGAATTGGGTGCAGCTCGTAGCTTCTTTCAAGAGCTGCGCGGAAAATATCAGGGGACTATCCGCATTGTTCAGAATGTCATTTTGCGTAAAGCCGAAAATAATTGGGTATCTCCTTCGCCGTAAATTTTAGTTGGAATCGATGCTCATTGTCAAAGCGGTGCGTAAATTGTTCAGGGAACTCTTCGCATTGCTTTTGAATGCATTTCTGGCCGCCCGTGACCCGCTCTGAAGACCTTGTCAGGCGGGGAGTTTGACTGGGGCGGTACGTCTGTCAAACGGTAACGCAGGTGTCCTAAGGTGGGCTCAGCGAGGACGGAAACCTCGGGTAGAGCAAAAGGGCAAATGCCCACTTGATTTTAATTTTCAGTACGAATACAGACCGTGAAAGCGAGATTCAATGTTATCAGGAATAAAAAAAATACGTTTGAATATTAAAGTGAATAAAATGTGAGCAAAAGTGAATTAAATCACCATATATATGTGTTCGTTCTTCGCTCTCTCCTCTTTTTTGCTAAATGCAAAACAAATATTTTTATTTTTATTTCGCTCGCTCGCCCCATTATTTTTTGGAAAAAAATCCGATGAACAAGTTATCAATTTGGTGTGGCCTAAGCAATAGTTTCCGGAATAAAACATTGTGGGAAGATTAAGCCTGTGCAGTGCGTTAGTGTGCAATTCAGTGCTCATTGTCAAAGCTGTGCGTACATATTTAAGGGACCTCATTGCTTTTGATTGCCGTTCCGCGTGAAACAGCAGTTTAATCCAGAATACAAAACTGTGGGGTTGGTGCTAGCCTGTAGCAAGCCTTAGTGTGCAATTCAATGCTCATTGATTTTATCAAAATGATTAGGGAACAATCAGCATTGCATCAGATGGCCATTGTGCGTGATTTAGCAATGCAATCCAAATAAAAAAATATGGGGGTGGGGTTAAGCCTGTGCCGTGCATTAGGGTACAAGTCAGTGATCATTGTCAGAGCTGTGCTTTAAATATTAGGGCACTTTCCGTGTGGATTTAAAATGTTATTTTGCGTGATTTAGCGATGAAATCAGGAAAACATAATGCGTAGGGTAGGCTTTGACCGTGCGTTAAGGTAATTCTGTGACCAGTTTCAGATGTATGCGTAAAATGTTCAGGGGATAATTCGCTTGATTTAAAATGCAATTCTGCGTTATTAAGCAAGAATAAATATTATGTGGTCGGGGTAAGTTGTTTCGTGCATCAGGATGCAATTTAGTGCTCATTGTCAGAGATGTACGTAAAGTATTCATGGGACTTTCCGCATAGCTTTTGAATGCCATTCCGCGTAAAATAGCAATATTATCCGGAATAAAAAATGGGCGTGGGTTAAGTCTGTGTCGTGTGTTAGGGTGGAACTCATTGCTCATTGTCAGAGCTGTGCGTTTAGTGTTCAGGGGACTATCTGCATCAGAATTATTAAATGCATGTCTTGATACGGAGCTAGTATTTTAGCGACGCGGTAAATTGTCCGCCTTCGGAGCGAGGAGTCGTTGTTTCGATCCCAACCAGATGCGAAAGACAACATTCTTGTGTAGTTGGCAAATAGATAATCTCTTAAATTGCGACGTTTGTACAAACTATTTGATGCCAATAATAGTTTTAAATTTCTATCATCAAATTTTGTCATTAAATATAGTAAACTTTTGGATAAATTGAAAGATGCTTCTATTCTTGAATAGAAACAAGTGTTTCCAGATATGTGATCGCTCCCATATAAAATGAGTTTTGCGCAACAAAGCGCTAATTTGTTTCAATGAAAAGCTGCATGCAATTTATAACATCAATTTCCAAAACGCAGTTATAAAACGAAAACCAGTAAGTTAAACACAACCATGTAAACTGTTCAAACCCTTTAAAAGTGCACTGTTATGCACCTGTCAATATTTTGCCCGCCTGGGGGGGGGGGGGGGGGGGCGGGCATACACGGGGCTTTAGACAGAACACCATTCCTGAAAGGCGGGAATTTGACAAACTTATTGAATCCAGGTTCCGGGAAATAGACTTTGGCCGGTTATTACATCCTGGGAATCGGGAATTGGGAATTTCGACGCCACAAAATAAAAATGTCGAAAGACGACGGCGATATTTTTATTCGTGTTTTTCTAGTTGCAGACAGCGCATGCATGCTGGATGACCTATCGATTTTTTCTGTCGAGAAAATTGTGGGATGGGGCGAGAAGATTGCCCCCCAAAAAGGAACAATATTCAAAGATATACAGGGATTGTATTCGCCATTTATTTTCACCTATACCCAGACATAGTATGCATGGGGCCGAGCGGTTTTATGTTTGTCATCTGTTTTCGCGAATTAGACCCATTTATTTTGCGAGTCTGAGAGGCGTCACATGAAACTCACGATATAAAGAAGGCTTAAGGTATGATGTACATATTCACTTGATTTTAATAACTGGGCTGGTTTCGAGAAAAGTGGATGCATTATCTGATACCTTTAATAGCCCTGACTCCTGCTTTATTGTGCGAAAACTTCCAACATTTTTATACAAGGACTTTATACCAGCAATGTATTTACAACACTTGTTTTGGCGAAAGATTTGTGTGGTTTTATCTGTCCATAAGAATGAATGTGTCTCATCTGGTCTTTGTCAAAAGTGAATCTACTTTGTGATAATTTTAACCTTTAACTACTACATGCACAATGTAGTATAATACTAGTATAATATTAATATACCTTCACATTTGTGTGTACATCAATGATTTCAGTCATCACTAGTATGATTTCCTCTTGACATAGCTCATTTTAGTTGTCTTATCAATTTGTTATCTCATTTTGATTATAGGGAGTTGAACTGCCGCCCTCTGACGCTTTACAGAAAGCACATTCAGATGGCAGTACAGATGCTGGAGTACTGAGTGTCGAGTGTACTTTACCAGTGGAAGAGGTTTGCATTGACCACTTTAGCCAATAAATTGTTAAAATTTGTTCTTAGGAAGATTTTAGATGGTTAATCAGGTCTCAGATGAGCGCTCCAGAGCACTCTTGTTGTTCTTAAACAAGTTCCACATGATCTTGCAGCCATGTATTACCATCATTGTTTTTTGTCATTTACTGTTTCAACTACTGTGGTAACGAGGCTGTGAATCTTGGCTATCGTTCTCATCTTCAGTGGTCTTGTCTTGCTTTACGGTCATGACTTGCTATATTTAAAACTAAATTGAATCTGCAGAAAATATGTTAAGGCTTTGTTCCAATCTGATAAATGTGAATGTATTAAAATGTTGATTTATATTTAAACAGGTGAACATTTGGTTGGATCATCTGACGAGTGTTGCTGTCAACCGAAAAAGGGACAAGGCAAAGGCAGCCGAGACACGGCCTTCGAAAAAGGTATTTGGGCACATTATGAGTGGAATTTCGTAAATGATTGCCTCAACATTAAATGAGTCTGAGGCCAAAAAATCTCTTTTTTTCTGAAAGCCTTACAAAACATAAGGGGTATTGCACTTCTGTGGTCTAAATGTGTGTATTTAATCATTGACATGGTGGGGAATCATTGACATGGGGACCACGTAACATGGTACCTTAAAGTCCCATTATGCATTTGTAAACTTTATTTGAAATGAAAGAGTATTCACTCCAATGACATCCAGTAAAATTCTGATGTAAAAATTTGCATTGGATTTCTTGAAGACATGAAAGAAAATCTTCGAAATACACTATAAATATATTGCGCTATTGTAAGCGCAATTGTAATAATTGGAGGTATGTTTGGATGAAAAAATAATTTCTGAAGGAAAGTAATGCGAAAATGAGCCATTTTCTTCCATAAGAGGATGAGTATGATCTGTTTATTCAGTAATTGAAATTTTACTCACAAACGCATTATGTTCCTTTAAACTTAAAATTGGTGGATTCTCCTGAAAAAGTACAATGCTGTTTATAATGTCACTGGTGGCTACTGGAAGTCCTGTCAGTTACGCATACTCTGCATACTCTCAACAAAATACTTTCTGTTAAACAAAAGATATTGACAAAAATTCTAACGTGGAAACCTGAATCTGACAGATTATCAATTGCTGCGATACCATGTCATGCGGTCTCCATATCATGTGAATCCCCACCATGATTGCAAGATTAGTTTGATAGACTAATAGCAGATTTTTTGAGAAAATAATGTGTTTTCAACAAAAACAAAAAACAAAATTCAGTACCATTTCTGTTCCAATAGAATCAAAAACAACCTATTGTTTTATCTATCAAAATATATGTTGGAAATCTTTGTTAAGTTGTGCTACCAAATGATTAATTATTAAACAATCCAGGCTCAAGCTCCTTTCCAGACTCAAGCTCCTATCAAGGCTCAAGCTCCTATCCAGGCTCCGGCTCCTATTCAGGCTCTTGAGGAGAGTACACCAGATTGTGAGTTTTTTTGTAGCTTTGTGTTCATGGTGAGCTATGATTGTCCAATCTTCATGTAACTTGGTCAGAATGTATGGCAGAAATCTCGGCCAAGTTCAAAGCTGGGTCATGCGGGGTCAAAAACTATGTCACAAGGTCAAATGTTAGAAAAAGAATGTGAACACATTAGAGGCCACACTTTTGGCCCATTAGTCATGAAACTTAGTGTGAATGTTCATCTCTATGAAATCTAGATCATGTTCGAAATTGGGTCATGAGGGGTCAAAAATTAAGTCTCTATGTCATATCTTAGAACATTTTTGGTCCAATTTAAATGAAACTTAATCAAGTTTGAAACCTTAAAGATTATAAAATTCCCTCTATTTCAGGTATAAATGTGGAAGTGTCCAGGTTTGGCCGCAGGAGGAGGAAGAATGTCCTTTTTAGTGACTTTTTGTGTTAAATTTATTGTTAAAATAAAATAAGAAGTTTAAATGTTGTAACATTTTAGCTCACCTGAGCACGAAGCTATTGTGATCGGTCAATGTCTGTCTTCGCAAGTCTGGTGTCCTCAACTTTTAGTGTTAGCACTCTGAGAGGCCACAGATATGGTTCAATCGTGATTAAACTTGTTCAGCATGCTTACCATCCCTATAGAAACTGGGTCATGTGGAGACAGAAACTAGGTTACTGGGTTTATTTTGTAGCTAAACTATTAACTAGGAAAATAAGAGCTTATACGATCAATTGTGCGTCCGTGTCCGCATTGGTTAAAGTTTTTTTTAAAAGTCTTATACATTCTATACTATCAAAGATATTCAACTGAAACTAGGTACGGGTTTTCAGTGGGACTACCACTACCATACTAAGAATGCCCATAACCCTGGATGCATTTTTTCAGAATTATGCCCCTTATTTACTTGAAAATGCCCATTTTATAAGTTTCTTCCAAGTCTAATCATTTGAATACTATCAAAGTTATTAAACTGAAATTGATACATATATATATTCATTGGGACTATACCTACTTTACTTCAAATGCCCATTACTCTGGATTCATTATTTTCCTAATGATGCGCGTTTGTACTTATATATTTTTCATTGTTTTTTTCTGATAGCAGCTTTATTAATTGATTGATCTTTTAGATATTTACCCTCTCCTCTACCCCCGGGGCATTTGATGCACCAAGCAGGCTCAAGGATGGGGATTTAGACAAAAATGGTTGTCTCTAGGGTGGGGATTTAGACTTCAAACATTTCAAGATGTCAAATTCCACTGGGTCAGCCCGCCGCCCCCCGGGCGGGCAAAATAATGACAGGTGCATTATGAGAATATTTAACGTCGAATGTGGTTTCAAATTATTGCATGTCATGACGTCAGTTAATGACGTAACCCGTTTTGGTGTATTATGTATAAAATATGCATGCAGGAAAAAATATCAAGCAAGTGTTTCAAGTACGGATGCCCATCACAAACATATCTGATATGTGTTACAAGTCGAAACACTTCGGGCCTAAAACGTATTCGACAGCGCCACCACTATTCGACAGCCCCATCACTAGAGCAACAGCTAGCGCCACCAATTTATTGTTTTGTGTATATTTCCTTTTTTAAGAAGTGCTTATTCGTTTTTTATGTGTTCCTGCGTTAATTTTAAACATAGCAGTTATATTTGCATGCGCCAGAATACTCTTACGATGTTTGTTAGGAAAGAAGTGTACTTGTAACGTTAGCAGATATCAAAATATGCACAAATCCGATTCGGGAGAAAACCTCCTAGCACCACATTATTGAAATGAAATCGTAGCCAGCCTGCAGTAAAAGTCTTCTTACACGGTACTACATTCTCCGATTTCGAAATATGTATGTTTTAAAGTAAATGAAGTTAACACAGCGCACAGCTGCACCGTAGACATTTTCTTGGAGCTGGCGTTTAGTAGTCGTGTTTTAGGGCCAGTTTGATTAAACTTCGTAAGAAGTCTTTTTTGCGTGCGAACTTCGAACGAAGTACCTCAGACAGTTTTGCCGTTTCAGTAAGATATTTTCTTACGAACAAGCACCTGTTTTTCATAGACCTTAAAAATGGCCGCCATCACAACAGAAATATTTTAATGTGGCGATCTTTCAACAGCAATATTTTAAAGTGGCGATCTTTCATTTATTTTCGCATATTTTAACAAAGCCAACTGCCAGTTTTACGACAGAAGACAATTCTTTGGAATCTGCAACCGGTGAGTAAATTAAAAGTTCGTTACGATGCTGTTTTGACTAAATTTTTAGGGGACGCAACCCCGCGTAATCTGTCAAATAATTCGATAAACAAAATGTACTTATTTCATTTCAGGAGATATTAGTGATAACAACACTGAACCTTGAGACTGAGATGCTATCCAACTATCGAACTCAGATTATGTGCATTTTACAGTGTTTTAAGTAAAAGAAACTAACTAAAAACAGACTGCCAGTGTTACACTGATCTGTCAGTTCATTTGTCAACATTTTTATCATTTTTCTAAAGCAGATTGCAAGATGATTTAGCAGGAACAACTTGCTATGTTTTTTTTATTTACAGGATTATCATGGCACTCGTGTATTGGCTTCATTATGTTATTTGCCTGCATTATAGAAAGTAAAGTACACAGTAACAGGAACAACCACTGTCTATATCTATCGCTTCTCCTCATATTTTCTGCATTTTTGGCATACATAATCGCATTTTGTGCTAGCAAAAACTTTATTCGTATTAAAAGAAGGATTTTACATGAGCAGTTACTTAGTATAAAATACAGCTATCAAAGAGTACAATTATCCTGCTACTATCAGATGATATAATGCACCAGTCAATTGTAACCACGCCCCCCCCCCATGTCCGGGGGTATACCGGGGATAGCCGGGAAAATGGGCCATGTTTTTACCTTTCAGGTGGCCCCGCAGTGCCGGATGAATGCGATCAAAATATAGCGGGGAACGGGCCTTACCTAGGGTCCCTTGGATGCGGGGGCATTTGGCAGAGATTTTACCATCAGTTCGTCCCCGCAGGGCGAGGATTTTACCCGGGGTTGGCTGGACCGAAAGTCAAAGTCCCCGCTATTCCCCGGACCTGGGGGGGGGGCGTGGTTACAATTCACTGGTGCATAAGAATATACTAATGCTAAACACGGCGGTGAGATAGATTTTATAGGGCACTGTAGTTTATATAAGTTTTACATTTTCCTCGAGGAAATTACAAGTATTGGGTTATGTACTGATTTGTGAAATCATTCGATAAGCAAGCTGGGTACAGTGAAGATCTTCTCATTGTTAACATATAGCATGTTTTATTTTCTTGATTTTTTTTTATATTGGACGTTGGAAACTGGAAATTACATAGTTAATAATATTTTAATAAGAAGGCAGTGTCTTGCGGAAGGAGTAGGGGGTAGGGCACAGCGACATATCGGAAGAGGGAGCTGGCATGCCACGTGGACATGTAGAGCAAGGTAGGCCCTCGGGAGACAAAGAAGATGTATTCCAGGCATTTGGTTGTTCCGAGAATACTTTGATGCACAAATAGACACGCTTAAAAAGAACTTTGTAGTAATAAAAGTACGTCGGATAAACTGACCATTCAATGTTTCAAGAGCACTTCGTGCAGAATTCAATTCATGTTTAATAAAGTAATTTCTTCTCTTTTCTAATCTATTATTAATTGTGAGAACTTGGACACGGCCAAATCAACAGATAAAGAATAATTCAAGAAACTAAATCATAGAAGCAAATGTGTGCCTCTAGCAGATTCTTCTCACGGGGACTGAGCCCTTGTCAAAGAGAACGAAACTCCAGACATAGGCTCAGACAGCGATGATGAAAAGAAAATAGGCAAGGCCGAGTTCAATGCATTCAAAAAACTAAAATCTGATAATTCAAACAGCTTTGTTTCATTTTCTCGCCGCGCTGGTCCACCGCCAACGTCCGAGACTTCCGGCCAAGGCTACTTTCCCAGTCCTACGTTCTCCAATTGAGCGACATCCATTGCCATGAGTAGGGATAGACAGCAGCGTTATCGTTCCTACCACCCATACCAAGCCAGGTCCAGCACCAACGCAAAAGGCATCTGCTTCGGTTGCGGACGCACAGGACACTTCCGGTAGGATTGCGAGTTGGTCGGCGGTTCGCCAGTCAAACGAGAGGGCGGCATTGGAGTATTTTTATGACTATAGTGGCTGCTAGGGCTAAAATGATATTGAAAGGCATTGTATAGACAAGGACAGTCCAGTTCCAGCGATAAGTGTAAAAGGAAATTTGAGGTCACAAGTTTTATTTATCTAAAGGATACTATCATATTGACATTTCCCCAGAGCATCAGACGTTTTAAGGTTTTAGTTTGAAGGGAAAATATTATTGTTATTCAGTCGTACCTTCTGGATTGAGTTGTGCCCCTTTTGTTTTGTTAACATTACGGGAAATTGTCAAATATTGGAGATACAATGCAATTATGATTGTTATGTTTATCGACGATGGTTTAGGTACTTACAAGAATTTTGAAAGAAAAATGAAGGATGCCAAATTTGTCAGAAAAAGTTTATCTGATGCAGGTATTGTGGTAGATGAAGAAAAGTCAGTTTGGTATCCAGTACAAAGACTTGAATGGATAGGTATACTCTGGGACAGTGCACAGTTTTCTTTTTCCATTCCTGATAGGAGATTTGTAGATTTTAAAACGGTTTTGTCCCGTGTAACAGGTAACTTGCCTATGGTGAGCGCAATACAGCTCGCAAAATGTAATGGGAAAATAGTTTTCATGATGTCTGTAATTGGAAATTTAACTAGATTCATGACTTTATTTCTGTATGTAGAAATTACCCCTAGTAGGATTTCTTTGGATCAAAGAATTGCTATATCGTCTGAAAATATGTGTGTTTCAGAATTTGAGTTCTGGACGGATCGTATCGTCCAAAAAATTGTAGGTGCCGCCGCTGGGCCGGAAGTCGGTACTGGAACTGAGACCGCTTCTTTGAGCCATGGTAGTACGCTGGGTGCGAGTTCTGTATCGTGTGGGTGCCCATGAGTTATAGGTCGGAGCGCCTTATTTTTTATGCGGACATCACACGTCTAAATAGGTTTATGTTGCGGCTGTCGGGCAGTACAGTGTTCCAGTTAGGAAAAAGGTCCCGTATATTTTGGCCATTTTCAAGTAGGGCTGCTGGGAATTTGATTTGGACATTTTTGGCCCCAAATATGTCTCTGTTGTCCTTGAATTGGTGCAAGAGGGCTTTTCTGACCTTCTGAATTTCTTTAGGGTAGTCCCTATTAAAACTCACTTTTTAACCCGTTGAATCTGGTTAATCTGGCCTGGTAGCGAAAAAGACACACAAATGAGCCTATGCTGTTTTTGTCGGGGGTCCTGCAGGTATTGCCAACCCGGTAGGCAGGTACTATAATGAAGTCATCTTCCTTCAGTTTTAGGTTTTGAGCAAGTACTCTTAATGCCAGGTCCGTGCCGTTTTCACCTAACAATTCTGGGAGGTCACCTATATACGTATTCAATTCTCGTTGACAGGCCTCAAATTCGATTGATATATATTCTAAAAGTCTTAGTGTTTCACCAACAATATAGAGTGAGGCGAGAGTATATGTACAAGCATTTTATACATTGTTTATTCTGCAGTGTCCCAAATTCAATTACACAATGTTTTCAAGTATAACATTCAGTTTACATCATTTTGAAGTTGTTTTATGAGCTCAAAGTCCTAAGGAGTGTTACTGTTGGTCAGGGACGGATACATATTTGCATATATGGAGTGGCTTGGGCAGGAGTAAGGACTTCTCGTAAAGGTGATGGCATCCTTACCCAACCCATCGACTCGGAGGTCGTCACTTCTCTGGTCCATTTCATCGGCTTAGGGTGGGGGTAGCCGTCTCTTTAGGGTAAATACTTCCCTATATATATATTGTTTGATCAATTGCAAGGTTGTTTAGGCTCTAGTATGCTTGTAATAATTTGTTATTTGAAGTTAAAAGTTTACTTATTGCAACGTTGGTTTTAGGTGGCCGCCATGTTTAATTACCGGAAGTCCATCAAGGAGAATTATTCAACACAACCATGTAACCTACTTAGAAGTCTTTTAAAAACTAGATTGTTTATTTGTACACGTATTACAATATTTTATTAACGCAGGTTAAGGATCTTGTCACATTTTATGTCGCATCGATCACGAAGACAAGTACAACAGATAGAACAGATCCTCAGATATACGTAATTCTTTGATCGTAGCATAGATATAAGAAGTACGATGGCTACGTTCCATCTTATCTAAGAAATCCAACTATACTGCCAACCCCTACTTTCTTATATAATTGTCATATTGCTACTAAAACTAACATTGTGACGAGTCTACCGCACATGTTGTGTCGTGTTGCTGCAACTGCATACAGGGTTATGCATACAAAGATAAGTGACACTGTTCCTTCTATTAACTAATAACTATTGAAGTTGATTCTTGTACACATGTTGCAGCTTACTACAACGCACTTGACGGCCACTTTAAATTCAAGTGGGGCAATTACAAGCAGGCGATTTATGCGATATACAGCGAGCACAACAACAAAGCTGAGGACCGACAGTTTGACTTCGGATGTCGAGACGTAGTGACTAATATGGATGGATTGCAGACATATTGTTATTGGTCAGGTTAGTTTCAGGTTATAAGTTTCTGTAATTGGTATTGCAATTCGTAAATGTAATTTTAGTAATGCATCATCAAGGCTCAAACATTTTAGACACTGGGGTCAATTTGAATAAAGATCTTAGTCGATTTTTTAAATCTAAAATTATCTTAGTTTCACAAGTTTGTTAATTTGCTACATTTTTGTGCAAATGTGACTTTAGCCAGTATTTAAATCTAACAGAAAGATTATTAAATAAAGACATCATCATATTGACGTTTATGACGTTTCTAAAGATTTCACATGATTGAAGGTACGTCTAAGATCCTTTAATTTCCTAAATTTCCGATCGTCAGGAAAGGAGATTAAGTTTGTCGAATTTCACCGAATAAGTCATCATGATATGAACAGCATTCAACGTTGATCATGTAACGGTGCTGAAGGTATAGTGTTTGGAATACGTACATATGTACATATACGATTATGGAAATACATAAATTTAGCTGTCATACAGCTGTGCTTTGTTCCCACAAATTCAATACATTTAATGATGTGTATCATGTTTAAGGCTTTATAAACGATTATGACAAGCCGGTGAATTATCAGTGTCCAGGAAATCGGTACGTGAATGGGATTGATAGTTACCATAACAACCTCATGGAGGACAGAAAATGGAGTTTCCTCTGCTGCTCATTGTCAGGTTCTTGAACATTTCGATAGCATTATTTCGAATTAAGAAACAATTTTCTTGTAACCTACCTTCTATTTTGAATGCCACAAGACATTGTTCACTTGGACAAGTATCGCGTTTGGAGCTGTTGACAGTCAGCAAAATTTGGAATATTTGAAAGAAATTAAAAACCTGTTTTCATTCTGTGTTTTATTTTAGATGTTTGCGCTTAAAATCCATTTTACAAATACAAGTATAAGATAGTTTTTGGTTTGACTCCAATTCATACAACAAGTTATACATCGAATCAATTGTCACAGTCCTTGTAGCAAAAACTTATTATATTGCGTTTTTTTAAATATCAGAATGCCACATCCAAGGCATATTCATTATAAACATAACTACCTGGTATGCGTGATAGGATCAAAATACTATGGGGAAGGATGTATGAAATTGCGAAATAAATGTTATTTACCATGGTGGTGAAACATAGTAGAATGATAAGTTAACGATAGTGACGATATAACAAAAAACAATTTAGTACTTTGTAATATTCTATTTAAAAATATTGTCAAATAATTGCACTTATAGACGTACATATGGCCGACTGCTCACTTACGCACTATACAAACGATTTTGACGGAATCCAGAACTTTCAGGCAGGGACCGGGGAAGTGATGACAGGCATGGACTCTTACCACAACAACCGTCACGAGTAAGATTGCACATGGCAAAGAGTTCATTAAAATTATAGTTTTATATCAGACTGTGTTCATTTATACTTTAAAGTTTTGCTGTTATTGATAAGTGGTTGGATATGTGTGAAGTTGAACGCTCGGAAACCGGTAAACCCCCTTTTCGCTCACCGTTTCATGGCATATTCAATATGTTGTTCATTGTCCGGTGGAGTTCTCACCATTAATTAGGAATGTATTTTTCGCATATTTCTTCTCTGTCAAGTTTATTGTTTTTGCATGTTTTAAATGAAAGTGAGATAATTTAGATGTAGGACGGTTGTATATTGCTGAAAATGTACCGTTGATTTGATCCAGTAACCCAGCTAGCGGTTGAAGATATTTATATTTGCATTTTTAGGGACCGACGTTTCAGGTTTCATGTTTGCAAACCGTTAAGAGTGTGACCTTAGGTCATTGAAAGAGATGGACAACCTTTATGGTATATCAAGGTACTGAAAGTACTGCTGGAAGGTGATTTGTTTAATGAATTTAACATTTGTAACTTTCGATAACGCCAAACTTTTATTCATACCATTGGACTTTTTTAATATTGTTCTGAATGTTTTTGTCTATGCTTTTTCATTTTTTCACTGTGATTATTACATTGTATTTTGTCGAAGGTATATTAAAAACTGTCACTTATGTAGAAAACAAAATCATATATGTTTCTGAAATAGAGGTCTCCATTCGAACATAACACTTTTGGTATGAATAATGTTCTACGCCCCTAATGGATCACTAGCCAAATCCATTTCAAGTTTCATTTTAGTAAGTTTGTAATGCTAAACACACACACACACACACACACACACACACACACACACACACACACACATATATATATATATATATATATATATATATATACGTATACAAGACTTATTTCGGCAACAGTATCCTTCATATCCTTTTATCTGTAAGTATGTTTAACCTGCTCAAAAAGCTAATTAGATGTTGCCCTAATTTCTCGAAACTCCTTAAGTTCCTTATAACAGGATTAAGCTAATCTCACTATTTTTGTTGTTTTATAAAATGTGTTATATTTACTTCTTCAAGAATTTTTAGACATTATGTAGGAATAATCTGTATGATTATCAGAATAAACCATTTTTCATTTATCAAATTCCATTTTCAGTATGTAATCTGGCTAATTGAAATAAGCGACTTAAGCCTGTTAAGTTTCGAGAAATTAGGGCCTTACATAAAATTACAAGTTCATTTTATATTATCTAATAATAACCGAACACAGTAGTTAAGGCCATGATAGCTGTGTTTTCTACTTAGTCTAGTGGAATAAAGTATCTGTGCATGCAAAATCCTCAATTAATACGAATACATCTTTGGCTAACACAAAATGCGATTTTTTTGACAATAATGCAGAAAATATATAGACTGTTGAACCAATTAGGGTAGCGAATGCATGTGTTGTCAATGCAGATAAGCACCTGAGTGTCGATAAAAATAATTAATTTCCGAAAATGCATTTTTCCTGAAGTCTAACAAGTAGTATTTCATAAAAGTAATAAATTTATCATCGTATCTTTATGAATCGCCCGCATTGCCACATAAAGGTATCCGACCTACAAATATGTGAATTTTGGAAACTTGGTGATGCCGTTATTTTGGTATCATTTGAGCATTTATCGTAAATAATAAAAACAAATAAGTCACTGACCGTTCCATGACGGTAATGATATATGTCTGCTACCTTAGGTCGTCGTGTGTTTTCTCGTTACAGAGTGTATGTTAGGCTCATTTAAACAAGTTATAATTTAACTATAATGTTGATTGCCTCATCCCTGTAATTTTGTAGTTACGTTAATATCTCATAAGTGGTCAACATTATATATTGTCCAATGAAAAGGGAGTATTTCTCAAATTTATCAAAACATTTATTTCAGTAAATCAGCAGTCAGCCGTTATATGATTAATCAGGTGAAGCGGTAAATATAAACAGCCGCTGGCCCAGTAAGTGGGTTCTTAAGAAAATATTTTGTAGACCACTAATGAACTTAAAGATTGCTAGTATTTACGTACAGACAATAAATGGTAATGCGACAGGGTCGCATCAAACTATTTTTTTTTTTGTAATTGCATACTATCTTGAATGTTTGCTTAAAAGTTTTGTATTGTTTATCATTGGTTTGTTTGTGTTGTATAATAATATTCATATGTTGGTCACGATATATATATATATATGATGTTACTTTGTATGTCAGCTTCTGCTAATAAATTATATTAGTGCTTGAAATGACGTTCATCCTTTTCCCCTGTACCTGACGTCGACAATCATTTTGAGATAATGTTTTCAGTCAATCACTAGAATTGCTATGCTATGATTTATAAACATAACGGGGACCTGTTAAGTTCATCAAATGTAAATGCATCAGCATTTAATTGTTATAATTAATTTAATACCATTATTCAATTAAATGACCACATTATCCTCAGAGCGCTTGTTTTGTAATATGATATATCTTTATAGAAATATAGAAATAATTCAACCAAACAGAGGGACGCCAACGGCCACATTTAGTCTCTTTAAGTAAATCATTGTCACTTAAAGATGGAAAAAATGCCCACATAAGAAGAACGATTGCTCACTTGTCGCATTTTCGAAAACTAATAGATCTAAACATTGGCCATACATACTTTAGATAAAAAAACAAAACAACGAAATATCTGTGAACTGAACATGTCGGCTGCCCAAAAGTAAATTATTAAACAACTATAAGCTATGAGTAGGACTAAACATGATAAAGTAAGTTAAAAATATAATGTAAAATATGGAGAGATCAAATTCAGGACCAGTAACTCAAAATATATATTGCAATGCTGCAATCTGGCAGATTATCAATTTTCTGCATTAAATATTGCATATAATCATTGGAATTCAGTTTTGGAAATATAAGATTGTCATTTTCGGGAGAACACAATTGACATAATTTTTTCGGGGGTAAAGGTTACTAACCATTTATCAACCCAGGCACTTATTTTATCATTGTCCCTCTGGAGTTATCATCATTCCATCCCGTGGCATAATTCGAAAATTAAGAAGCCAGAGTTATTATGGTCAATGTTGACCATGCTTGTATTGGCAACAATTGTACCAAGTTTAATTTTGATACCATGAACGATTGTTTGGTCATGGCCAAGCTGTAAAGTGTTAGCGCAACGACGCCGTCTACGCCATACATATATCTGTGTATGCACTTTAAATCTAAAATGTGTGTTTTACTATACAATTATGATTTAGATGTTTGTTAAATTTGCATTGTCCCCCTCCTTCCCTCCAATCTTCGGTGCACCAAGAAAATCATGGGAAAAAGATACTCTAATTCCGTAAAACCTTTAATGGTAATATGTATCTCTATTCCGTTTGGAAAGCCTAATAACTGAGTAAATGGTAAACCAGATTCAATACACTTATCATGAAAAAAGTAAACAGTGAGAATGAATACATCATTCAAGCGCCGCTGACAATTGTAATAATTTGAGAATGGTTAGGTACATGATATTTTGGGCTATTTAAGGCGCATCTTTTTAATTGATGCAAATTTGCAATTTATTTCCTGAAGTGAAATATTATACAACAATGTGATGATGTTATTAATAAATGTAAAAATCAAAGTATTAAAAGCATCAAATCAATTTTGTATGACCGGTACATGGATAAAAGTAAATTAAACTTTTTTCAACGACTTAAACTGATATAATGAACTGCTCGGGACATTTCATATGTATCAGAAAGAGACGCTTCCCGTTCGTATATGCAGGATCGTTCCGGTCTATGTGTTGCGACCACACAGCAATAGGGATTGGCGCAGGGCCTCGGAACATGTCAGTTGTTGCTTCCAGCTAAATCCATCGGATTTTCAAGGGTAATGTAGAGGAACTCGTGCGCCACGTGGTCTGTGAACCCTTCTTTGGATGCCCTCGATTGAGAAATTGATGCACCAATTGTGTCTGTCTGCACTGTTTCCTGTGTTGTGGACGCCGTCCCTCAGTTCCCCCTACACCACCACCTACCTGGCGGTCTATCTTAAAGGCCTACAATGCAGTGAAAAATATTTTTATTTTTTGAAAATATATTTATCATCGCTTGTTAAACCCTTGATACAAACTACTCCATTTAAAACGTCATGGTCAGAGAAAACGTCATCCTTCTATCTAGTTTAATATTGTGATATTTAAAATACTAAAGAAGGATTTTTTTCTACGAGTATCTCATATAATGTTAATGGAAAAAATGCAATACAACACCAACATTTATGTTTTCATTAAGAAAGATAATCAATACCGTAAAATGGAAAAACAACGTAATATATTTTATCGCTATATGGGCAGAGTACATGCCATTTTAAAAGGCCACTTAAATGAACCGGAATGGTCGAATTGTAAACAGCTAAATCAACATAACTAGATAATTAGAAATTTAAAAATACAAAACCTGTCCAGGAATTAGACGACCAGCGCTCGTAGAGGCCTGAAGCGTTTGTTAGACATGATACAAGTACAAACCTTAGGCAAGAGGATTTTAAATGGGGAAAACAGAATAAAAGATGGATAGGGTATGGCAAGGTTACCAAGTAAAGTGATCAAAGTTTGTAATCAGTATGTATAAACAATTTCTAAATGCAGATATGATATACAATATAACTTCCTTTTGCTCAGAGATATGTGGTTCTGCTGCAGCTGGAAGTCTGTCACTTATACATAAAAAATCATTAAGAAGATTTAAATATCAAAATAAAGACAAATACGTTTTCCTTATAAACGGGACGTTCACCATTATTTATGAATAGAAAAGTGCAAAAAGCTTAATTATTGAATAGTTATAACTCAATTTGCATATTGTGTGAGACATACCGTACCGTATGCATTTAGACGAATGTGAAAGTCAGCATGCAAATTAGTAAATCAAAGGGAAACTACTATATGGTTTAAACGCAATTTGGTTGTATAGAGACTCAGTGGTAAATATACCATGTTCCATAAGTCAGTCAAAATAAAGGAAACTTAAAAATACACAGTGGAATGAGGTTGTCATCAATGCATCATTCACAATGTTAAGAACAGACATGTGATAAGCAATTTGAAAAATGCACTCTTATTCTCACGTAAGATTTACCACAATTAATAATATGGTTTTAATATTCCAAAAAGGATTAGTAAATGTCGAAAACAATGGTTCCTATAGAGGATACCGAGTTTAATTTGAATGAAATGTGCATAAAACACGTTAGTTCTACGTTATGAGACTATAGTAGATCACAGTAAATATTTTAGCATTCACCAATCATTTAATATTATTGCGTTTTCAGCTATCAAATACACGCTTACAGATTTGTTATCAGTAATTAATATTTCCCATTAATGCATTATTTAGTAAGTAGTTAAAAGTTATCACTCAAAATTGATGTTTGTTATACTTGTGTATGTATTGATTTTGAATAAGAGTGTCACTCGAAGATTATCAGTACACAGGCCTAAGATCGAAGAAGGTCGTTATAGGAACATTTCCCGTCACGAAATGAGATACTAAGTTCATTGACTGACATTGAAAATGAAAGCCATTTTTTTTGTTTAAATATGATGGGTATAACTATATAAATTTCATTAACATACCTAATTATTATCATTTCCAGCCGATAATGTTTAAATTGATTGCGCTTCTTGGAAAGAGGTCATTGTTTCACAAGCAGGCTTTATTTCTTATAAAGGCAAATCAGATTAGAGACTATGTAGTGAACATTCAAGTCTAACTTAAACTGAATGTTATTGTTCTCTTGAAACTTTGTGTAATTGTTTGTTTATAATCATGCTAATTTATGTATACGATTGTGCGTGCTAGAAAAAATGTTTATATATAATCAAAATATACTGTTCGGTGCTTTGATGATAAAACTAAAAATTAGGAACTTCACGATAATGATTTGTGCGTTTTTAGACCAGTCGTGGGTTTACCTTAAGTGATAAGACATAGGCAGACTCGTCTTATCGCTACTGAAAACATCCATTGCATTTGCTTCTATGAGGTCCATTTTACTAACAGTAATAAATAAACAATGCCGTCTGATTTTAATTGGAGGTGACTGGTATGGCAACAACAAAATACTGTTTCGCGAATTGAGTTTCCTTGAGTAATACACTTTTGTTAGTCCATATTTTGTAGCTATGGGTGATTTGAGCAATGCTGGTTTAATAAGCATCTATGAGGACCGGAACGAGGTAATAAGTATCTTCCATGGCCGAGAATGTAAGATAGATTCATTACAACCCGAGCGTGTTTTATTTTTCGGAAACCAGGCATAAACCAGGCAGAACACCCTGCGCGAGGTTTAGGATGAACCTATCTTACACGAGCGGCTATGGTAGATGCTTTTTCTCCCACCTCAATTAAACAACATAAAGTGAAAATGTGTTTTTTCGCTGGAACTCTTTAGCGCGTAGTGCAAATAGTGTGCGTATAGATATGTGATAATTCGTGGTTGTCATATATATATATATATATATATATATATATATATATATATATATATATATATATATATATATATATATATATATATGTGCGCAGTGATTTAGATTGTTTAAATAGTCAAATCGTTCTTTAAACGGTTTTGAGGAGAGTGCAGCATAATTTCTTCAATGGAGCGTGAAAAACTGTTTTAAACTGCCATTTGAAGCGAGAAATAACTAATAAAGATTTTAAATATTGCCACTAGACAAGGTTTCCATGATGCTACAGACGACGGTCTTCAACAAGGGAGGTAATTGTGTGATGACAATAAAAAAGGAATTCCATACGGGTACTTGTTTTATCTTTGCCCGTGGGCAAGATAAAAATTTCCAGTACGGCCAAATGTTTGGATCTACTTATCTAAGTTGAGAGAAATGGCTGGTCAGATTTATCGACATCAAATCCGGAAAAGCCTACTACGTGAATGTAGTTCCTACAGTTTTACTTTTAATTTGTTGGCTAAAAAGACCAAAAAAAGCAATTCAAGCTAAAAATGGCACAGTATGGTTTGAAACTTGAAATAAGCTCAAAGAAACGTATTCATTTTAATGCATTAGTATGTTCAACCCATTGGATTTTGATGATTAAAAAAATCAAAACAAATGATATGAATGAAAATAAAAACATATTACCGATATTTATGCGCTTTTTTTAACTGAGGAAGAAGTGACCACGAAGATATTTATTGAAACCCTCATTTAAGGCTAATTTCTTTCGAAAATTTTGAATTTCAATGAAAAACTTTATATACCAATTGATTTTTTTTTTGTGCAGTTTATTATTTATTTTGAAGAGTGTAATTCATTTTGTATTTGTCACTATTGTGCACTTTACGCCTCATTGATCTACGACCTTCTGGTTTATTATAAATAAAACTTGAAACATGACACTTTTAAACTCATAAACATAACTTGCTCACTATCTTCTTAAACACAGTCTAAACAAATAACTAGCTGTTTATCAAATGGGTCGATATAACCTTATCAAAAGTGTGATAGTGTTGAGTCGTATTAAATACTTGTGTCATTGTCATGTATCATTTGAATTCCCCTTAAAAAGCTTAGTAAGGTACTTACTCTTCTAACAGTGTAAAATAGTGAGTGTTAATTTGAGGTAAGAATTATTGTCATATCACAACGTGTATTTTTCTATTGGTTGAATAGTTCTGGTTTAACTTAATGTTTGATTATAAATCGACTACTGATAGTTTAAAAAATCGTAACATATCAATGATACGCTGATAAACACAATAGGCATTCATCTAGATAATATTTAATCAATATTTGGAATACGTAACTAATTACTAAGTTAATCTAAGTTATTCGAACGAATTGTTAAGCGTTTCTGCATCCTTTGTACTTTAAAACAGGAGCTTCTTAGCGGTTCACCTAACGCCTCGGTCCATAGACACTTTAGGTTGCTAACTGGCCATTCCTTAGAATGTCATATCACCCCCAGTGATGTGTTATATTTGTTTAATTTTGAAATACAAATTCTCGTATTCAAAGTTGAATTAGGTTCACTACCTCGTTATCTTTGATTTTTATTTGCTTTTGTATTATAACAAAGCTCTAATCGCGTATCAGTAAATAAACACACTTCTTCAATAAGATTAGGGACCATCGAACCAAAATCTCAATACATGAACATATCAAATTGTGAATAATGCCATATGAATATTGTAAAAAGGTCCAATTCGATTTCATCGTTTTTAAAAATAGCTCTTCGACTCATTTTCAACATTTCAACCGACTACTTTTCGGCAATAAATTTGCACTTTGTATTTTAGTACTTAAAGTGCCTATTTCTTACACTAAGATGCTTTTAAAACGCTATTTAGCTATTTTTGACAAACGTAGGAGTAGTGTAAAAAGAGGAATTCCGCGGCCATCGTTGGCGGTTTAGCGCGCTTAGCGGCATGTTGGACGGTTTCCCGCGCTTTAGCGTCTATTTTGACGATTTCCAGCGGTTTAGCGCGCCTTAAGCGGCCATTTTTGATGGGTCTCCATTATTTGACAGTATTCATTTCAATAGAAGGGATATGAACAACAGCATTGGCATTCTTGACATAAAATACCTTGATCTGATTAAGATGCCAATAGACGTTTCTTTTTTGATAACCGCTCATTCGTAAAAGTAGTTGATAGTTGATAGTTGTAAACCATTGTTTGTGAAATCTACGACAAATGGTCATTGTTTTAAGTGAGTCGCTAGAAGCATAAAACCGGCCTTAGATTATCACTATTGATCTTCTTGCGAATGAAGTTTGCAGCCATTATTTTACGCTAGTAGTTATAATTTGACACCATATGTTTCGAACAGGAGAATGTTTAAAATAGATTCCTTTTGGGATGAGAATAGACCTATGCTACCTAACTGAGTTTGAAGCAATTTCCATATACAGATGGCTGCAAGATAGTCATAGACATTTGACAGATTTATTAAGAAGTACCGATTTTCAAGCCATAGTTGATGAGTACAATAGTCGTGGTGAATGGCAAGACCAGTGTAGATTTATACCACATTTGTTAACATTTTTCTCAAATTGAAGACACTGAAAACTACATTCCCAGACAATAAAACTGTATTAGTACCAATCATTGCATGTGTAGCTGTCAGTCGATTCATACTATAAAAACGCAGCGACTGTAAAGTGTAGTTGCGATCTGTCCGTGCTCAAAAATTGACTAAAGTGTTTAAAAATACAAAATGAATCAAGCCCAGATACGTTTTTATAACGAGTTGCAGACATATTTGAGAGGTTTTGGTTTTGAAAATGTCTCTTGGTCGCCATTAAGAAGGGAAATTATTTGCAAACTTTGTGAAAGATATGTCATTGTTGTAAAAGAGAGACGGCGACGCATTTAAATTATATTTAAAAACGGTCATCAAAGCCTCCAATTACCATTTACTATATTTGAAACTCTGTGATATGAAGGAAAGTGTTCAGTTGTTAGCTTCATTCTTACACGGACAGTCGAAATGACAACTTCCACACTATTAGAGTTTGAATATTACTCTCCCAGCATGATATTGTACCGAGACCGACTCTTTGTCATTGATGATTTCTGTCGTGTTGATTCCTGTGAACACAGTTAATAATATATTAAGGACACAAGTGACACCGATACCATCAGAAAGTAAAGCATTCCGTGTCATAACCGTTTTATGAAATGCTACTTATTTCTTATTTACTATGTACAATTTACTTCTATATTTAATAACATATCAGAGGTGATAGTCCGTTTTAATAACAAATATATATTTGTTTCAATGCGACAAACCTGTCAAATAAATACCCGGTTTGATACGGTTTCCAAACCGCATTCATTTTGAAAATCAATCATACGTTATTGCGTGTGGAATATTCTTAAAACATCTAAGAGTCTCGCTTTCAGTTAGAGAATGTTTTTATGTGAGAGAAAATACTTTTTCCAATTGATTCTTTTTAATTTGGTTTAAATTCGCAATCTTACAAAAAATGCAATAACTCAGTAGACATTAAAACAATAGTCATGGTCATTGTATCAGCACAGCAAAAAAATGTTTTAATAATAACAAAAACGTGTTAAAATTGTTTGTTGAGTAAATTGTTATTAAAAAATGTGGAAATAACTACCATTCTTTCTAGAGTAAGTATTTGGACATTAAGCGTCACGCAGCGAAATATTCGGAAAAACAAAAATGGATACTACAGTAAATGACAAATATGTAACACTACGTTTTCACATCAATCACGCTGCGTCTTACACCTGATATGTTACACGTACTTGTATATTGAAAAGTATTCATTTGAAAGTATATCTTGCTAAATCGATTGTAAAAAATATCCCTGTTTTAAGGATTATTATCTACGTATGTAATATATCAAGCGATAAAATTGCTCTCATTGTTGATCTTACAACAGTGTATTCATATATGTCAAACGATTACATCTGTTTTCATAGTTTGATGGTCAATGGAGGTTTCCGGTAAGAAATTCCAGGCGGATGCCACTGTTCTGGAAGCAACCTTTTGCCAGCCATGCTCCTTTGATGGGGTAACACTGCCAGCCGAGGCCTTCTGTACTATCTGCCAAGAGTTCATGTGCTCTGGCTGCGCAAATTATCACAAGAAACAAAAGATGTTAAGGTCACATACACTCTTGGATAAGAGCAGGATGCCTAAAACTATGATGACTCACTCAGATGAACAATCAATCACAGAGTGTTGTGAAAGCCATCCTGAAGAGTTTATTAAATACTTTTGTGTATCCCACCAGACACCTAACTGCGGACATTGTTCTATTATAGGGCATAACTCATGTGAAGTTCAAATAATATCTGACATATATAAGAACTTCAAAGATAGCAAGGAGTATGGGAACATCAAAACAACCATTGCCCAATTACTAGAGGACAATGAAACGTGTGTAGCTGATATTGATAAAAGTACTAAGTTTGTTACAAAGCTGGCTGAAGATCAGGTCTCAAAGTTAACGGAATACGGAGAAAAGGTTAACAAATACTTTGAGGAAAGGAAAAAATCCCTACTTACTATAATAGAGCAAATGAAACATACGAATTAAACACAGCTTGACTCATTAATTCCCAAATGTGATACCATCAGATTCAAAGTTACATATATTAAGTCAACGCTTGAAGCACAGGAGAAAAACACTGCCCAATTGTTTATAGAAACCAAGCGAGCCCAGAAACAGCTAGAGAGTCTGCAGTCGGTCCTACATGAAATAAACAAGGAGATGACCATTCATGGTTATCAGTTTGAAAAAGATCCTGTCACAGAGGAATTGCTGCAAACAGGCACAGGCCTTGTTACGATTGATATACTAGAAACTGAGGATATCACGTCAAGTAAGTAACAAAAAAATATTTATTTTTACCATTGTAACCGTTATAAATGATGACCTAGCCTCAAAAAGTTAATGAAAAGATTTGACCTTCATACGTCTTGCTTCAAATAAATAAGCATGTTTCATAAACTACGTTTGCCTTCATATTAATCCTGAAGATTTAGCAGCCAATAATCAAGCGATATATTTATATACATGTATCTTTCGAATGCAAATATACGTGAGAAGAATAGGAAATATAGAATGCTTCTAATACATCGCTTGTTGGTAAATTTCTTAAATTTAAAATTGTGGCATGCAATTAGCTAATCTAAGCACGAAGGTCACTCCATGGTGTTAGCTGGAGCCACCCTCGAGGTGTCTTGTTTTGTAACATTTTCAAACTGGAAACAATTTTCAGATTTTCTTCTCGTGGACGTCAATGGCTACAGTTAACAAATATATTAATATATATATATATATATATATATACCAGCCAGTGGTTTTCTATAAAGAGTTCTTAACTGGTGACCAAGACTTTAAAATTTGCCCGGCTATAGGGATTAATTGTTTTACGTGAATTTTAAATAACAAAAAATGTGAGAATGTTCTTTTCGTCATACTCAATGGCTACAGTAAATATGTTTGTTATGTAACATTGACTAATAAACCTCTTTCAAGATTGTTGAAGTTGTGATTAAGCCCTGAGAAAGGAAATAGCACATTTACCTTATTATAATTCACCTAGCTTTGAGTTATGTATAGTTTCCCCACAATGGAAAAAAGCTGTGAACTTATAGGCACATACGTTTTAAAGATGTATCATTTCAGCATGATATACTCCTAAACTTGTGATTTTACTTTGAAACGCATTTTTCTTTGCTTTAATTTTATTATTTTGTTTGGGATGATGTGGATTTGTTTTGAAGGCCAGAGACTTTCCAGCCAGATTACACTAAACATATAATCATTTGGAATAACAACTTAAGATATCTTTAGTGCAAGTATCTTCGCATTTCCAGTGATAGCTTTAGCTTTATTGAGTGAAAGTAATAAACATTAACCGAGAGCATTAATATCTTTTGCATGCTGTTAATTCAGTTATCTTTAAAACACTTTTTTGGCCGAACTTTTCTTGGGGGTTCCTAAATATTAAGGTTAATAAAGGCCAGGAAGCTTAACTGAAAACGTTATATTCTTTGATTACAGAGAAACAGGAAAAGACGGAAGAATCGTCCGAGGAATCGGATGACGACATGGGCTTCGGGCTGTTTGACTAAATCACTAGAGCCGTTTGAACAGATCACAACAATGAATTGTTGCTTTTTAAGTGTAGTTATGTTATAAATAAAAGAAAAAATATGTAATTTAAATTATATTTATCAATGCTTACAATGCACACTTCTTAATTACAAAATATGTTAATAAAGCTAACTCTATTTGATCAAACCATAATGTTGGATTTCAACTGAGTCATCTTCCTTATGCATTCACTGTCATTTAAAGTCATTTAAGTTAAATTATGATTAAAAGCTGTATAAAGTTTGTCATCTTCCTTGAACTGTTTTTATTTTTTCAGTCCAGGGAAAATTACCTCCAAAAATCCTCATTTTGAATAAAGTCTTATCAGTCCATGAATTCACCATGGCATTATACCAGTCAACTGATCACCACTAAGCAGGCCATCCTGCTGGGTTATTTACTGTGTATATTCCTAGATGTTTCTTGTACTGACCAATTTCAGTTTTTGAGCATTGAAATAGTTGGGAGTGAATTGCATGAATACAACTGTTCTTGAAAAGGGGATGCATATATTCATACAAAAAGGATATACACAATCCCATTTAGAGTTTTATGTGGCCCAATATCTTTGCATGTCCTTTTTATATGAACGTAAGCTTTGTTACATTGCACTGTTTCTGTTCCTTTGTTGTTATCATCATCATAAAATTTGTAAATGTATCGTCATGCATTAAAATATGTTTAAACTAGAGTGTTTTTTTTCTTTTTCATGTACACAAACTGAAGCATTAAAAGTTAAAAAAAATGAGATTACAATGTTTTCTTAACAGTTTTTCTGTTTGATTTAGGGTTGAATCTGGAACAACTTTGCTGCAATTTGTGTTTGGCTAAATTTTGTTTGCTCTGTTCTCAGAAACATGTGCTAGAAATTTAATGCCAAAGGGCAATTTGTATGTTTAATTCTGTGGCTTGCTTGAGATCATTATAACCAAGATGTTATCACACACTGAACGTGATTACACCTTTATCAAAATGATAAGTTTTGAGGGCAAAAAATATGGACTGTTTTAAATTTCTTGGCTGTTAAATTTTGCATCATTTATCTTCGTTTACCGTTTTATGTTTTCTCATTGCTTTGTAATAGTTTATGCCCATGTGGGCCAAATCCCGCCAAGGAAATATGTTTCGTATGATAAATGGATGCCAAGTATATGCTTCTTAAGAAAATCATAACATGATCAATCTTAGAAGCTCAATGCGGGATTTTTAATTCTAGCCCTTCCGTCTGTAAATATTTGATTACGACAACATATTTTTAACCGCGAAGTTATGTCGCGCCCGCTTGCAGTAGATCGACTTAGTCGCCTCCGGTAGAGTTTAATGTCTGTCCGTCTGCAATCTCTCTTGTCCGGCCAATAACGTGTATGGAAGAATTTTAAAATTGTATTGCTCCAATTAATGGTGACAAAGAGTCCCTGTATTTTGGCATGTCTTGCCTTTAACTTGTGACCTATTTCTGTAAGGCCCAAGGTCACACTTCATGAAATCAGTAAATTTCATTGTATTTTGGATTGTCGTGGTTGTTACCTAGCCATGCTTTGGTTATTTCTGAATAACGAATGTTCAGAATGAAAAAACAGCAAGGGAGGATCATTGGCAAAAATACCTTGCATTTGACTACTTTAGATCAACAGTTGTTCCATAAACATTTTCATCAAAATGTATAAAACTGGTTAATTCTTTGTTTTGATCAGATTGGACAGTTTCTATCAAATGATCATCATTCACCAATAAAGCCATTTAAATATTTAAAACTGCAAAATGGCCCATTGAAAATCGGTGGGAAATATATCGACTCTGTGGAAAATAATGTAATATACTCATGCCGTTGGAAATATTTTCAAACTGACCAAAAAGGGATATTTGATAAATTACACATATAGGGATAAATCATTGGGCAAGATATAAATGATGTACTCTTATATAGAGGATAAAGAGCATTTCTCAAAGTGCGTTGAACTTGAGTCGGTGTTTAGTTTTCTATTTAGCGTATTTTTGTAACATAGTGGGATTCTGTTTGTGGAATATTGTGAGCTAATGAACACTTTTACTATACAAATTGATATTTTCCAATAACTTGGATAAATAAGAAATTACCATTACTCTTAATAGACATGGAGTATTATTTAAGGATGAGCTTGAGATTGAAGTCTACAGATAGAGGGTCACTTTTACACATGAAAAAAGGCGATCCGTCTTATTTTGTGTAAGCATACTGCAACACGTTTTGTACATCGCAAGCTGATGTGTATACAAGTCTAAGGTGAATAAAATCAAAATTGAAAAATACTTACTACGGTAAAAAGGATTGTGTTCAGGTCATAAGTCCAAGATTGAATTGGTCAAATATTACGTTTATTTATTGATTTTTTTTCTTTCGTGATTTTACGAAAACGCTTATTATCAAAGCGAATTCAACTACATGTTTATTATTTTTATCGTCTATTGAAACAGCAGAATAAGAAAAGTGATAGATAAGTATACTAACTGTTTATCGTTTTTGTCATTAAATTGATGACACTGGTCTAAATACAATAGAGTAAAAAAGAACATTTGTAGTAAGTCAGTTCCCGTTGCATTGTTTTTGTTTTAATTCAGACCTGATTCGTTTTGATAAACATTTTCCATAATCACCAATTACATTTGCGTTCCATACAAAGACAGTTACTATGCCAGAGGAACGGGTAAATGTAGAAACAGTTGTGATTGTCTTATCCTTGCCAAAACAAATTAATGTAACTATACCAATAAATGAGTAAAAAGCAGGGAACATATACTGAACTAATTGAGGTCGTTTCTTATATCATACGCATAATATCAAAGATCGAATTATCATACAACGTTATAAATTTCTTTAGTGAACAAACGTTCCTGTACTTTAAAAATCCTTTCAATACTGTATGAGAAATGTACGGAACAGTGCCTCTTCTTTGGCTGCGCGTTTTGTCCGTGTACGCGGGACCAATGGGTGTCGACCGCGCTACAAGAGGCGTAGATGCGCGGCAATAGAAATTGTCATCGGCGTCGCCGATCTCATTCCGTCGGGTTTTTACGCGGAAGAAAGAGGCCTTCGCGCACCATGCAGTTTTGGCCCTTCAATTGTTTGGATGTCCTCAAACGATAGAATCCATTGATTCGTTGTTGCTTTTATAATACTGTTTCCGACGTTGAAGCCACCGTCCCTCAGTCCCTCTTCTACTCCTCTGTCTTCCACGAGGGACGTTAAAAGAGGGTCGCGATGGTCATATACACTGTTGGTACATGGTATTTAAACAATTGGATTCTAGTGCTTTGTCGTTTAGACCATTGCCTGGTGGCTCTAAACAGTGTTATTTTTTTAAATTGTTGACAGCTGGGCTTGGGTTTCATATTTTTAATAAAGGAACCATTATGTATGGGTTTCTTCAACTAGTGTAAAAATCATTTAAAAACAATTCAATCCAATGTGTACATATGGAGTTTATGTTTATATTTAGAAATAGAATGCATAAAGAAAATCAGAATCAACAGCGTATCGGATATCAATCTGGGTACCATATCAGCAGGGTACAGTCATTTAAAATTGTTCAGTTAAACTGAACGAAATATTCCACTGCATTGCAACATGAAGACGATTGAAGCCAGAAATGAATGAAATGTAAAGCTTATTCTAAGAAATATTCAAAATGTCTATACATTTTTAAAACAATAATCAGGTGTTATAGTTAATTGTAAAGAAAAAAATCCCGAAGAAAAACTTTGTTTTTTTACGTTGCCATTTTTGCCCATGGAGTTTCTCAATCCAGTACGATTCTCATAACGACTGTGTTCACTTTTAGATTTTTTAAAATGTTTTATGAGGTATCTTGGACTCTCAATATCATTTTCATACTGAGTTATGTTCCAACAAAATTAGAATCGTGGAAACGTAACTTACAGGATTCTATAGCCCAAAATAATTCATATATTTCCGAGCATATCCTTAAACATCAGCCCTCGGAAAACTTCAGTTTACATTAAAAAGGAATAGTTTAGAACCGAAAGGCCTTATCAAAACAATGATAAAAGGAAAAATTAAGGGCGTTATTTAGTGTTTACATGTGATGGACAAAGTATACCGTCGACAAAAACTTTGCCATACCTGAATAACACCAAAATATTATAATACATACGACAACAATTAGGCTGCAAGTGTCTTGAAACATCACCTTTGATGGGGCAGGACGGTGGCGACGCGCTCCACCGACCACCATTCGTGCTCGTGTGCGTTTCGACGCCATTAACCTTGTAACCCTGATCACACGAGTACTCGGCAGTGTCCTGGTAATATGAACAATTTACCTTCAGAACCTGATGAATAATGGGATTTGTTAAGGAGCAACAGTCTTTAATCAAAACTTATGTTTATTTTAGATTAAATTTCAATAATACATTTAGTGTCGTATACATTTGTCCGGTAATCTGATCACACATGATGTGTTGAAACAAGTTATTATCTTATGACAAAACATATACATGTACGTGATCATTGATAATAGTCTTAATCGTTGGCAAGTTTCTTAAATCTAACTCGTTGGTATGATTCTCGAATCATACTCGTGAAAAATGGTTTGTTTTCTGATGACATATCATGTACATGGCATTCGACAATACTCTTAGTCGCTGGCAAGTTTCTTAAATCTAACTCATTAGTAAGAGTCACGAATCTTACTAGTGGACAATGGTCTTTTATATTATGACAAAACATGCCCATGACATCGACAATTCTCAACTCGTTGGCAACTTTCTTAAATCTAACTAATTGATAAGATTCTGGAATCCTACTCGTGGACAATGTTGGTAAACTTGTTCTCGTAGACAGGGTAAAGTTCTTAAATAATGTTGCAAGAAGGCAATTAACTGAAGGGACAATCCTTTCGTTTTGGCGAGGTTTGTAAATCACTCTCGTTGTCATGTTATTCATTGTAGTCAAAGGCAACGTTCTCTAATCTTAAACTTGGGCAAGGTTCTAGAATTCCTTGGATACAAAGTCTTTCCAAATCGTTCTACTGGGCATGGTCTTTTATCTTCAACCTAGGATAGTGACTCAAATCTTACCAAAGGCAAAGATCTAAAGTTTATACTGAGTCCAAAGTTATCAAATCTTAAAATAACCATTTGGTTAGTGTCTTTTGCATGGTCTCAAATATCACCATCGATGTCACACGTTGGCGATGCCCCGGTTAATAGAAACCCGGAATGGCAAGGGATAGTGGCAACGACCTCATAGTGGACTGTCAATGATAACCTATGCGCCGTTGATGGGGGAGGAGAGGGATCCGAAGCTGAATAAGATAAATCAAAATATTCAAAAAACGTAACGCTTTGTTATATCATACTGGTATTTGATGAACACTGTTAGGGATAAAAATATTTGATAAGTACAAGCGCTTGTTATCTGCATTGACGAAGGCAAATATAACGCTATCAATTTGCATACTTTTTATATCAAAATAGTTGTAAAACATAAATTTAATTAACATTGCAATATTATCAAGGTACGAAAATGCCGTTAAAGAAATATTGTACTATCAATGATTCACGTTCGAACAAGCACGCATCCTGCAATCGATTTGAATTTGGTATCTGATGTACACTTATAAGTGTTTAACATTGATGGTGCAAGTAGGATGCGTATTATTCCATTGGCCAGTTGCGACGCTGGTGCGCGTGACGTCATCAGTTAGTTTGTAACACGGGTTACACGAGAACGTGATGATAGCGCCGTGGTTTGTTCCCTGGTCGTTATATAAATCACCGCTCTATAAAAATTGACTTGTTCTTTCATTGCAGCGATTCTTAAAATATTAGCATAAATTCAATATATTGTACTATTGTGAGGCTGCTTATAATTAGTAAAACATTGACCATTATTCATTTATCGTTTTTGATATAATATAAACCTTTAACAATATTTCTAAACTGCTTTTAAATTATGTTACAACTAGTTTTTTAAACAGAAAAGTCTTAGATCAGAAAAATGATTTTACCTAAGTATTTTATCTGTACTAGGATAACGAAATAGCTTTTACAAAAAATGATTTAGTTAAACATGTTTCTTTTCTAGTTGTATATGTTTTGTTAATCAAAAACGACAAAATGCCACTTATTTATTTCATAAACCATGTGTAGTAAGTACATTCGTAACGGATTATAGCCAGTTTTTTGGAACAAGTTTGTATCATTTTAAAACCAATCATTCTACATTGTGACGGAGTTGAGCCGGTGTGAGTTAATTGTACAGGCATCGATTAAATTAACCAGGTAGGCAACTTTCTCTTTGGAAAGTCAGACGGCTGACATGGAGTTTTGGATTTAATAAGGTAGAGGTAAGTTTAATTCTCATATAACAATTGGTAGCAACTATTCGTCTGTACAGTCAAGTTTAACATTTACTAATGGTAAAAAATGCATGTCTATAAACAATCTACTTCTTGAATACACGAATTTGTATCATTTTAATACCAATTACGTTGTGACGGAGTTTTATTGTCCTGCGTGTTTATCTACGCCAAGTACAAATGTGACAAACTTCCTCTTTAAAAACTCATAATACAGAAATGGAGTTATTGATTTAAAAAGAGAAAAAGGTAGGAACTATTCTCATTTATTCTGATATAATATTCATGTCTATAAATAGGAACTCTCGCATACTTTAAAATAACCTCAATGTCATTAGTCCGTAACATTCGATCAATATATGGTATACGTAAAATTGGAAATTGCAAGTACGTGTATGTTAAACATCACAAACAAGGATGAAAACTGATAATTTAAGTCGTACTCGTTGTTGATAAACTAAGCTAGATAGTTATGTAACCGATTTAAAGCTGGGACTTTAGTTTGTTGAGTAAAATTGTATTCAATACAGTGGAGAAAGACACGTTTTGTATTAAGCGGACATACGCTAAGTATTTGCATTTCTATATTGATTAAATAGAGTAGGTACAATATAACAATAGTTGCCTGTTACAGAATAGGGTTTCAAATAAAACACCGTGTGTGTTAAGTCTGATCGATTGTATATACCTGTATATCAAATACTAATTTATTTAAGCCTTGCTAAATCGCTAAAAGATATATGTATAGGATAGAAAACGAGTGGACGTATCTATGACATATAAACCCAAGCGTAGCGTAGCGCACCTCGTCCACGAGGTGTCTATCCGACTTAGACCACGTGAACTAAAGCGAGGAGGTTTGGTTTTTGTTCTTCAAATTAAAGACTAATAAAATCCATATACCATTTAACTTTGCATACTGAGACAATGCGTATTTTGGTTTGGCTAAATCACGAATTTTCTTTGGTTCGAGCATTAATGATTACTGTACACATTGCATCGCAAGGATTTTAACCTATTTGCCATAACTGGAATTGTCAAATCGGAATTCCTCCATGCTGAAAAGCTTTTTAAGTATTACATATAATAACTAGTATTACAGGACAACATACTTAAGGCTATAATAGCTTTGTTATATACTTAGTCTAGTGGAATAAAGTAACTGCGCATGTAACGACTAAACGTATATATTTCCTGAATGCTTACAAGTATTTTTTTTCATTATAGCAATATATGAGGACATTAAAATTTTAACTATTAGCTTGAATGGCTCGATCCTTCATTTTTTTGTATAAGTAGCCTACCATTGTTGTTTCATTGAAGTTTCATAAGTGTTCAGCTTTTTTTTTTGCATATTGAGATTTTTCCATTACTTAAAAGCTGATTAGGTATCATTAGTTTGTTCTTATTGTGTAATTACATTCATATATCTGTATATTTGTTTGTATATCTATTCATTGTATTTCCTTTCTCATGCAACTTGTGCTGGGCAGTTGCCTAATTCCGGATCAATTTTGAAGTTTTCTTAAAATATTGTCATAATTCCTGAACATAAGTGCATGAAATTTTAATAGAAAAATGTTGGGTTATATAACAACCAAAATGGAAAAAGAATAAAAGAAAAAACAAATTAATACTAATTTAATATTCAGTACGAAAAAAGGGCATAAACGACGTTCAAAAACCTGCATTCAGTGCCTAAATATTCGGATTTTAAGTAAACATTATAAAGTCAATACAAATATTTAAATGCTACTTAAATGAACAGCATGTATTAAATGTTTAACCTGTATATAACTTTTATACTTCTCTGAAGTATTTGTATGTGTATTTTTGCCGTATCCGAACTACTAATTTGTCCGAATTTGCATAATTTTGAAAGTAAGAATCTGCTTCATTTTTGCTTCATTTTCATATCAAATGCTGCACAACACAAAACAATGGCATCGTGAATTTATTTACTTTATATGTAATTGGCATTGTATTTCGTGATTGACGATACGTCATAAACATCGTATAGTAGGTCTAGTGTTTAAAGATAACCCTATCGAACATCAATATAAAAGCTCGCGCTGTGTGACGTCATCCCCCACGTGACTTAATATTGACATCTAGGAAAGCGAAAGTTTTTTAATATTATTTGCTTTTGTGTTATATCAAAGCTCTAATCGCGTATCAGTAAATATACACACTTCGTCAATAAGATTTTGGAACATCGAACCAAAATCTCAATACATGTACATATTTAATTGTGAATAATGACATATAAATAATTGTAAAAAGGTCCAATTGGATTTCATCGTTAATTTTATTTATTTTTAAAATAGCTCTTCGACTCATTTTCAACCGATCACATTTCGGCAATAAATTTGCATTTTGTATCTTAGTATTTAAAGTGCCTATTTCTTGGTTATACACTGAGATGCTTTAAAAATGCTATAAACGTGAGAGTTATGTAAAAAGAGGAATTCCGCGGCCAGCGTTGGCGGTCTAACGCACTTAGCGGCATGTTAGACGGTTTCCCGCGCTTTAGCATCCATTTTGATGGTTTCCAGCAGTTACGCACACACAAGCGGCCATTTTTGACGGGTCTCCATTAATTGACAGTATTCATTTCAATAGAAGGGATATGAATAATAGCATTTGTATTCTTGACATACAATACCTTGATCTGATTGAGATGACAATAGACGTTTATTTTTTTATAACAGCTCATTCGTATAGGTAGTTGATAGTTAATAAGGTAAACCATTGTTTGAAATCCAAGATAGTCGTGGTAAATGGCAAGACCGGTGTTAATTTATACCATATTTATTAACATTTTTCTCAAATTGAAGACACTGAAAACTACATTCCCAGACAATAAAACTGTATTAGTACCAATCATTGCATGTGTAGCTGTCAGTCGATTCATACTATAAAAACGCAGCGACTGTAAAGTGTAGTTGCCATCTGTCTGTGCTTAAAAATTGACTTAAGTGTTTAAGAATACAAAATGACTCAAGCCCGGATACGTTTTTTTAACGAGTTGAAGACATATTTGAGAGGTTTTGGTTTTGAAAATTGTTCTTTATCGCAAATAAGAAGGGAATTTACTTGCAAACTTTGTGATGGATATGTCTTAGTTGTAAAAGAGAGACGGCGACGCATTAAAATTATATTTGAAAAGGGTCATCAAAGCCTCAAATTACCATTTGCTATATTTGAAACTCTGTAATATGAAGGAAAGTGTTAAGTTGTTGGTCGAAAAGACAACTTCCACACTATTATAGTTTGAATTTAGCTCTCCCAGCATGATATTTTACCGAGACCGACTTGGTCATCATTGATGAATTCTGTCATGTTGATTCCTGTGTACGATTGTTTTTAATCAACAAATCACACAAAACGACTGTGTGTTTTTCTTATAGAGCATTTGTCTTGAAACAACTGATTTTCTTCTTAATTTTATCAACTATGTAAAACATTTACAAACACATGTGCACTGTTTGTTCCCAACTCACCCTAATTTACCCGACTTTTAAACAAACAACTCAAATAGGAAAATGTTTATGATCAAATGTTAACTTATCATTTTTTAAATTATCACAATTAAAAAGTAATCTTAATGAGCGACCAAAGGTTTCATATAGATAATACGTACAGTGAGTTTAATCTGAATAGAGATCAAACAAGATTAGATCTGTAACCTATGAACACAGTAAGGACACAAGTGACGCCAGTACCATCAGAAAGTAAAGCATTTCGTTTATTAACAGATTTAGCAAATGCTGCTTATTCTTATTTACTATGTAACTTTTAACTTCTTGATTATCATATCAGAGGTCATAGTCTATTTTTAACATATATTATTATTTGTTTCAATGCGACTAATCTGTCAAATAAATATCCGGTTTGATACGGTTTTCGAAACCGCAGTAATGCGTTATTGCGTGTGGAATATTCTTAAAACATTTAAGGGTCTCCCTTTCAGTTGTAGAATGTATTTTATGCGAGGAGAAATACTATTTCCAATTAAATATTTTGATTTTGGTTTAAATCCACAATCTTACCAAAATGCCATACCTCAGTAGACATTAAAACAATAATCATGGTTTTGAATTGTTTCCGTTTTAAATCGATTCGTTTATGCGTTTATGACTGAAATAACTATGCCTTTTGCAAACATCCAAGCCAAATATTGTCTGTGACGGCAGGCGAGTGTCAACAATTCAGCGATGCATATTGCTCTTTTTTTAAAGTAAAGTGTAACTAAGCTGACGAGTACAAGGAATGTTGACTCCATTTTCAACAAAGTTAAAGTCCAGTTTACTTTCCAGACCATATCATCGGTTCAAATATATCAGCACAGCACAACAATTGTTTAGATAATAACAAGAAAGCGTAAAATTGTTTGTTGAGTAAATTGGTATTCAAAAAAGTGGAAATGACTACCATTCTTTCTTGAGTAGGTAAAAGCGTCAAACAGCGAAATATTGGGTAACAAAAATGGCAACTACATTCAAGTGCAAGTATGCAACACTACGTGTTCACATCAATCACGCTGCGTGTAACACCTGATATGTTAAACCTACTTGTATATTTAAAAGTAATCATTTGAAAGTATAACTTGATCGATTGTAAAATATATCCCTGTTTTTAGGATTATTATCTACGTATGTGATATATCAAGCGATATAATTGCTTTCATTGTTGATCTTACACAGTGTATTCATATATGTCAAACGATTACATCTGTTTTCATAGTTTGATGGTCAATGGAGGTTTCCGGTAAGAAAATCCAGGCGGATACCACTGTTCTGGAAGCAACCTTTTGCCAGCCATGCTCCATTGATGGGGTAACACTGCCAGCCGAGGCCTTCTGTACTATCTGCCAAGAGTTCATGTGCTCTGGCTGCGCAAATTATCACAAGAAACAAAAGATGTTAAGGTCACATACACTCTTGGATAAGAGCAGGATGCCTAAAACTATGATGACTCACTCAGATGAACAGTCAATCACAGAGTCTTGTGAAACCCATCCTGAAGAGTTTATTAAATACTTTTGTGTATCCCACCAGACACCTAACTGCGGACATTGTTCTATTATAGGGCATAACTCATGTGAAGTTCAAATAATATCTGACATATGTAAGAACTTCAAAGATAGCAAGGAGTATGGGAACATCAAAACAACCATTGCCCAATTACTAGAGGACAATGAAACGTGTGTAGCTGATATTGATGAAAGTACTAAGTTTGTTACAAAGCTGGCTGAAGATCAGGTCTCAAAGTTAACGGAATACGGAGAAAAGGTTAACAAATACTTTGAGGAAAGGAAAAAATCCCTACTTACTATAATAGAGCAAATGAAAAATACGAATCAAACACTGTTTGACTCATTAATTCCCAAATGTGATACCATCAGATTCAAAGTTACATATATTAAGTCAACGCTTGAAGCACAGGAGAAAAACACTGCCAAATTGTTTATAGAAACCAAGCGAGCCCAGAAACAGCTAGAGAGTCTGCAGTCGGTCCTAGATGAAATAAACAAGGAGATGACCATTCATGGCTATCAGTTTGAAAAAGATCCTGTCACAGAGGAATTGCTGCAAACAGGCACAGGCCTTGGTACGATTGATATACTAGAAACTGAGGATAGCACGTCAAGTAAGTAACAAAAAAATATTTATTTTTACCATTGTAACCGTTATAAATGATGACCTAGCCTCAAAAAGTTAATGAAAAGATTTGACCTTCATACGTCTTGCTTCAAATAAATAAGCATGTTTCATAAACTACGTTTGCCTTCATATTAATCCTGAAGATTTAGCAGCCAATAATCAAGCGATATATTTATATACATGTATCTTTCGAATGCAAATATACGTGAGAAGAATAGGAAATATAGAATGCTTCTAATACATCGCTTGTTGGTAAATTTCTTAAATTTAAAATTGTGGCATGCAATTAGCTAATCTAAGCACGAAGGTCACTCCATGGTGTTAGCTGGAGCCACCCTCGAGGTGTCTTGTTTTGTAACATTTTCAAACTGGAAACAATTTTCAGATTTTCTTCTCGTGGACGTCAATGGCTACAGTTAACAAATATATTAATATATATATATATATATATATATATATATATATATATATATATATATATATATATATATATATATATATATATATATATATATATATATATATATATATATATATATGTACCAGCCAGTGGTTTTCTATAAAGAGTTCTTGGTGACCAAGACTTTAAAATTTGCCCAGCTATAGGGATTAATTGTTTTACGTGAATTTTAAATAACAAAAAATGTGAGAATGTTCTTTTCGTCATACTCAATGGCTACAGTAAATATGTTTGTTATGTAACATTGTCTAATTAACCTCTATCAAGATTGTTGAAAACGTGTTTAAGCCCTAAGAAAAGAAATAGCTCATTAATCTTATTATAATTCACCTAGCTTTTAGTTATGTATAGTTTCCCCACAATGGAAAAAGCTGTAAACTTATAGGCACATACGTTTTAAAGATGTATCATTTCAACATGATATACTCCTAAACTTGTGATTTTACTTTGAAACGCATTTTTCTTTGCTTTAATTTCATTATTTTGTTTGGGATGATGTGGATTTGTTTTGAAGGCCAGAGACTTTCCAGCCAGATTACACTAAACATATAATCATTTGGAATAACAACTTAAGATATCTTTAGTGCAAGTATCTTCGCATTTCCAGTGATAGCTTTAGCTTTATTGAGTGAAAGTAATAATCATTAACCGAGAGCATTAATATCTTTTGCATGCTGTTAATTCAGTTATTTTTAAAACACTTTTTTGGCCGAACTTTTCTTGGGGGTTCCTAAATATTAAGGTTAATAAAGGCCAGGAAGCTTACTGAAAACGTTATATTCTTTGATTACAGAGAAACAGGAAAAGACGGAAGAATCGTCCGAGGAATCGGATGACGACTTCGTGCTTCGAAATTTTAGTCCAGGGAAAATTGCCTCCAAAAATCCTCATTTTGAATAAAGTCTTATCAGTCCATGAATTCACCATGGCATTATACCAGTCAACTGATCACCACTAAGCAGGCCATCCTGCTGGGTTATTTACTGTGTATATTCCTAGATGTTTCTTGTACTGACCAATTTCAGTTTTTGAGCATTGAAATAGTTGGGAGTGAATTGCATGAATACAACTGTTCTTGAAAAGGGGATGCATATATTCATACAAAAAGGATATACACAATCCCATTTAGAGTTGTATGTGGCCCAATCCCTTTGCATGTCCTTTTTATATGAACGTAAGCTTTGTTACATTGCACTGTTTCTGTTCCTTTGTTGTTATCATCATCATAAAATGTGTAAATGTATCGTCATGCAATAAAATATGTTTAAACTAGAGTTTCTTTTTCTTTTTTGTCAACACAAACTGAAGCATTAAAAGTTAAAAAATGAGATCACAATGTTTTCTTAACAGTTTTTCTGTTTGATTTAGGGTGGAATCTGGAACAACTTTGCTGCAATTTGTGTTTGGCTAAATTTTGTTTGCTCCGTTCTCAGAAACATGTGCTAGGAATTTAATGCCAAAGGGCAATTTGTATGTTTAATTCTGTGGCTTGCTTGTGATCATTATAACCAAGATGTTATCACACACTGAACGTGATTACACCTTTATCAAAATGATAAATTTTGAGGGCAAAAAATATGGACTGTTTTATATTTCTTGGCTGTTAAATTTTGCATCATTTATCTTCGTTTACCGTTTTATGTTTTCTCATTGCTTTGTAATAGTTTATGCCCATGTGGGCCAAATCCCGCCAAGGAAATATGTTTCGTATGATAAATGGATGCCATGTCTATGCTTCTTAAGAAAATCATAACATGATCAATCTTAGAAGCTCAATGCGGGATTTTTAAATCTAGCCCTTCCGTCTGTAAATATTTGATTACGACAACATATTTTTAACCGCGAAGATATGTCGCGCCCGCTTGCAGTAGATCGACTTAGTCGCCTCAGGTAGAGTTTAATGTCTGTCCGTCTGCAATCTCTCTTGTCCGGCCCATAACGTGTATGGAAGAATTTTAAAATTGTATTGCTCCAATTAATGGTGACAAAGAGTCCCTGTATTTTGGCATGTCTTGCCTTTAACTTGTGACCTATTTCTGTAAGGTTCAAGGTCACACTTCATGAAATCAGTAAATTTCATTGTATTTTGGATTGTCATGGTTGTTACCTAGCCATGCTTTGGTTATTTCTGAATAACAAATGTTCAGAATGACAAAACAGCAAGGGAGGATCATTGGCAAAAATACCTTGCATTTGACTACTTTAAATCAACAGTTGTTCCATAAACGTTTCCATCAAAATGTATAAAACTGGTTAATTCTTTGTTTTGATCAGATTGGACAGTTTCTATCAAATGATTATCATTCACCAATAAAGCCATTTAAATATTTAAAACTGCAAAATGGCCCATTGAAAATCGGTGGGAAATATATCGACTCTGTGGAAAATAATGTAATATACTCATGCCGTTGGGCAAGATATAAATGATGTACTCTTATATAGAGGATAAAGAGCATTTCTCAAAGTGCGTTGAACTTGAGTCGGTGTTTAGTTTTCTATTTAGCGTATTTTTGTAACATATTGGGATTCTGTTTGTGGAATATTGTGAGCTTATGATCACTTTTACTATACAATTTGATATTTTCCAAAAACTTGGATAAGAAACAAATTAGCATTAATCTTAAAAGACACGGAGTATTATTTGAGGATGAGCTTGAGATTGAAGTCTACAGATAGAGGGTCACTGTAACACATGAAAAAAGGCGATACGTCTTATTTTGGGCAAGCATAGTTACTACGAAGCATTTTGTACATCGCAAGCTGATGTGATATTTAAGTTTAAGGTGAATAAAATCAAAATTGAAAAATACTTGCTAATGTTAAAAGGATTGTGTTCAGGTCATAGTCAACATTCAAGGTTGAATTGGTCAAATGCTATGTTCCATTATTGATTTTAATTCGAGATTTATTTTATTATTATCAAAACGGATTTAACTACATGCTCGTTATTTTTATCATCTAATAAAACAGCAGAATAAGAAAAGTGATGGAATGATATACTTACTGTTTAGCGTTTTTGTCATTGAATTAATGGCACTGGTCTAAAAACAATAGAGTAAAGAAGAACACTTGTAGTGAGTCAGTTCCCGTTGTATTGTTTTTGTTTTAATTCAGACCTGATTCGTTTTGATAAACATTTTCCATAATCACCAATTACATTTGCATTCCATACAAAGTTACTATATAAATTGCCAGAGGAACGGTTAAATGTAGAAACAGTTGTGATTGTCTTACCCTTGCCAAAACAAATTGATGTAACTATAACAATAAATAAGTTAAAAACAAAGAACATATAATGAAATAATTGAGGTCGTTTGTAATACAATATGCAAAATATATTATCAAAGACCGAATTATAATATAACGTTATAAATGTCTTTAGTGAAAGAACGTTCCTGTACTTTAAATATCATTAACATACTGTATGCAAAATGACGCAACAGTCCCTCTGCATTGGCTGCGCGTTTTGTCTGTGTACGCGGGACCGTTCCGGCCAATGGGTGTCGACCGCGCTTCAAGACTGATAGATCCGCTTCACTAGCAATTGTCTTCGGCGTCGCCGATCACATTCCGTCGGGTGTTTCCGACGTTGAAGACACCGCCCTCAGTCCCTCTCCTACTCCTCCGTCTTCCGCGAGGGCGTTATAAGGGGGTCGCGAGTGACAGTCCTATACACCATGGTATTTATACAATTGGAATCTAGTGAATTGTCATTTAGACCATTGCCTGGTGCCTCTAAACAGGGCTATTTTTTAAGTTGTTGACAACTGGGCTTTGGTTTCATGTTTTTAATAAAGGAACCATTAAGTATGGGTTTCTTCTACTAGTGTAAAATTCATTGAAATGCAATTCAATCCAATGTGTACATAAGAAGTTTATGTTTATAGGATGAATCAAAAGCGTATCGGGTACCAATATGAACGCAATTAATTTTACCATATGAGCAGGGTACAATCATTTAAAATTGTTCAGTTAAACTGAACGAAGTATTCCACTGCATTGCAACATAAAGACGTTTGAAGCCAGAAATGAATAAAATGTAAAGCTAATTCTGAGAAAACATTTAAAATGTCTATACATTTTAGAAACAATAATCAGTTGTAAGAGTTAAATGTTAAGAAAGTAATCCTGAAGAAAAACTAACGTTGCCATTTTTGACCATGGAGTTTCTCAATTCAGTACGATTCTTATAACGACTGTGATCACTTTTAGACTTTATAAAATGTTGTATGAGGTATCCGGGACTCTCAATATAATTTTCATACTGAGTTATATTCCAAATAAATTTTGAATCGTGGAAACGTTACTTACAGGCTTCTATAGCTCAATTTTTTTTTATATAACTCCGAGCATTACCTTATACCATCAACCCTCGGAAAACTTATTTATCAGTTTACATTCAAAAGGAATAGTTTCGACTACAACCGGAAGGCCTTATCAAAACAATAATGAGAGGAGAAATAAAGGGCGTTTTTAGTGTTTACATGTGATGGACAAAGGAAACCGTCAACGAAATCTTTGCCATTATATATATATATAACACCAAACGATTATAAAACATATACGACAACAATTAAGCTGCAAGTGTCTTGAAACATCACCTTAATGGGACAGGATGGTGGCGACGCGCTCTACCGACCACCATTCGTGCCCTATGCGTTTCGACGCCTTTAACCTTGTAACCCTGTTCACACGAGTTTTCGGCAGTGTCCTGGTATTCTGAACCATCCACATTCAGAACCTGATGATGAATGCGATTTGTTAAGGAGCAAAAGTCTTAAATTAAAACTTATGTTTATTTTAAATTAATTATCAATGATACATTTAGTGTCTAATATTTTTTTCCGGTAATCTGATCACACACGATGTGTTGGAACACGTTATTATCGTATGACAAAACATATACATGTACCTGATCATTGACAATAATCTTACTCGTTGGCAAGTTTCTTAAATCTAACTCGTTGGTATGATTCTCGAATCATACTCTTGAACAATGGTCTGTTTTCTGATGACAAAACATGTACATGGCAATCGACAATGCTCTTAGTCGTTAACAAGTTTCTTAAATCTAACTCGTTAGTAAGAGTAACGAATCTTACACAAGTGGACAATGGTCTTTTATATTATGACAAAACATTCTCAACTCGTTGGCAACTTTCTTAAATCTAACTGATTGATAAGATTCTGGAATCCTACTCGTGGACAATGTTGGTAAACTCGTACTTGTAGACAGGGTAAAGTTCTTAAACAATTTTGCAAGAAGGCAATTAACTAAAGTGACAATCCTTTCTTTTTGGCGAGGTTTGTAAATCTTTCTCGTTGTCAAGTTATTCGTTGTTGTCAAAGGCAAGGTTCTCTAATCTTAAAGGTGGGCAAGGTTCTAGAATTCCTTGGAGACAAAGTCTTCCCAAATCGTTCTCATGGGCATTGTCTTTTATCTTCAACCTAGGATAGTGACTCAAATCTTACCAAAGGTAAAGATCCAAAGTTTGTACTGAGTCCAACGTTTATCAAATCTTAAAATAACCATTTGGTTAGTGTCTTTTGCATGGTCTCAAATATCACCATCGATGTCACACGTTGGCGATGCCCCGGTTAATAGAAACCCGGAATGGCAAGGGATAGTGGCAACGACCTCATAGTGGACTGTCAATGATATCCTATGCGCCGTTGATGGGGGAGGATAGGGATCCGAAGCTGAATAAGATAAATCAAAACATTCAAAAAAACGTAACTCTTTGTTGCATCATACTGGTGTTGAATGAACACTGTTAGCGATAAAAGTATTTGATAAGTACAAGCGCGTGATATCTGCATTGACGAAAGCACTGTTGTTGTTTTTTTATAGTTTCTTTATCAAAATTAGTTCAGTACATATAATGTTCTATTTATATTATATATAAACATGAGTTGAGTTGTTTCCATCAGATTTACTGTTTTTATTGATAATATAATATTTCTTTCTAGCTTCTAGCTTTAATTTTATCCCTTCATTATCGTTTTGTATATCTATATATTGAATAACACTTTATGTAAGAACCACGTATGTTCAATTCATTTACATTCAGTTCCATGTCTTTATTGCCGCCTAATAGGTGAGCATTTTATTTACACATTTAATATGTGATTTAAATTCTAGCAAAGCATTACAATTATGTACAACTTCAAGAATCATATTTTATCGTGGTAATGGAAGGGCAACATATTTAATTTCACTATCCATATCTCGGATAATTTGACCAATTCATTCCAGAAGTTATTTAAGTAAGAAAAACGCCCCAGTACTTTATAATAATTTCCTAACTTTATGCTGAAAAATAAGCCAAATAATACCATTCTTTCAGTTCGGGTGTTTTATAGAGCTTTTCAAAATTTACGAAAAAGGATTTCATCAAATTTTGGCTTGAACATTTTCTTAAAAGTGTTATTAAATTAGGAATGACCCAACGTGCTAGAATTGTCTACAGCATCCAAACAACAGTGTATTTGACTCTTGAAAATAGTTGAGCCTGAAAAGTACATATTAATGGAATTTTGAAATATTTATTTGGCCTACACAACCACTTTGGTATTGTTGAAGGCCCTTAATATGTGAAATATTTCGGTCTATCACCACACGCGATATTTAATGTGTTGTTGTGAACTTATGATATTTCTTATCCCCTTATTGTCTCATGGTCTTGTAATAAAGTGCTCTTTTAAGTGTTACCTTGTTTCCTGTTGCTTAACTTCAAATGTTAAACTTTTGAAAAAATGTCAGTGAATGTGTTATCCGGATATACCTCCATATTCGGACTATATATAATGAGATATCTGATTTTCAATTTAATCTCGAGTTTTTAATTAAATATAGCGGTATATAATGTGGAGACGGACTCCGCTGGCTCGACATCCAACGGACAGGCCAATATACTTCGAGCCTCTGAAAAGTCGAGCCTTACCTTCAGTACAAAGGAATCGGTCCTTTACATCTAGTTTGAGCAAACGAGGAGTTCGAGACAAGCGAGTTCGACTGTATTTAATCCAAAATATATCAAGAAATCAAATTGTTACAGTTACTAAAATTTAAAAAAATGTACTGTAAAACGATACTTACTAGTTTCGAGGGCGAAGCTACGATTGGTGATGTTTAACTATCCTTCCTTACTACCGCAAATGAAATACAAAAAACAACACTCAACTATTTATCGGCTCAAAGGGTTAAATTTTAAATATGTCATATCTATTATTTTTTATGACCTTGTTTTATTGTTCAAGTTCGTTGGAACCTCGAAAAAGTTAATGTTCCTCTAGGTTTAGACTTTAATTTTACAACGCATTTCGGTGCATTAAACGTGCCAAAAAAGCTCAAGCAAAATCTTTAATGTTTCCTTTCCCTGGAATCAGGGTGGAAGAAAAACCATATATCATGAATTGTCGAGGAAGATACTTGTACATGTATCTCAAGCCTCGTTTTGGATACTATATATAGAAGATACTTATTTTCCTCTATGGTTGAAACGACTTGGGAATGAGAAATAAAGCGCCAAATATAAAATGAAGTATACTTAAATAGTTTAGCAATTTGGATTCAATGTACTCAAAACTATTGTACATATTAGGTGTATAATAAGATATGGAAACAACGGACATTTTAAAGATGCAAATGAATCTTATACATAAAACAACAAAAAGTTATTAATTCGTAAGCATTCTGTAGTCTCAACCATAGTTTCCTTTGATTGCCATGCCACAGGACTGCCGCCGATCTTCGGCATTCTGACATTAGACGGCATTTCCGTTGGACACCCGAATTATCCACCTTGGGTAAGCTCTTCTGGCCACGACCTGGAAAGCCCCTAATGGCTCCAGCAGTTGCCTTGCCCCTGCCAGCCTTTGGCATCGCTGCAGCTAGAGCCGGGTGTTTTCAAAGTATTGACCTTTTTTTTGTTTCCGGCACAATACGGTGGGCTTCGTGCTGATATAAAATATATTTCTTGTTAGGGTCAATGTAAAGAAGGGAAATAAGGAAGCCAAACTCACCGTTACACACAAATATAAACAATCGCACATACACAAAAGTCCATGTATAGATTCACTTATCTGATAAAATATCTGGGTATTTTGTTCCGTCGCTTGCTAAGTCATCAATCAATCAATCAATCAATCAATCAATCAATCAATCAATCAATCAATCGATCGATCGATCGATCGATCGATCGATCGATCGATCGATCGATTGATCCATAAGTCAGTCAGTCAGTCAGTCAGTCAGTCAGTCAGTCAGTCAGTCAGTCAGTCAGTCAGTCAGTCAGTCAGTCAGTCAGTCAGTCAGTCAGTCAGTCAGTCAGTCAGTCAGTCAGTCAGTCAGTCAGTCAGTCAGTAAGTCAGTCAGTCAGTCAGTCAGTAAGTCGGTCGGTCAGTCAGTCAGTCAGTCAGTCAGTCAATCAATCAATCAATCAATCAATCAATCAATTCATCTATCAATCAATCAATCAATTCATCAATCAATAACTCAATTCATCAATTAATCAATAAACTTATATCGATCAATTAATAAATCAATTTATCGAAGAAAACATTCAGTAATAAATAAATCAGTAGGTATGTGAGTCAATAAACTAACAAATCAAATAAATGTACATGTTCTATTATAACTAATGAGTTCTGCAACCGTAGTACTTTCAGGTTCAAATAACCGTTTGCGGCATATCAGTGTGTACCAATCCGCATTCATTAAGTAAACGTGAATTAGCATTGTTTTCCGTATTGAAACACGTCGGTAAGATTCTCGAATCTCGCTCGTGGACAATGGTCTGTTTTTTGATGACAAAACATGGACAGGGAAATCGACAATGCTCTTAGTCGTTGGCAAGTTTAGTAAGATTCTCGAATCTTACTAGTGGACAATGGTATTTTATATTGTGACAAAACATGCACCAGACCATCAACAATGCTCAACTCGTTGGCAAGTTTTTTAAATATAACTTGTTAGTAAGAGTCTCGAATCTTACAGAAGTGGACAATGGTCTTTTATATTATGACATAAACATGCCCATGACCATCTTCAATTCTCAACTCGTTGGCAACTCTCTTAAATCTAACTGGTTTGATAAGATTCTGGAATCCTACTCGTGAACAATGTTGGTAAACTTGTTCTCGTAAAGAGGGTAAAGTTCTTAAATAGAACTCATGGACAAGCGTATCAATTTACAAGAAAGCAATTAACTGAATGGCCAATCCTTTCCTTTCGGTGCGGTTTTTAAATCACTCTCGTTGTCAAGTTATTCATTGATGTCAAGGGCAAGGTTCTCTTATCTTAAACGTGGGCAAGGTTCTAGAATTCCTTGAAGACAAAGTCTTCCCAAATCGTTCTCATGGGCATGGTATTTTATCTTCAACCTAGGATAGTGACTCAAATCTTTATTCATTTCATTAACATTGCCATACTGACCAGCCTGACGTTCACACCAGCATCAACCATTTCAGTACATCCGTCTGATATATCTGACGTATGGCACTGCTGGCTGTTCAGCATGCTCCTTCTGTCAGGCTTCTGCTTGCCGGTATGTGGAACAAAAATGTGAAGCTGATGGACATGCAGACCAGCAGCCTATTGTTCCATAACAGCGGGCCAGAAGGCATGGGGCATGTGTCTCCTCCTCGAAGACAGGCTGTAATTTTAAACTAGTATTCAGTTCCTGCAGACACGGTACAACTCTCCCTGAAGGACATAATTGTTTAAGGCAGATGGTATCTGTCTGGGTACTGGTCACCACAATTAAGGTTCAAAGTGCCTTAATACAATGGTCAACGCTGTAAAGAAAATATATACAGAAATTACCTGACGTGTGGTTAGTTTCACGTGTACATGTCAGTGGTCACTGACGGTCAGTTAGCAATCAACCATGTGTCTGACTTTATCAAGAGCACATTCATTTAGCCTGACATGGATTTGAACATACTACAGACATTCTAGGATCTTACACTAAGAGGAACACAAGCATCGCTGCAGTGGAAAACCAGATGCTCATTTGTCTTTCACATTGCAAATAATGTGGGTAAACTGCAAGTACAAATTTTCGTGACAATGATCGTGTTCAGCTTCTAACTTTACGAGAACGTTATCGTTATTATTAATGTATACTTGATATACATGAACGAGCAAAGATTGTATGATTTGTTTTCAGTATAAAGAAATCGGTCCTTAACATCCAGTTAGAGCCAATAAGGAATTCGAACTAACCGAGTTCGACCCAACGAGGTATAAAGATTGTATAGGGCATGTCTCAACATGCGTTAATCTTGAGTCGGTGTTCAGTTTTCTATTTAGCGTATTTTGAAATATAGTGGGAGTATGTTTGTGGAATAGTGTGAGCTAATGGTCACTTATACTTTAATTTGATTTTTTTCTAATACGTTGGGTAAGAAACAAAGTACCATTAAGGTCGATACACATAGAGTATGAACTTAAGATTGGTACAATGTACGGATAGAGGGTGACTGTAACACATGCAAAAATGCAATATGTCTTATTTTGGGTAAACACTATTTAAGGGTTTTGAACATGGTGAGATTTTGCTATATTTGCGATAAGGTGAATCAAATCAGAATTAAAAATATTTACGTAGGTAAAAAGTATTTTGTTCAGGTAATATTCTATGTCCAAGGTTGAATTGGTCAAAAATTCCTTTTCTTTATTGTTTTTCTTCCGTGATTTTACAAACACACTTATTTTTATTAAAACGGATTCAACTACATTATAATTATTTTTTTTCCTCTAATGAAACAACAGAATTAGAAAAGTGATGGAATGCTTTATGAACTGTTAATATTTTTTATCATAAAATTAATGACTCTGGTCTAAATACAATAGATTAAAGTAGAGCACTTGTAATGTGTCAGTTCCCGTTGTATTATTTTAATGTTTTTTTCATTCAGCCTTATTGTTTTTATCAAAAATACATTCCATAATCTGCAGTTACACAAGAGAACTTCTATATAAAAATACCACAGAAACATGTTCAAATACTTGCTATTGTCCGATCTTTGCCAAAACAAACAAATTTTACTATAACAACGAATAAGTTAAAAACAATGAACATATAATGAAATAATTGCGGTCGTTTGATATGCAACATATATTATTAAGATTGCATTATCATGTCGCGATATAATTTTGTTAATGAACTTACGTTCCTGTACTTTAAAAATATTTTTTATTCTGTATGAGAAATGAACGTAACAGTCCCTCTTAATTGGCTGCGTGTTTTGTCCGTGTACGCGGGACCGTTCCGGCCAATGGTTGTCGACCACGCTACAGGAGGAATAGATGCGTGGCACTAGAAAGTGCCGTCGGCGGCGCCGATCACATTCCGTCGGGTTTTACGCGAGAGAAATCGGGTGTTGGCCCTTTAATTGCTTGGATGTCCTCGAACAAAAGAATCGATGGACGCGTTGGTGCTGTCGTAATACTGTTTACGATATTGAAGCCACCGTCCCTAACTCCCTCTTCCACGCCTCTGCCTCCCCCATAGGAACGTGGTATTTATACACTCGTAAATCTTACTTGTTGGCAAGTTTCTTAAATCTTACTCGTCGGTAAGATTCTCGAATCACGCTCGTGGACGATGGTCTGTTTTGTGATGACCAAAACACGGGCATGGAAATCGACAATGCTCTTAGTCTTTGGCAAGTTTCTTAAATCCAACTCATTAGTAAGATTTTCCAATCTTACTAGTGAACGATGGTTTTAAAGATAATTTAACTCATGGACAATGTTGGTACACTTGTACTCGTAGACTGGGTAATGTTCTTAAATAATACTCATTGACAAGCATATCGATTTTACAAGAAGGCAGTTATCTGAAGGATCAATCCTTTCCTATTGGCGAGGTTTGTAAATCTCATTTTTTGTCATGTTATTCAAATGTTTGTCAAGGACAAGGCTCTCTAATCTTAATCGTGAGCAAGGTTCTAGAACTCTTTGTAGACAAAGTGTTCCAAAATTGTTCTCATGGGCATGTTTTTATCTACAACCTAGATTAGTGTCTCAAATCTTTCCAAAGGCAAGATTCCTAAATTTAAACTGTGTCCAACGTTTATCACATGTTGAAATAACTGTTGGGTTACTTCTTTTGCACGGGTTGCAAATCTCACCATCGATACCATTGTTGGAGACACCCCGGTCAATAAAAACCCGAAATTGCAAGGGCAACGACCTCATAGTGGACTGTCAATGAACTGGTGAGGGGGGGGGGGCTGTATAAGATAAATCAAAACATTAAAAAACCATAACGCTTTGTTACATCTAACTGGTGTTTGATGAACACTTATAGGGATACATAATTATTTGAGAAGTACAAGCGCGTGATATCTGCATTGACGAAAGCAAATATAACGCTATCAATTTGCGTAATTTTTATATCAAAAAAGTTGTAAAACATAAATTTCATTAACATTGCAATACTATCAAGGTACGAAAATGCCGTTAAAATTGTACTATCAATGGTTCACGTTCGAACAAGCAAGCATCCCGCAATCGATTTCAATTTGCTATCTGATGCACACGCATAAGTGTTTAACATATATGGTGCAAGTAGGATGCGTATTATTCGATTGGCCACTTGTGACGCTGGTGCGCGTGGCGTCATCAGTTAGTGTGTAACACGTGTACACGAGAGCGTGATGATAGCTCCGTGGTTTGTTCCCTGATCGTCATATAAATCACCGCTCTATAGAAATCGTCTTTTTCGTTCATTGCAGTGATTCTTAAAATATTAACATAAATTCAATATATTGTTTTATTGCGAGACTGCTTATTATTCGTAAAACATTGACTATCTTTGATTAATCGTTTTTAATATATAGAGGATATTTGTTTATTTCAGTGTAAAATCGTATTTTATTTCACGAGTGTCATAGAAGAACATATTTTCACGAGTGGCGAAGCCACGAGTGAAAATGTAGTTTTTTATGAATACTTTTTGAAAAGGGTGAGCTTTACGCCGCTACCCGTGGGGCGCCCCTCATGCATAATTATAGATGTCAACTTTTCTACTTTCGGTTTGCTGAGAAATAGTTCTCTGCTATTTTAGTTTTTTATTGCAAAGCTTTATGAACAGTAAACAATGAAGTATTATTAGTGCACATATGTTCCAAAAATAATGAAAACACTTTTTTATTTTAAGATGGACATGAATCATAACCAAATTACTACGCCGCTATTTAAAGAATGAAAATTTGGAAGGTCAAATGTGTTAGCAAAACAAATGTGGATACTCATTCGATTTTAACCATTTTTCTTAGTTTAAGACTGCATGTACGCGTGTTTTTATAGTAAGTTAATATTCAGTCATCTTACTGTCAGAGACCAGTCTGTTTCGCTTTAAAATGTTTGTTTTCCAGATAAAGAGTAAATGCCACGCTAGTTTGTTGACACATTTTGAGGTGTGGGTGGGATAAAAAATATCGGATCTATCTGTAAATTGTTGTGTGAATTCTCCAGGAAGCTCATTTTACGTACTGCAATGGTTAACAGTTCAAAATACATTTGAACGATGATATAAAATTTTATTTATGTTCGAACAGTTGTTTTTGTCTGTAATTTGTTTGGTATGAAAGCAAATGATCGAACATTTAGCTTCAAAGATCAGTAAAATGTTTGATAAACGGGATAACCGGTAATAAACGGTAAGTTGTTAATTTCCAATTATATATTTATTTAAATTTATAAAACATTTCTTTTATATTTTTTTAATCATTTTTTGACATAATTTATTGAGGTCCAGTGTTCTGTTTTGATCAAGGCAAGTACATGTAACAACAAAGGAATTTAAAGTAGTTCTGAAAGTTGATATTTTTACTCCTTATTTTGCAGTGAAAATATCAGTTGTTATTTCACTGTTAAAACCCCATATTTCATCGAAAAGCATGAAAGAAAATATAAACATTTAACAATATTTCTCAACTGCTTTTAAATTATGTTACAAATCGTTTTCTAAACAAAAGTCACTTAGATCAGAAAAAATGATTTTACAAGTAGTTTATATGTAACAGGATAACGAAATAGCTTTTACAGAAAATGATTTAGTTAAACATGTTTCTGTTCTAGTTGTATATTTTTCATTATTAAAAGCGCCGTTATGTAACTTATTCATTTCATAAACCATGTTGTGACGGAGTTGAGCCGGTGTGAGTGTTATACGAATGTGAAGCCTTTTATTACCAATCATTCTACGTTGTGACGGAGTTGAGCCGGTGTGAGTGTTATACGAATGTGAAGCCTTTTATAACCAATCATTCTACGTTGTGACGGAGTTGAGCCGGTGTGAGTGTTATACGAATGTGAAGCCTTTTATAACCAATCATTCTACGTAGTGACGGAGTTGAGCCGGTGTGAGTGTTATACGAAAGTGAAGCCTTTTATAACTAAACATTCTACGTAGTGACGGAGTTGAGCCGGTGTGAGTGTTATACGAAAGTGAAGCCTTTTATAACCAATCGTTCTACGTTTTGACGGAGTTGAGCCGGTGTGAGTGTTATACGAATGTGAAGCCTTTTATTACCAATCATTCTACGTTGTGACGGAGTTGAGCCGGTGTGAGTGTTATACGAATGTGAAGCCTTTTATTAGCAGTCATTCTACGTTGTGACGGAGTTGAGCCGGTGTGAGAATCATATTTCATTACCAATCATTCTGTGACGGAGTTGAGCCGGTGTGAGTATTATATTTCATTACCAATCATTCCACGTTGTGACGGAGTTGAGCAGGTGTGATTTTTTTTATTGTCCTGCGTGTTTATCTACGCCAAGTACAAATGTGACAAACTTCCTCTTTAAAAACTCGTATAACAGAAATCGACTTATTGATTTAAAAAGAGAAAAAGGTAGGAACTATTCTCATATATTCTGATATAATATTCATGTCTATAAATAGAAACTCTCGCATACTTCAAAATAACCTCAATGTCATTAGTTCGTAACATTCGATCCATATATGGTATACGTAAAATTGGAAATTGCAAGTACGTGTATGTTAAACATCACAAACAAGGATGAAAACTGATCATTTAAGCTGTGTGAAGTTAGCTAAACATACGACATTGGACATTGGACATTCAAAATCGAATGTTGTGCTGGCACGACATTGGACATGGACATTCAAAATCAAATGTTGTGCTGACACGACATTGGACATTGGACATTCAAAAGTGAAAGTCGTGCTAGCACGACATTGGACATTGGACATTCAAAATCATATGTTGTGCTGGCACGACATTGGACATTGGACATTCAAAATCGAATGTTGTGCTGGCACGACATTGGACATTGGACATTCAAAAGTGAAAGTCTTGCTAGCACGACATTGGACATTGGACATTCAAAATCGAATGTTGTGCTGGCACGACATTGGACACTGGACATTCAAAAGTGAAAGTCGTGCTAGCACGACATTGGACATTGGACATTCAAAATCGAATGTTGTGCTGGCACGACATTGGACATTGGACATTCAAAAGTGAAAGTCGTGCTAGCACGACATTGGACATTGGACATTCAAAATCGAATGTTGTGCTGGCACGACATTGGACATTGGACATTCAAAAACTATTGTCGTGCCGGCACGACATTGGACATTGGACATTCATAACCGAATGTTGTGTTGGCACGACATTGGACATTGGACATTCAAAAGTGAAAGTCGTGCTAGCACGACATTGGACATTGGACATTCAAAATCGAATGTTGTGCTGGCACGACATTGGACATTGGACATTCAAAAACGATTGTCGTGCCGGCACGACATTGGACATTGGACATTCATAACCGAATGTTGTGTTGGCACGACATTGGATATTGGACATTCAAAAGTGAAAGTCGTGCTAGCACGACATTGGACATTGGACATTCAAAATCGAATGTTGTGCTGGCACGACATTGGACATTGGACATTCAAAATCGAATGTCGTGCTAGCACGACATTGGACATTGGACATTCAAAATCGAATGTTGTGCTGGCACGACATTGGACATTGGACATTCAAAATCGAAATTTGTGCTGGCACGACATTGGACATTGGTCATTCAAAATCGAATGTCGTGCTAGCACGACATTGGACATTGGACATTCAAAATCGAATGTCGTGCTGGCACGACATTGGACATTGGACATTCAAAAGTGAAAGTCGTGCTAGCACGACATTGGACATTGGACATTCAAAATCGAATGTTGTGCTGGCACGACATTGGACATTGGACATTCAAAATCGAATGTCGTGCTAGCACGACATTGGACATTGGACATTCAAAATCGAATGTTGTGCTGGCACGACATTGGACATTGGACATTCAAAATCGAAATTTGTGCTGGCACGACATTGGACATTGGACATTCAAAATCGAATGTCGTGCTAGCACGACATTGGACATTGGACATTCAAAATCGAATGTCGTGCTGGCACGACATTGGACATTGGACATTCAAAATCGAATGTTGTGCTGGCACGACATTGGACATTGGACATTCAAAAGTGAAAGTCGTGCTAGCACGACATTGGACATTGGACATTCAAAATCGAATGTTGTGCTGGCACGACATTGGACATTGGACATTCAAACGTGAAAGTCGTGCTAGCACGACATTGGACATTGGACATTCAAAATCGAATGTTGTGCTGGCACGACATTGGACATTGGACATTCAAAATCGAATGTTGTGCTGGCACGACATTGGACATTCAAAATCGAATGTTGTGCTGGCACGACATTGGACATTGGACATTCAAAAGTGAAAGTCGTGCTAGCACGAAATTGGACATTGGACATTCAAAATCGAATGTTGTGCCAGCACGACATTGGACATTGGACATTCAAAATCGAATGTCGTGCTAGCACGACATTGGACATTGGACATTCAAAAGTGAAAGTCGTGCTAGCACGACATTGGACATTGGACATTCAAAATCGAATTTTGTGCCAGCACGACATTGGACATTGGACATTCAAGAGTGAAAGTCGTGCTAGCACGACATTGGACATTGGCCATTCAAAATCGAATGTTGTGCTGGCACGACATTGGACATTGGACATTCAAAATCGAATGTTGTGCCAGCACGACATTGGACATTGGACATTCAAAAGTGAAAGTCGTGCTAGCAGTTAGCACATTTAAATCAATGTATGACATGTTTTATAAATGAATGGTTTTTTTTACCGACTTTAAATTAATTTTGATGGCATGCATTATTCGGATTTTTTGTTTGTTTGAGATATTGTCTTGAAATTATTTGAAAAGGGTCAGAGATCACAAAGCAATGAACCATTATAAAATTTATTAACACCAAAAGAGCATTGTCATGACGATTCCATCGCAATATTTGAAACTTAAGCATGATTCAGATGTCACATATGCAGAGAAAGATTCAAATGAATATACTTATGAATGGTCGTGGATTATATGTAGACAAACAGTGATAATGCTTTCAAAATGGCATATTTTTAATAAGCTTAATTGTTTACACACCACTGCTACACATCTAGTACCATTTATAAAGGAAGTGAAGATAAATATATCCACAGTATATATTGACATATGGAAAATATAGACATGCATTGATGATTCCTACAAGTATAAATGTAATCGTCCGTACATCTTTTTATCTGGTTTTACGTAAACACAAAAAAAAAATATTGTCAATGAGTCGATAAAGTAACCTATTCCTGCCTGTCGACTTGTTTTTTTATCGACTCAGTTAGTCGAACATGCTACGTCGTCTTCATTTGGTAAAGTTTATATGAAATAATTGTGTTCGATAAACCTTTTTGATAAGTCGACAGAATTACACAAAGCGTTTTATAATCAATCGCATCGACATTAAAGAATTCAAAATGACGTCTTCATCACATACGACATAAGTTCTTATAGGTTTTACAGAATATACAATTTATACATGTAAAATGTGACACCAGCGCCATTGGAAATGGCATCTTGGGCAGAACTGACAATGGTTGAAAGGGTTGAAAGGAAACAAAGCGCAAATAATTATATAAACCCAACAAATGTGCACTTCAGTATGTGTTTATCTACAGAGCTTTAGAATAATTATATTACATTAATGAATGTGTCTGCATTTATATGGAAATATTTATGTATATCAATCGAAAGGATTGTTTTAATACAACTCTCAATAACAATGTTGCGGACTTTCAAATACAAGTTTCTTTGTTAAATATGTGTTCGGTACCTCAAATGTATAATATTGTCGGACATGGATGTGACTTAAGGCAACATACACACACAGCTAAACTTGTCAATGCATAAACCATTGGCGATAATGCTACATTTTGATGCATGGGGATCCCATATAATTTTGGTATTATTTTAAAGGGTACTCCCGACAGATAATTAATGAGTAAAAATGACCTTTGTCCAACAATTATTATTTGTATACTGGTTGTCGTTTCATTATATTTTTTCTCTTAATATTTACCACTTCCATTGGATGCCTAAATAATATTTGGTCACTATGAATAGACAGATATACGTTATTATAAACCATATTTTAAAAAATAAAAGCCAAGTTGAATGTCGTTATTTAACACAATAATTTGAATGGACAAATTAGAATTGCAGCCTTATCACCAGTCCAAGATTTCGGATATATATATTTCTGCCACCTCAGAAAAGTAGATTCAAACATTTGTCCATGCGTGAAATTCTTATCTTCCCAACGGGCAAAGATAAACAAGTACCCGTATGGAACTCTTTTTTATTGCCTTCACTTTGCTGCATCCAGAACTATTTAAAGAACGATTTGACTATTAACATAATCTGAATCACTGCGCGAATATCTATGACAACCAGGAACTTTTGAATGTCCAATGTCCAATGTCGTGCCAGCACAACATTCGATTTTGAATGTCCAATGTCCAATGTCGTGCTAGCACGACTTTCACGTTTGAATGTCCAATGTCCAATGTCGTGCCAGCACAACATTCGATTTTGAATGTCCAATGTCCAATGTCGTGCCAGCACGACATTCGATTTTGAATGTCCAATGTCCAATGTCGTGCCAGCACGACATTCGATTTTGAATGTCCAATGTCCAATGTCGTGCCAGCACAACATTCGATTTTGAATGTCCAATGTCCAATGTCGTGCCAGCACGACATTCGATTTTGAATGTCCAATGTCCAATGTCGTGCCAGCACGACATTCGATTTTGAATGTCCAATGTCCAATGTCGTGCCAGCACAACATTCGATTTTGAATGTCCAATGTCCAATGTCGTGCCAGCACAACATTCGATTTTGAATGTCCAATGTCCAATGTCGTGCTAGCACGACTTTCACGTTTGAATGTCCAATGTCCAATGTCGTGCCAGCACAACATTCGATTTTGAATGTCCAATGTCCAATGTCGTGCTAGCACGACTTTCACTTTTGAATGTCCAATGTCCAATGTCGTGCCAGCACAACATTCGATTTTGAATGTCCAATGTCCAATGTCGTGCTAGCACGACTTTCACTTTTGAATGTCCAATGTCCAATGTCGTGCCAGCACAACATTCGATTTGAATGTCCAATGTCCAATGTCGTGCTAGCACGACTTTCACTTTTGAATGTCCAATGTCCAATGTCGTGCCAGCACAACATTCGATTTTGAATGTCCAATGTCCAATGTCGTGCCAGCACAACATTCGATTTTGAATGTCCAATGTCCAATGTCGTGCTAGCACGACTTTCACTTTTGAATGTCCAATGTCCAATGTCGTGCCAGCTCAACATTCGATTTTGAATGTCCAATGTCCAATGTCGTGCTAGCACGACTTTCACTTTTGAATGTCCAATGTCCAATGTCGTGCCAGCACAACATTCGATTTTGAATGTCCAATGTCCAATGTCGTATGTTTAGCTAACTTCACATAATTGATCATTTAAGTCGTACTCGTTGTTGATAAACTAAGCTAGATAGTTATGTATCGGATTTAAACCTGGGACTGCAGTGTGTTTAGTAAATTTTATTCAATACAGTGGAGAAGGACACGTTTTATATTTAGCGGATATACATGTAAGCTGAATGCATAAATTTGTATGTTGATTAAACAGAGTAGGTACAATACTAATATGGTTGCCTGTTACAAAATAGGGTTTAAGTAGATTTTATATACCTGTATGTCAAATACTAATTTATTTTAGAAGTTAAACCTGTTTTGTGATAAACTATATATACAATTATTACTCTCATGTTTGCCTGCTCAAGACGTGTATTCAGAAAAGAATTTAACAAATCAATTGTTTTATATAGTTGGACGTACAATGGAGGTTCCCGGTAAGAAACTCCATGAGGATGGCCCCGCATTGGACGCGGCGTACTGTCAGCCCTGCTCCCAGGATGGGGAAACTCTTCCAGCCGAGGCTTACTGTACTGTCTGCAAGGAGCTCTTGTGCTCAACTTGCGTTAATGTTCATAAAAAGCAAAAAATGTTAAAATCGCATACACTCTTGGATAGGAGCTGCAGGCCAACAACTTTGAAGGCTAAGTCAGATGTACAAACATACACAGAGCTTTGCGACATCCATCCTGAAGAGCTGATCAAATATTTTTGCCCCTCCCACCAGACACTCAATTGTGGACACTGTTTAGCCACAGATCATAGAGCATGTCCTATTGACATCATCGCTGATATTTCAGAGGCATTTAAAGATGGACAGGAGTATAGAGACATGAATCAAGCCATTGCCCTACTGATTAAGGCTATCAAAGACGGTGCCGTCGACGTTGAATCTAGAATGCAGCTCATTAACGAGTTTTCTGAAAATGAAGTTTTAAAAATACGGGAATACCGAGTAAAAGTTAACAAGTACTTTGCAGAGAGGGAAAGCTCCCTTCTGGAGATCATAGAGCAAACGAAAATGATGGATATATCTCTTTTAGACTCTTTGAAAACCAAATTTGACAATATGAAGGACTGCGTTGAGGTCATTAAGACGAAACTTGAAGCACAGGAAAGAAACACTGCTCAATTGTTCATTGAAGCCAAGAGAACCAAGAAACAGCTTGAAAGTCTGCAGTCCGCCTGGGAAGATATCGACAAGGATATTTCTATTCACCGCTACGAGTTTAAAAAGGATCTAGCAACTGAGGCGTTGCTTGCTTCATGTACTGGCCTCGGAACGGTGAAGGCAATGGCAACTAAAGATAACACGTTATGTAAGTTGCAATGATGCCTACGTGCTCATGATTAATCTTTGAAGGTGATTTTCCCTTTAAAATTATCGTTACCATTATAACCCAAACCTTAAATAGTTGAATAGAAACATGGACATCCAAATGGTTCCCTTTAACACAATAACTGCACTGAATATATTCCTTTCCCTTATTTGTTTTCATTTATCTGATAAATTTTGTTTTTTATATGTGGTATTATTTTTCTCAGACAACAAGCCAAGTTCAGAACCTGATCAAGAACAGCTGGGTCTTGAGCCGGATGTTCCAGTCAAAGGTAACATTTTGTAGTTAATAAAATTAAAAATGCAAAGCTGCGATATTTTGTACGCTTGACTACAGCTAGAGTTTGCTAAGACCGGATATATTCAGAACTGGTCATGACCGTCCGATGACCCCTTCTTTAAATAGCAAAAATGTATTTCATTTCCCTGATTATTTATCCTACTCATTATTTATCGTTCCTCATAAAAGCTAGCTAGCATATTGGATCAGTTAGATTAATTATTACATCTTTAAATTTAAATAAAATAGTTTTTAATAGTTTTGATATTTAATCTCAAAGTTACAGGTGTTCAGTCTGAAGCTAGTGTCTACCCTATCAACATGAAGTTCACAACATCCAAATCCATCTCAGTCATATCGCCATCTGACAAGCATGATTGCTGGCTGACCAATGTACTCCTTCTGTCCGAGGACAGAATACTACTAACTGACAATAACACCACAGTTAAGTTTGTTGACCTGCAGACCAACAGCCTTGTGTCCACGGTAAGTCTGCCAGGTAAGCCATGGGGAATGTGTCTGCTCCCTTTGGATCGGGTTGCTGTTAGCGTACCTCATAACAGTTTTCAGTTTGTCAATACACGGGGAAAGCTCTCCCTGAGTAATAGTATCAAGATGAAGGATGACTGTCGAGGAATTGGTTACCATAATGGCAAGTTAATTGTGTCTTACTACAGGGGAAGGGTTAAAATAATGGACATGAATGGGAATGTGACAAAGAGGATAACCAATTATAAATCTGGACAACATGTGTTCAGTAAACCTTTGTACCTGACAGTTGTCAATGATGGCAAAACAGCAGATATCATTGTGTCTGACAGGGATATGCACACCATTACTAAGCTTGACATGGACCTGAATCTTCTCCAGATATTCCAGGACCCTGCACTGAGAGGACCACTAGGCATCAATGCAGTGGGAAGCCAGCTTCTAATCTGTGGTCAACAAAGTAACAACATAATATGCCTGGACATGTCCAGTGGCCAGGTGAGCCAACCACTGGGGAAGAAGGAAGGAATACTGCGCCCATATCATGTCTGCTCCAATCAGCAGAAAAACAGGCTCTACGTCACTTGTAACATTGAGAACTTTGCTAAATTGAACAATACAGTGAAATCATACAAGGCTGTTGGGCATTTCAAATCGGATGTTTAAACTGCACATGACTTATGCAAATAAATGAAAGAGCTTATTTTAAACATTTAATTAATGGTCCTATTTGCCTTGTCTGATAATTGATATTGAAGTTCGTTATACATGAAATTACATAGTGTTTTAAAAACAAAAGAACTTTTATCGTCAAACAGATCAACACTCTGCGAGATATTTGTTAGAGTAAATGAAATGTCGTCGAAAGATATGTTGAAGAAGAAAGCATGTGGCAATAACTGGCGAAATTGTTATCACAATGGATGTTTAGGGAATGTCTCAACGTACTTGGTTCCCTTCGGTATTGGATCGAGAACAGTCATTTATTGCACAAATGATTATTTACCTTTAATGGTGGTCGGAACCCTTTTCCTTTATGTGAATCAGTGATGGATAGATAGAATACTGTGTGTATATTGTTCGACTTTTGTTTTGAACTGCGAGATTTAAATATGTTTTGCACCGGTAAACGGTTTTGCCTTGGTCAAAACCAAAAACAAAATAAGGTTGTTAATGCACCAAATCTAACCAGTGTATATAGTGGTGTTTATATTGTAACAATAGAATTACCCGTAATCAATGATATTGCACCATTGTTTATTAAAGCTGCACTCTCACAGATTGAACGTTTTGACAACTTTTCATCTTTTGTCTTGGAACAAACTATTTTTTTTCGAAAGTCCATGGAAACGAATTATATCAGACTGCTGACAAAAAATTAGATCGCAGATTTTTATATTTAAGTTCAAAAATGGATGTTTGTGCATTTTTCTTAAACCGTTAGTAACTGTTTAAGCCATAAAACATTATTTTTCCAACAGAAATATGAAAATCTACGACATGATTTTTTGTCAGCAGTCTGATATCAGTGGTTTGCAGAAATTTACGCAAAAATTTGCTCATTCCAAGACAAAAAATTAAAGTTTTCAAAACGGTCAATCTGTGAGAGTGCAGCTTTAATGGTGAAATGGAAGATGAATTGCACTGTGAATGTGTCTGTAATGCATATGTAGATCTACATAGAACTTATTCAAACAGGAACTACTTAGTTAGGCATAGTTTGATGACATGAACTATGTGGTCAGACAAGAAATAACATAATGGTTATTGATTTGCCCAGTGGTCAGATGAGCCAATATATAGAGAACAGCGAGAGAATATTGCGGCCATATAGTGTCTGCTACCATCAATCGGGCTCTATGTCACTTGTCACATTCAGAATTTCGCTATCAAAGAACTTCGCTAATCAGAACAATTCTGTAAAAACATTTTTTTTTTTCAAATTGTTTGTCGTTCAAAAGATCCAATTTGTAGCAGCCCTGGTATTTAATGATTAGATTTATGTAAATCATGTTCAATTCGCAATGCTAATGGTAGATTAGGTAATGATTTCCATAATGGGGATTTAACATATGTATGTTCAACAGGTGCCAGTGTTATTGACTATTTAAGGTCAAGGACTTGGTTCAGGTCAAGGACATGGTTTCGGTCAAGGACTTGGCTCACGTCAAGGACTTGACTCACGTCAAGGACTTGGCTCACGTCAAGGACTTGGGTCAGGTCAAAGACTTGGTTCAGGTCAAGGTTTATATCCAAAGTTTATTTGGTCAAAGCTTTCGTTACCCTTGTAGCATTTCATCTTTGTTCTCGACGTCGATGTTTTATACAAAAACATGAACGTATTATCAAAACAGATCTAAACACGACATTTTCACAATTTATTTGAACAAAAGCAACACCAATCACAAGAAAACAAGAAAAAAATGGAATTATGTTCTGTGTTTATTTATGTTTAATGCAAAAATTGATTCCTCAAGAAATATAACTGTTCATATCATTCAGCGTAAATAATGCGGATTTGTACAGATTAAAAACAACAATAATAAAATAAAGTATGGCGCTGTTACTTTTTCATTCCTTTTTATTCTTTATTCATTAAATAGTTTTATGAAATGTACTCAATTTTAGTCTACCATTGACAGTCCTATCAACAATTATCAAAGACAAACTTTCCAATGGCTATAAATTACTTCATGTGTCATTTCAATAAAAAAGCGTTACCATCTGAATTACGTGTACAAGTAAAAATTGTTGTAATTGATTTATCCTAGCCAAAAGCAATTGATGTTACTGAAACAATGAATTAATTAAAAACGGGGGAAACAATTAAATAATTGAAGCTTGTTTTAATATGATAAGCAAAATATATCATCAAATTTCGAATGACTAATTCACGTCATAGATAATTTTGGTAACAAAAAGTCACAGGACTTCGAATTTCAATTCCATCCTTTATGTTGGGTCGGCGAAATGTAAGCATTAACCGTGCCTCTCAGTTGGCGGCGCGTCTCATCTGTGAAGGCTTGACCGTTCCGGTCAGTTGGTGGCGACCCCGCTACTGGAGGGATAGGTGCGCGGCCCCGGAACGTATCGGCGGCGGCGTCCATAAGATTCCGTCGTGTCTGCACGGGGGAAGAAGAAGCATTTGCGCGCCATGTGGTTTGTGGGCCCTCGATTGTTTGGACGTCCTCAATTGAGGAATTCATAGACGCGTTGGGGTTGTCGTCGCTGTTTCCGGTATTGTAGCCGCCGTCTCTAAATCCCTCGTCCCCGCCTCCTCCAAGGCCATTTAACTTAAAGGTCTAGGGAAACAGAAAAAGTAAATGTTTAACCTCTACAAGACAGTACAGATATGAACATAATACGTATCTTTGGGGATGAGTTGAAGATGGGCATATCACACACTCATCTCCCTCCACGGTAGATGCATTTTCTCCCACTTAATTTACTTAAGTAAAATATTTGGAAATGTTGTATTTCTTCAAAAATACTATTTTTAAAAAAAAAAAAAGGAATTTCATTTTTATACAACTTAAGTGTCCATGTTTTAATTGCAGATTGATTCTACACTATGCATAACACTGTGAAGTAATATCGGTCAGGAAAGTGTTGAATTTAAGAAAAAAAAGTACAATTCTTACTTAAGAAGCTTCTGTAATATAGCCACTATATAAATGAATGCAACATATATTAAATAATAATAGTATGGAAACAACGGATATTGGGGCGATACAAATGTATCTATTACTGTGTAATATTTTAAAAACAACATCTAGGTTTATCATGAATTAACATACTGGCGTCTCAACCACCGTTTCCTTAGACTGCCATGGCAAAGGCCCGCCGCCGATCTTCGGCAGTCTGACATTGGACGGCATTTCCGTTGTAGCCCCCATTTCTCCACTTTCGGGTAAGCCCTTCTTCTGGCCGCGACCTAAGAAGCCCCTTATGGCCCCAAGAGTGGCCTTGCCACTGCCAGCAGTTAATGTATCCTTGGGCATCGACGGAGCAGGGGGTTCTCGAAGTATTGACTTTTTTGTTCCCGGCACAACACGGGGAGCTTCGTGCTGGTATATTTTCTTTACTGTACTTAAACCCTGTTAAAATGAAGGACACAAAAATAACAGTAGCACATTAATGTCAACAATCGCACTCATTTAAAATGCCATGTTTTGTTCACATACATCTTACAATATTAAAAAGAACCTATCATCATCGCTTGCTCAATCAATCAATCAATCAATCAATCATCTAATCAATCGATAAATAAATCAATTAATCAGTCATCTAATAAACCAATCAATCACTCAATCAATCAATAAACGAAACAATCAATTCAATCGATCATTGAATCAAACAGTCAATATGTATTTCAAATAGTCAATCAATAAATTGATTTATTGATTAATGGTTTCAGAAAGAAATTAACCTGTCAATTAACGAACGACAAAATCAATTTAATTGTGTTCATGCACTAATAATATGAGTTTATTTACAACCTTAGTTGTTAAAATTATCTTTCACATGAATAACATCGTTACCGAATTCTTGATTTTTGGAATGGATCCAGCCATAAGAAAGCCCTCTGGTGGCACGCCGGTGTCTTTGTCCTCGTCAAACACTTCCGGAAACTCCCTGGGCTTTTCCGGGGCCGGTTCCGGCTTGGGCGGCTTAAGAAATCCAAATGTTTGTCATGATTGATTGTTACTCTGGGTGATAGTTTTCCGCCATATAAATCCCTATGGACATTATTAATACACCGACCATGTCAATGCAATGTCGTCGTACTATATAATGCATTAGCAAATCATTTGGTCATTTCCTGGGGCAGCACCGGCTTTTGTGGCTGCATGACATTCATTATAAATTCGGTTTTCCTCACTAAGTCTCGTTTTTTTAGCAAATTACATGAACCAATGTTTATCAATTATAACAAAATGCAATAATTCATGAACTCATCCACGGTTATTTTGGGACGTGTGCCTTCAATTAATCATACTTTAATATTTCATAAAGTTAAGTGTTCTTATCTTCATGATGGTGCAGGGATCCATAAGCCAGGTTGTTGTATGAAGATATGGAAGAAGAAATTTACTTTCTACCTATCTTCACGCAAAGCCTTAAGCCGAAAGAGACACCGATTAATCAACCAGCATAAATTCTGTACACAGTTTGAAGAGTTTCAATTATTCGTGTTTCCCAGTTTTTATTAGCTTGCAATAAGTTTTACGGTTTTAGCCAAGGGTTAAGAAGGACAAGGTGCTGCAAAAGAGGAGGGACAGGGCGCTTAAGGCAAAAAGGGCACAGTATCAAAAGCTTAATGATTATAAATTTTACAGAATTTGTTACGCTTTTTTTTAAATGAAGTAGTATAAGGTTAACGCGGCTAATACGTGAAGCTTACAAGTTTGTTTGTATAAAAACATACATCCGAACCCCGTTGGCTCGAACTCGTTTGGCTCGAATTCCGCTTTGGCTCGAAGAAGATGTTAAGAGACGAGCCTTTATACGAAAGGTCAACTTTCCCGCTTGGCTCGATTTTATTTTAGGCTCGAGGTGTTTTCGCCGGTCCCTGGGAGTTCTAGCCAACGGGGTGTAATAGATTTTAATCAAATAAAAACAAACATTGCACAGTCATAAGCATTCAATTCTATGAAGTAAATAATGTTGCTTCCAAAAAGTACAGGGTGCGGCACGCTTCCACAACTCTTTAGCGAAAACACCTACAGCCCCATTGCCGGGCCTCAATATTCCAAGGAAGGGCCTCACCTTTTTCTTGCAGTATCGGAAGTAGATACAGACGCCGATCACGGCGATGTCTACCAGCATTAGTATGATAAACAGCGTCCCAAATATTAGGATTACGTCCGGAAATATGGCTGAAGGAAATAATACATCTGTTATGGTTTAAGGTATTTAAACAAGTGTAAGTCAGACTTTAAATCAGAAATAGTTCATGTCGATGGGCAATCGCTGTCCCTGGTGTATTAGTGCGTTTACAAACCAGTTCCACTAAATGGGTCATGTATATTTACATTCGCACCGTTTACAGTATATTTGTCATCTATGTTTACATTCGCAGCATTTACAGTATATTTGTCATCTTTGTTTACATTCGCAGCATTTACAGTATATTTGTCATCTTTGTTTACATTCGCAGCATTTACAGTATATTTGTCATCTTTGTTTACATTCGCAGCATTTACAGTATATTTGTCATCTATGTTTACATTCGCAGCATTTACAGTATATTTGTCACAGTATATTAGTCATCTATGTTTTCATACGCACAGTTTAAACTATATTAGTCATCTATGTTTACATTCGCAACATTTACAGTATATTTGTCATCTTTGTTTACATTCGCAGCATTTACAGTATATTTGTCATCTTTGTTTACATTCGCAGCATTTACAGTATATTTGTCATCTTTGTTTACATTCGCAGCATTTACAGTATATTTGTCATCTATGTTTACATTCGCAGCATTTACAGTATATTTGTCATCTTTGTTTGCATACAAACCAAATATACAATCATTTTCGTTAATTCATACGCTATACTTCATTGAAGCTATACTTCTCATAAGAAATTTCACAAATGTATTCACATTAATTTTCATGACACAAACATTGGCAAGTTCAGAGTTCAAGAGTCATGTAGACGCAAAACACGCCTGTAAAGGAGTGGTTATCTCCTTAAAATGTGCGTGGAACGAAATCCCAAATACCATCCAGGCAGAGTGGTGTCTTGCTTTTGAAAATACATGAGGTTGAGTAATGAAATATACATACCAAAGACGCACTCGGGGACGATACCAGTCCATCGGCCTGTAGACTCACAAGTTCTTGTGGACACGCCTATCAGGGCGTGGTTATCATCGCATATGTAAGTGGCACGGGACCCCTCCCAGTTCCCGAATGACAAATCAACATAGCCATTCTCGACGTTTGGCAGAACAGAACACTCTGGAAAATTGAATGTTTTTATATATAAGAAAAAATGTCTACAGTCAACATTCGCTTTGACGAAGTTGTTGGGATTTCGAAAATAAACTTCGAGATAACGAGTTATCGATATATCTACTGATCCAAAAAAAAAGATCGACATAACCGGAACATCGAAATAACAGAGTTCGACATATCGAGTTTATTCTGTATTTTTATGATCTGGTAAACCAGTCTAGAGCGTTTTTTTTAAAATTAAGTTCATATTCATTAGACATGACACAGTGATTCAATTCATTAATTTCACAATCCAAACAAAACACTGGAAATGTACACATAAATCGTGGCTATTAGAAATACGGCCCAGACATTCGTAGTTTTTATTTAGTCATAAATATGATTTGGTCACAAAATTGATTACAGGATGGTTGGATCATGCACAATGCAATGCAATGCAATGCAATACAATGCAATGCAATGCAATGCAGTACAGTAAAGTGCAATGCAATGCAATGCAATGCAATATAATACAATCTTTTAGGGGGTGCATCATATATACAAATTGAAAAATTAATATACCAAACTTCTAATGGAGCATTACAAATATGTACAACATGTGCCCAATTAAGGTAATAAGTCTACCATGTGTATTCTCCATTGAATAATAATAATAATAATAATAATAATAATAATAATAATAATAATAATAATAATAATAAAATGCCGAGCCACATATGTGCCACATTCAAACACAATGGATACAAGTGGAGCAAACTTTCTGTTAACTTAATCAGTGTGTGTATACCACGTGATAAATTGCGTCATAAATGCTACGTCGGAAGGCAATATTTTAATTTAAAAATACTTTAAACAAAGATAAGTTAACTATTTCTTCACCATTTTAATTGAAACTTAGCGCAGTCTACGCCGCTTACGGAGCCCCGCCTTCGGTCTTTTACCAGAGTTTGATTGAGAGTTTAGTTTCTTAAAACACTTCGATAAACCTTTTCATAAACGGCCGTCTGACGGAGCACTGTCAAAACATTATTTTGGAAACAGGTTTGTCGAAGTGTTTGATGAAACTAATGACTTTATCAAATTTTGGTAATAAAACAAATGCGGGACGCTTTAAGCGGTATAGACTGCCCTTTCTTTTATTTAAAACGGTGTTGTAAAAGAAAAGTTATCTTTGATTTAAGTCTTCATTTTAAGCAAAATGTTGCCTTCTGACGTAGCATATATGACGTAATTTATCACGTGGTATACACACACTGTTAATGTCAATGGTACAGATATAAATGAAATTCTCATTTACTTGTTTGCGATAGACTACATGCAGTTGCTCTAGAACAATGCGGGGGAGCGAGTGTTTGCCTCACTGTCAAGGGTCTACCTCACAAATAATTTTCAGTCCTACCCAGTTTCGCTAGCCAGAATAGCGTACAGCTGTTTTCATTGATAAATCATACAAAACGTTATTATTATTTAGAATACAACGTACATTTTACGCCAATGAAATTGCAGAGAGGCGACTATTAAGTAGCACGCTTAATCATTAAGAATTTCACTTTTCGCGCGTGTAAAAAAGTCCGCCTACTGCCAATCATTCGATACACACTACCTGTGTCAGAGTTTGCGTTGACAATGTATCAGCCAATGAGGTTGTGTTCTACGTCACGCCACGCTCACTCCGCCCATTCTTAATAATTAAGAATTCATTTTATGTCATCTAACTATTACATACATATTACTTTAAATTATACCTCACATAAATGTGACCCGTCTTTGTATATATAAACTCGATCGGTCCGTATATCACTGTATTTTGATGAAAATCCAGTTTAATGACGACAGCGGTCCATATTATATTTTTGGCCGGTCCGGACCTCGTAAAAATGTAATATGGACCGCTGACGTCATACAATTGGTAAGTGCGGCTAGCTATTTTCACAACGGCGAAAACTTGTCGCGAGTAAACATTATTAGCTTTGTTCAATAAAACACATTTAAATTGCTTTAAGAATATTGAATGGTAATGAAAAATGATCGGTATAATATGAGAAATATGACACACCACTTCGGGCCATATGACATTATAAGGACCGGCAAGTCAGCACCCGAAGGTGTATTTGGAGCTCGGCTAACGCCTCGGTCCATATACACATTCGGGTGCTGACTTGCCGGTCATTATAATGTCATATGACCCTCAGTGGTGTGCAACATTTCTTAATTTTAACCTATCCCGATTCCAATCACACGATTAAGGCGTGTCGGTTTATTCATCGAATGTAGTAAGACGCACTTACCAATTACGCAGGAGGGCGTGTTTCCGCTCCATTGGGAGTCCACCTCACATATTCTCTCCTCCTCGCCCTGTATTGCGTATCCCGGGTCGCAAGAGTACCTGATAATATTGCCAGCTGCCAGACCCTGAGTTGTGTTGACTGCTCCGTTGGAAGGGTTTTCCGGATCGGGACACCCTAGATTCGTTTTGTGAAAGTGTTTAAAATCAATACTTAAAATGAATAAAGCTCGTTTTACGGTGTACAACCATTTGACAATTATTTGATAATTATTATCTTAATTACATTCTTTTATAACTATTTTAATGATGGAACAACTCTATAACCATGTAATATGTTACCAGCTAGATATACGTACCCCCAACACACATGGGTGCCACTCCGCTCCATACCCCGGTGGACAAACATGTGCGAGTCCCAGGTCCAGAGAGCGCATATCCGGTGTCGCACGTGTACACCGCGGACTCCCCCGCAGCCAAAATAGCCGGGTTGGTCACCTGGCCGTTTGTCGGGTTCCCAAGGGAAGAACAAACTACAATTTGAGGTATATATTCATTTTATCATTTATTAGTTTAGATCTATATGATCCGTATGTTTTAGCTTATGTTGATGCATAATAAAGGAACAGAAAATGCGGATCGGTGATTTGCATGACGATTATTGTCTGCCTTTATATAAAGAATACAGTCGAACCCCATTGGCTCGAAATTACTTGGCTCGATCTCCACGTTTGGCTCGAAATGAGTGTAAAGGATCAATTTCTTTCTACTGAACGTAAGCATGTCCGCTTGGCTCGATTTTCCCCGAGGCTCGAGGAGGTTTATTTGACGGTCCCGGGGAGTTCGAGCCAACCGGGCTCGACTGTACATATAAAAGGCAAGTTTAACTCAAAACTGTTCATCTTAGTTCTTAATGAAAAATCAGGAAATGTTTCACTTTTGCTATAACCTTTTACCAACCCCATATCAAATGCAAGACACAATAACAAAAGTCAGTGAGTAGTCAAAACAATACATAAGTCCCCTACCGGTTTTGTTACCATAGTAACAACTTATCTCGTTCGACATTTCTTTTTTGAATAACATTCTTATTGCGTCCTAACCACATACTAAGTTTCATCGAATTGTTGCTTAAATGTTCTCCTTGAGATGAAGTATTGCTTCGAACTTTTATTTAGTTGTCATGGCCTGTTACAGGCTTACAGAGTTAACAAACAAAATGCAAAAATAAAACGCAATGGCGAACAACTGATACACATAACATACGGATCAATAGAAATATATAAATAAAACATTAAAAAAGACAAATATTCGTTTAAGGTAGATCGAAAGAGGAAGGTGAAGTTGGAATTTAAAAAAAAATGTTATTGCAGTATCCGATCCTATACCGGATGGACCCGGGTGGACGGACGGAAAGACATTCCAACTATTCCGTTGCTATAACAACCATTGTTACCCGACATGAACATTATATGACTTGCATAACCGTTTTTTACGTATACTAACTATTTTCTAATTTCATAAAAATAGCCTGAATACCTTTTGGTATATTGCAACTTCTAGAATTTGCCAACGGGCGGACGGAAGGAAGGAATAAATGAAAGAGGGAATGTTATCAGTCAGACCTCTCTGGTGAAATCGACAGGGCCTTAAAGGCCTCGTTTAAGTAGTTTAAGCCTTCTATAAGTGACCATAAAAAATCCGTTATAAGTTTCTGTGGACAATCGCCGTATATTATGTCGGAAAGCTCAAGACACAATCTCTTTGCATATCCCCATTTAATGACCGTTTAAACTATTAAACTGCATTGTTTCTACTTCTATGGTGTTTTGTTTATCATATATTACTTATGTTAATAGTCTTGGTGCAACAAAGTATGATTATATCAACAAGGGAACCCACGTTTCAAGCACTCATCGTCCGCTATGTCATAATGTTCTCCTTCGATCGCGCAGAGACACCGATCCACGCCTGACAAATCGTCCCTACATGTGGCGCCAACTGTTTGACATTGGGCTGACACCGAACATAACTCGTTGTATTGCAGCCCGACTGGAAATTCAAAAGGTATGAATGGTCAGACCAGTAGGCCAGTGTTGCTACAAAGGTTCATCTTGAACAAAATACAGCTGACATAATTTCTTTAAAAAAACACACTCTAAAACAAATGGGGTCAAAATTAAGACTCAATAATATGTCGCTCTTATTCTATCTTATGCTTAATACGAAAAATGCTTACTCAACTCGCAAACGGGGGGATCAGACCACGTGCCGGAAGTGAGGCAATCGATGGCGGCATGTCCGGTGACACTGTACCCACTATTGCACGTATAGGTGGCCCTTGTACCAACGAGGGAACCATCCGGGTACGAAACCACACCATTAGAAACGTCGGGTGGAATACCGCAGTCTGAAATGTATCGATTTATTGAAACAAGAAAATGGGTTTCAGTTATAGCTCTATTTTTCAGTCATACAGTCGAATCCCGTTGGCTCGAACTCGCTTGGCTCGATTTCCTCGTTGGTTCAAACTGGATCTAAAGAACCGATTTCTTAATACTGAAGGTTAGTATTCCCGCTGGGCTCGAAATCCCCAAGGCTCGAGGTATTTTCGCCGGTCCGTGGGACTTCGAGTCAACCGGGTTTGGTGCACAATTGGTGTCAATTGTCACAGACTCAGCTATGTATTATAGTCAGTCAGTAAGAGTCGAACCAAGGACACCCCGCCTTCAAGCCAGTTGCTAACCGGCAAGGATATCTCGACATATTAACTTTGAAATGTGCGAGTCAGTACCGTTACATTTTTTTTTAAATAATATTGACAATAAAAATAACTCAAGAAAATAAGTTCGAATCCTGCAAATAACTTCAAAAATACAGCAACATTGGCTTTCTTATCTTATAAAATTCGATTCTCTTCAAGATGAACCTACCAAGTTTACACTCAGGTACGACTCCCCAGAACCCCGAAGGCTCACAGAGAACGTTCGGGTCGCCGACAAGCCCGTATCCCCCATTACACGAGTACACGGCGTAATCACCGACCTGACTTCCCGACGGCAGCCACGAGAAACCGTTTGGGATTGTTGGGGCTTCGTCACAGTCTTGAAATGAAAAGCAAAGGATATTCGAGTTGACGCAGGAGTGGTAACTTTTTTTAATTATTTTGTTTTAATTTTGTACTGTTTAGTAAGAGTAGGTTATGACAATAAATATTGATATTACGGAAAAGAATTTGCCAATGTAAAGATATGAATTATTCCTTTAAAATCGAATGCAAATCAAAATATTTCTTGAAAATAAAAAAACAACAACAACACACTAACACGCTAAGTGTTAAAGGCATAATCTTAGCACGATTGAAATCTAAATAGATGTAAAGTATTTACTATCAAAAATATAATTCGCATACCTAGGATTGTGCATGAAGGCTGAGAGCCTCCCCACGTGCCGTCTGCGAGACATGCACGTGACGTGTCGCCAGTGACCTCATACCCGTCATTGCATGTGTAAATGACAGTCGCCCCGTACAGCGTTCCGGGGGAGTACAGCGCCAAGCCATTTGTGATATTCGCGACTGGTCCGCAGTCTGAATGGAGATGCATGATGATTTGTACAATAGGTTAAGTATGGTTATTGCCTTCTACAAATCTAGAAATGCTTTCGGAAAACTTAAACTCAATTTACTGTCAAGTGGAAAAGCAACAGCATAATTTCCTCTACACTTGCAACCATTATTAAAGGCCTATTCAAAACAAGCCTCATTTACGCTATTAAATGTTTACAAGTTATAGCGTCGACGAAAACTACGCCATAAATAAATAAATAACAGTGGGTCGATTGTTTTAGAAGATTGTTAAATTTAACAAAGTTGTTAACCAGGTCGTTGTTAACTTTCAAATCTTTAATACTCTGAAAGTTTCATGGACACACATGTTATCTGCGTTACTTTTCACATATATCTGGACAAAAAATTCAGCCATGCTTATTTTACTTAAACATATCAGCCCTTCATGAAATGTTCCACCTTTGAAAGTTAACAAAATATGTCGTTAACAACGTTGTTAACTTTAACAAAGTTCTGACCAATCGGCCTATGGATAGTAATTAAAACTATAATCATAGATATACGAAAACAAAAATAAGCAACAAGTATCTTGAAACATCACCTTTAATGACGCAGGTCGGGGGCGACGCGCTCCACTGACCACCATCCATGCACGTGCGCGTGTCGACGCCATTAATCTTGTAACCCTGATTACACGAGTACACAGCAGTGTCCTGGTATTCCGTACCATCCACCGTCAGAACTTGCCCATTTAACGGATTGGTTAAGGGGCCACAGTCTGGAATTAAAAGACACGTTTCATTTCGGTTGTTTATAAAATGATACATACGTATCTATAGTATCGGTCCAGTGCCCTTGATCATACCTGATGTGTTGACATTCGTTGTTATCTAATGATAGAACATGTTCTCGTACATGACCATGGACGATGCTCTTACTTGTTGGCAAGTTTTTAAAATTAAAATCTAAAACGTTGGTAAATCTTTCGAACCTAAGTCATCTTTAGAATACAACCTACATTAACAGCCAATAAAATTGCAGATAGGCAATCCTTAAGTAGTATGCTTTATTGTTAAGAATTTCCTCTTTCGAGGGTGCCGAAAGGTGTGACAACTGTCACTCATTCGAAACACACTGATCCCAGCATCATATTTTGCGTTGACAATGTGTAAGCCAGTGTGGTTGTATTCTCAGTCAGTATGATGACCTGAATTAAATCATAATGATTAAGAAAGGCTCGTTTGCTACCCTCACTCCGCCTATTCCTAGTCTTTCATAACTTAATCAATGCCATCTAACTATTACACAATATGTAGTTTCAAAGCGTACACGTTAACAGTTTTCTAAAATCTTACTCCTGGGAAGAGTTCTAAAAAGCTTCTCGTGGACAAGCGTATCAATTAAACAAGAATGCAAGCGCATGGACAATCGAGTCTACAACAATCAGGCAGGATTTAAATATTACTCGTGGTCAAGGTGTTCAAGTATTTTTCGAGGGCAAGGTTTTCTTATCTAAAATGTGGGCAAGTGTTTGCATACCTTGTAGGGAAAGCGTTGAAACCACCTGCGGGTATTTTTTCTTGGTTATAGTGACTGTATAGTTCTCATTTGCATGGTTATCTTATCTAACTCTGGACTAAGGGTCTCAAATCTAACCAAGGGCAAGGTTGCTAAAGTCGTACTATCTCCATACTCTCAAATCTTATATTCACTCGTGGGCAAACCTTTTATGCAAGGTTTTCTAAGTTTATAACACAAGCAATGATCTCAAATTTTATAATATCGCATAGGCAAAGCCTTTTCAAATGGTTCTCAAATCTAAAAGTGTCTCATGGGCAAGGTTCTTTTCAAATTGGTCTCAAATCTTATAATAGAGTCTCATGGGCATGGTTCTTTTCACATTGGTCTCACATCTTATAATAGAGTCTCATGGGCATGGTTCTTTTCACATTGGTCTCAAATCTTATAATAGAGTCTCATGGGCAAGGTTCTTTTCACATTGGTCTCAAATCTTATAATAGAGTCTCATGGGCAAGGTTCTTTTCAAATTGGTCTCAAATTGTATAGATTCTCATGGGCAAGGTTCTTTTCAAATTGGTTTCAAATTGTATAGATTCTCATGGGCAAGGTTCTTTTCAAATTGGTTTCAAATTGTATAGATTCTCATGGGCAAGGTTCTTTTCAAATTGGTTTCAAATCTTATAGTAGAGTCTCATGGGCATGGTTCTTTTCACATTGGTCTCAAATATTATAGTAGAGTCTCATGGGCATGGTTCTTTTCACATTGGTCTCAAATCTTATAATAGAGTCTCATGGGCAAGGTTCTTTTCAAATTGGTCTCAAATCTTATAGTAGAGTCTCATGGGCATGGTTCTTTTCACATTGGTCTCAAATCTTATAATAGAGTCTCATGGGCAAGGTTCTTTTCACATTGGTCTCAAATCTTATAGTAGAGTCTCATGGGCATGGTTCTTTTCACATTGGTCTCAAATCTTATAGTAGAGTCTCATGGGCATGGTTCTTTTCACATTGGTCTCAAATCTTATAATAGAGTCTCATGGGCAAGGTTCTTTTCACATTGGTCTCAAATCTTATAATAGAGTCTCATGGGCAAGGTTCTTTTCACATTGGTCTCAAATCTTATAATAGAGTCTCATGGGCATGGTTCTTTTCACATTGGTCTCAAATCTTATAATAGAGTCTCATGGGCAAGGTTCTTTTCACATTGGTCTCAAATCTTATAATAGAGTCTCATGGGCATGGTTCTTTTCACATTGGTCTCAAATCTTATAGTAGAGTCTCATGGGCATGGTTCTTTTCACATTGGTCTCAAATCTTATAGTAGAGTCTCATGGGCATGGTTCTTTTCACATTGGTCTCAAATCTTATAATAGAGTCTCATGGGCAAGGTTCTTTTCACATTGGTCTCAAATCTTATAGTGTCTCATGGGCAAGGTTCTTTTCAAATTGGTTTCAAATTGTATAGATTCTCATGGGCAAGGTTCTTTTCAAATTGGTTTCAAATTGTATAGATTCTCATGGGCAAGGTTCTTTTCAAATTGGTCTCAAATCTTATAGTAGAGTCTCATGGGCAAGGTTCTTTTCAAATTGGTTTCAAATTGTATAGTGTTTAATGGGCAAGGTTCTTTTTCATGGGTCTCAAATTGTATAGTGTTTAATGGGCAAGGTTCTTTTTACATGGGTCTCAAATTGTATAGTGTTTAATGGGCAAGGTTCTTTTTACATGGGTCTCAAATTGTATAGTGTTTAATGGGCAAGGTTCTTTTTACATGAGTCTCAAATTGTATAGTGTTTAATGGGCAAGGTTCTTTTTACATGGGTCTCAAATTGTATAGTGTTTAATGGGAAAGGTTCTTTTTACATGGGTCTCAAATTGTATAGTGTTTAATGGGCAAGGTTCTTTTTACATGGGTCTCAAATTGTATAGTGTTTAATGGGCAAGGTTCTTTTTACATGGGTCTCAAATTGTATAGTGTTTAATGGGCAAGGTTCTTTTTACATGGGTCTCAAATTGTATAGTGTTTAATGGGCAAGGTTCTTTTTACATGGGTCTCAAATTGTATAGTGTTTAATGGGCAAGGTTCTTTTTACATGGGTCTCAAATTGTATAGTGTTTAATGGGCAAGGTTCTTTTAACATGGGTCTCAAATTGTAGAGTGTTTAATGGGCAAGGTTCTTTTTACATGGGTCTCAAATTGTATAGTGTTTAATGGGCAAGATTCTTTTTACATGGGTCTCAAATTGTATAGTGTTTAATGGGCAAGGTTCTTTTTACATGAGTCTCAAATTGTATAGTGTTTAATGGGCAAGGTTCTTTTTACATGGGTCTCAAATTGTATAGTGTTTAATGGGCAAGGTTCTTTTTACATGAGTCTCAAATTGTATAGTGTTTAATGGGCAAGGTTCTTTTTACATGGGTCTCAAATTGTATAGTGTTTAATGGGCAAGGTTCTTTTTACATGAGTCTCAAGTCTAACCATCAATGCTACAAGTTGGTGATGCTCCGCTCCATGTGGTATCAGCCTGGCAGATGCGCGTCACGTCACCGGTCAATGAGAACCCAGAATTGCACGAGAAAGTGGCAACGTCCTCATAAAGTACGCCGTCTGTGAGATCAACCGCACCGTTGGTGGGAGCGGAAAGGGACCCACAAGCTGTATAAAACAAAACAAAACATTTAAAAAGCAAAACGCTTTGTGACATCTGACTGGCGTTTTATGACCTTTTCAACAGATAAAACTGATGAGTAAATGCGTTTGTTATCCAAAACGATGAAATCAATAGTGTTAGCATAATCAATTCGTGCAAATATTAGAATTTTAAAATACAGTCGAACCCCATTAGCTCGAACTCGCTTGGCTCGATTTCGTCGTTGGATCGAACTGGATGTAAAGAAGCAACTTCCTTATACTGATGATAAGCATTTCCTCTTAGCTCGATTTTCCCGAGGATCGAAGTATTTCGGCCGGTCCCTGGGAGTTCGAGCCAACGGGGCTTGACTGTTGTTATAAAAGCGATGAATTATTATCATTTGCAATAATATCAAGGTACTAAAATATCGTAAGACAAATCATTTTTTGATCCATAGTTCACGTATATATTTTTAACCATAACGCATCCCGGACTTACATTTCCTTGCACAAGATGGCATGGCACCAGACCACGTGGTATCTGCTTGACACGTGCGAGAAGATGTCCCCGACAACACGAAACCCGCATTGCACGAGTAAACTGCCACAGATTGGTAGGTCGTGCCACCGGAGAGGTCCACTTTCCCGTTTGTCGGGTTCGAAAGGACTGAGCATTCTGAAAAAGGTAGAACATGTGGTATATGATCACAGTTATAAATAAAACGATAGTTAAGGATACTATATTATAAGTTACGGGGTAAGTAGGTGACACGATATGGGATAAATGAGGCTTTATCCCATATCGGGTCACATACTTACCCCGTAACGCATATATCACGTCGACAAGCAGTTTACATTAGTCAATTGATGGGAAATGTCTCTTTTATTCACCGGAACCGGAAAAAGACGTCATTTTGGAACGATATAATTTAAAAGATTACTGACCCAATAAGGAATAATATGAGGTCAACGCGTGACATGTCCTGGGCCAATGGCGTTGCGTTATTCATGTTGGGGCTGGCGTGATATATAACTATATTGTTCGGTTACATTATATCAGTAAACAATTGTTTTATAAAATTGTAAAATATTACATGTATCAGAAAACATATTTGTACAGTTCTAAACTGACATAAAATGAGCATTACCAACGTGGATGAAAATAAATGTTTACCATTGATGACACAAGTAGGATTCGTATTACTCCATTGGCCAGTTTCGATACAGGTGCGTGTGACGTCACCAGTTAGTGTGTACCCCGTGTTACACGAGAACGTGATAATGGCTCCATAGTTAGTTCCCTGGTCGTCATTCAAATCACCGTTTGTAGGTGCTATCAGTACGCCGCAATCTGGAAAATAACATTTTAATTGTATTTTTAACACACTTTTAATACATTTTATTGAAATGATTAATGTGGATAATCGAACATCCTTCTAACTGTGTAATAAAGACAATATGTTCGACATATTTAAATTGTCAGTGAAAGTAATCATACAAGCAAACCCATCTGATGTTAAGTTCAACAGTATTGATTACATTATACTTTAAAATCAGTTTCCGTTTCCGAGCCAACAGTTCCCAAACTGTATTGTGAGAACGTTCAGAGAAGCTGGATCGTGCAATAGTATTATTATGTATGTATATCAGACGTGAAATAAATGTTCTTGTATTTGATATCTTGTTCAGTTAAACCCCGTTGAGTCGAAATCGCTTGACTCGAATAAGTCGTTAGCTCGAACTGGATGTAAATGTCCGATTAGATTAGCATTCCCGCTTGGCTCGAATTTTCCGAGGCTCGCTGTAATTTCGCCGGTCCCCGGGGGTTAAAGCAAATGGGGTTTGATTGTATCTTTCTCTAACTACTTACTCTTTATGATACAAGTAGGTTTGGGTGAGTCCCACGTGGAGTCTGCCGCGCACATAGTGGTGGAATCCCCAACCAGCGTATAGCCCGGATTGCACGTGAAAACGGCATTGCTCGTGTACTTGGTTCCTTCTGTAAGGTCAACTGCGCCGTTGGAAGGTGGTGTCAGTGTGCCACAATCTGAAATGAGTACCATCATATCATCAGTTTTAACATAAGTATTACCACCGTAGTCGACATATCAAAAAATCAGCATCGGCACCAGTAGCAGCATCAATAGTGTGATTCCATCATCATCATCATCATCATCATCATCATCATCATCACCACCACCACCCCACCACCACCACCATCATCATCATCATCATCATCATCATCATCATCATCATCATCATCATCATCACCACCACCATCAATAACAACAACAAAAACAACAACAACAACACCATTATCACCATCATCATCATCATCATCATCATCATCATCATCAATAGCAAAAATGTTTTCGACGACTACAACAGCAACAGTATATTTTCATTATTAACATCAACATTTCCTCAGTTGCATTATCATATTTATTTTTATACTTATATGTGTTTCCCACTTTAGCTTCGCCCAGTAACGTTAATTTATAATAAACGTCATATTAATCATGGTATACGAGGGGTGCCTCAGAAGATCGTGGAGCGGTCTCGCAAGCTTTGTTTTAAAATATATAATTACTTAACGTTAAACAATCGTTGCTGTTTATGAAATGAAATAAATGTAAAACTGTTCCAACTGCTCTTATACTATACCTACAATACGTTTCTACAGAAATCTACTAACGTCTGACCGGCACACAACAATTTTACGTTACTTATTACAAGCAATGTTTTCTCTTAAATATGCAGAATCACAAATTTATGCCGTGTGTTATACGCGCAATTTAGTATGCCGTTAATGCGATGGCATGTCGCCATTTCCTGTTACTTTAATGTTTGATACAGTTTCCTGTACAGTAAAATCGTAGAAGCAACAACTTGGTACCTAAGAGAGACTTAAACAAATCATGACGTCAAGCGACGACGTGACACTACGCCTCGTACTTCAAACATCCTTTCAGATACATCGATAACAATGTCGAAATGCCAAACGAACTGGAACCAACCGTTAACGACGCAGACGGGACTAGCGTCACTCCAGATGCCAGTGGATAGGCAGGTCCTAGTGGAAGTACCGCTCAGAGTGTACCCAATGTCACAGGAGAATTCCGCATTGCCCTGGTATTGTGTATTGGGAACGTATGCGACCGCGCCATGAGTTGGGGAAGAAAGAGTCGAACAGTCTGAAAAAGGCAAGCTTGTAATGTCGTGATGTATTTAAGAATTTTATGTGCATGATAATTAAAAGGCCAAGGAATCTTTTATGGCCGCTCGTGTAAGGTTCATTGCAACCCGAAGGTATGGGTGTACCTCGTTTCCACAGAACACCCTGCGTGAGAATTGGGATGAACGTATATTACACAAGCGGTCATGGAAGATGCTTATTCTCCCACCTCAGTCAACTTAAGTAAAGTTAAAATGTATTTTAGCTGGAACTCTTTTGTGTGTGGTAATTTGTGGTTGTTAGGTATGTGCGCAGTGATTCAACATATGTAAATAGTCAAATCGTTCTTTAAACTCTTCTGAGGAAAATGCAGCACCTTTTCTTGAATTCAGCATGAAAAAAAAATTGAGTGCGATGAATATTTCTGTTTTGGGGATTTTACATATTGCCACAAGAGAAGGTTTCCATGCTGCTACAGACGACGGACTTCAACAAGGGAGGTAATTGCGTGATGACAATAAAAGCAATTATTCCATGCTCGTACTATTCAACTTTGTCTGTGTGCAAGATAAGGATTTCCAGCATGGCCAAATATTTAGGTTTACTTATCGGCTGTGGGAGAAATGAACATCAGTTTCCATATTGGACATCAGCCTGGCCCCGATTTCTCGAAACTTCTGAATTCCCTTATAACAGGTTTAAGCTAAGCTCAGTATTTTTGGTGTTTTCAATGAATTGCGTAATGCTGACTTCTTTAAGAGTTTTTATACTTCTGATAGGAATTATCATCATGATTATCAGAGAAAAACAATTTATCAAAATTGTATTTAAATATGTATATTGGGTAATTGAAATAAGCTACTTAAGCCTGTTTAGCTTAAGAAGTTTCAAGAAATTGTGGCCAGTGGATTCCAATAACAATTCAAAGCCTACCTTTGATGACACAAGTAGGCGTGTCCCCGCTCCAAAGTTGGTCAGAATTACACCTGACAGACGAAACACCCGAGCGGGTGTACCCTGTGTCACAAGTGAAATAGGCCCTGTCAAGGTACAAGATTCCTTCGTCGTGATTCACAAGTCCGTTTTCTGGTGGTTCAATAGTGCCACAATCTGAAAAAGTATTATCAATTACAGATGTAAACAACAAGAACTTCACGCTGAGATCGCAGTCTTGAAGAATATAGCTGACCAAACAGACTTGGGATTAATCTTGGATAAGTTACTTATCTCCTCGCACGTTTGGCTTGTAGAAGCTCAGTGATCACTCACACTTGATTTGTTATGCTTAAGCAACAGCGAACAGACACGACCATCTCAATACTGGCATTACCAAACTTGGTACATTTCTTATATATCTTACTTTTATTGCTGCACGTTGACGCGCAAGTCTTGTATTAGTTAGTTGGACACTCGCAATTGGGGCAGTCAAATTCAACGAATATATGTTACGCCAGTACCTCGATAAAGACATTATCTAACTTGGTACATATTTTACAAAGTAGGTTACCGTTCTTGCTGCACGCTTACGTCCCAGTCTTGTAGTAGCCTAGTGCTTACGAGTCGTCATATTCAGCGTATAGAGAAATAACAACAGAAACTTGATACAATCGTTACCTAACTTGGTACAATGCTTAGATAAGTTACCTTTATTTCTGCACGCCGAGGACCTAGCCGTGTAGAAGCCAGTCACATTCCTCGCACAGAAACACCGGCATCTCGATACGGCAAAAACCTTACTTGGTACATTCTCAGATAAGTTACTTTTCTTGCTGCATGTTTGGCTTACACTAGCCCAGTGATCACACAAACTTCGTCAGATATGCTAAATTTAAGAAAAAGCAAACAGACACGCGCAACTCGATACAAGCATTACCAAATTTGGTACAATGTTCAGATACGTTACCTATCTTGCTGCACGTTGAAGATCCAGTCTTGTGGTAGCCAGTTGAACACACACACTTGGAGCCGTCACACTCAGCATTTTGCAGGTTTGAACAAACACCAGGTCGAACGGAGCAGTCGTCGTTCAATATGCCTAGGAGATAAAATATTTTAAACTTATTTCAAATTATCAATATATAGAGAGCATCACTTGATTATAGTCTATTTGATAAATGGGATTAATTTATTTAAAAACAATAGTGTTGATGTAGTCAATTAGATCAGATAAGTGTTAGAGATCTGGTTCGGGTACAGTTTAAATCTTATATTGAGAGTTTTCCACCTTTAATGTCCTATTTAGAGGCGTCGAAGTCATATAAATAAGTAATCTGGCTGGACTAAGTAAAAAAATGTTCTGAATTCTACAGATGTCGAGAGAAACAACTGATTCATACGGTGGTACTTGCGATTCTGGCTTATCAGAATCGATCTTGCCTTTGTTCAGCCGCTCTTCATCCATGTTAATGCGCGGTTATTAGACGATTCTGATTGTACAATTATGTCGTTTAAACGAGATACGGAAGACGTTGAAACGAGATACCTAATCCGTTCAAACGAGTTACTAAGTACTTAAAACGAGAAACGTTAATGCTTTTGACGAGATAAGTAAGTCGTTAAAACGAGATACGTAAGTCGTTTAAACGAGATAAAAAAAAAACACGTATGTCATCTCTATTCCACCGCATAATTACGCCTTCTTAGTCCTTATTTCATAAATAAATCATAACTGAACCTGCTCTGCACGTTGTACCCGTAAACCCATCAGCACATGCGCACGAGTATCCATTCACGAGGTCTGTGCACGTGCCACCATTATCGCACGGATTAGTGGAGCAGTCATTAATATCTGAAATAAAAGGACATAATAAAATAGCAATGCACCAAGAACTTGCATGTATGCACGCAGTAGGCATGCAAGCAAAGTATCAAGAAGCGCTAGTGATCTTCATGGAATTTACCCGCGTGCCCTACTGCGTTCACACAGAATAAACGCAAGAAAATGCGACTGATACTTGAGTATTTATCTATCCACATGTTATGGCCTTCTGTGTTCCAGATTAATATATTTACATAGCATGAGTACGGCTGATATTATATTTTCAATTTTATTTTCGACTTGGCATTCTTAATGGTAAAGACACGTTAATTTACAGGTTGGACAATACCTTTAAAGATATATAAATAATTAGTATTATGCAACCTACTTGTTTGACAGAAACTTGAGGTATACCCATCCGCGCACGTGCATGTGTAACCGTTGATGGCATCAACGCACGTGCCACCGTTCAAACAATTATGTGACACACACTCGTTGATGTCTGGAAAAAAACAAAACATTATGACTTCATTATAAAAGTATTTTGACGTCAAACAGGTTTACATGTAAGTGGTTGTATCTACTAACAGACTAGCTGATTATTTTACAAATGCGAAACATGATTTAAGTTTCAAATCTAGAGGCCTGAATCAAAATTTCAATTAGCCTTTATAAATGAGGTTTTTAATTAATTAATAACTACGTGGCCTTAAATTCGCCAAATTTAAAAATCGCTAATTTTAATCATTTAAGTCCAATAAGTTTACAAATAAAACTGCATTAGAATGAAAACGTTTCTTTTATGCATCTATCTAGACATTGTATCGTGAACATACAACAATGTAACTTATATATGCCATACTTGTCTCGCAGTAGGTCCCAGTGTACCCGGCATCACACTGACACACATATGCCGCAACTTGGTCTACGCATGTGGCCCCATTCTGACACAAATGTGACACACAGTCATCAATATCTGGAAGGTCAAAGTTGTTTGTGTTTAAAATTATAAAAATTGTTTTTAAGGGGTGGCCTAAAAGCAAAATTGGACTTAAAGGGACTAGACACCAGATGGTCCTAAAATCGGCTAATACATTATTACCTAAAAAGCGTAGAATTGTCAATTCGAGCTAATATGAGGCCGATAATACTTCGCTTTACTTTATTTAAAGAATATTTTGTCGCTTTCTCAGCTGAGTTCACGAGTTAAAAAATAGCGACGGTTTCCAAGTTTGTTTATCAATTGTTCATATAATGCTACCCCTGCGAATAATAAGTGCTTATTCTCAAATCGTGTACAAATTTTAGTTCACATATCCGAATAATGATTGATTAAGCTTAAAGTTGCACTCTTATTCAAAACCAATACATATAACAAACATTTTGAATTACAAAACCTTAAACTACTTCTAAATAATGCATTTATGGAAAATATTAACTATTTAATAGCAGAAAGCGCAAACATATTAAATGATTGGTGTATGCTAAAATATTACCTGTGGTCTACTCTAGTCTCATAAGGTAGAAATACTGTGTTTTATGCTCATTCCTTTCAAATTAGACTCGATTTATTCTTCATAAGAACCATCGTTTTTGACATCTATTCATCCTTTTTGAAAACAATAATATTAATTGTGGTAAATCTTATTTGGGAGTAAGAGTGTAATTATAAATAAGGTAGTTTTGATTGTTTTTTCCAACATGTCAGGCATTTATTTGAACTTCAAGGCTCAACCACTAATTGTTTTTCTGCATATTATAACTATATATTGAAAATAAGTTCAATATCGTACTTTCAGTGCACGTCGTCCCCTCGTATCCATTCGCGCACGTGCAGTAGTAGCTATCCACGAGGTCGGTGCACGTGCCACCGTTCTTGCAGGGTGGGGGCAGGCAGTTATTGATGTCTGTAAATATTATATTTTTAATCAAAGCACTGTCAGTGCGGAAGGACATGGGATTGATCTATAAAAGTTAGGTCAACGGACGGTCCTGCGTAAGAGATCTACTCACACATGGTGAGGAATCACGTGTCTTAAAGGGGTTCTTACATGGGTCCCCACGGGTCACAACCGATGTAAGAAAAGACGTGAGTGACGTTTATTTCTCAATGATTTTTAGATAGAAAAGTTATGAAAGTAGTTCTATGCTATTATCCAATTCTACATGTGTGAACTACTATAAATCTATTTGTTTTAATGGTACAATATTGGCCAAAATCTTAGAGTTGCATCGTTGTACAAAATTCCGTGGAGTTGATTTTTTGGCCAAGGATTGCATCATAAATGTAGAGGCAAATCAAACATACTCCACTTGTGTAGTAGCAGAAAATAGCGAAGATTTTATTGCCCAAGAAATATTTTCATATCTTTTCTGGTTAAAAGTAATTTAACTGTTTGTTTACAACGGTTGTGACCCGTGGTGATCCATGTGAGGACCCCTTTAGGTCACGTGAGTCGCCTCCTGACACAGGTGATGGTTAAAACGTTAGAGTAGCTCTAATCAGGGTTACATTCTGTCTGTGCACTATGGAACACAACATTTAAATTATAATTATACTTGCATTTGGTCCGACGCCGATGAAGGAATTTCACGATAAAGTAATAAAAACATGTACCCGACTCCTGCGACACTACCAGTATTTAAGAGGTTGGCTATCGTCAATGTATGAGTTCAACCTTTAAATATGGATTCTTATAAATTAAAAAATAACGACTGGCGGGTCAATAAACAGAAACAACAAGAAATTGATCGCCTCACCTGTGTTGCAAGTTTTTCCGGTATATCCCGCGGTGCATGTGCACGAGAAATCGTTGACGAGATCCGTGCAGGCGCCGTTCTCACATGGATTTGGGCTGCAGTCGTTGATATCTTGAATTTGAATAAAAAACACAATTATAAGAACAGTACAAGAGTGTTTGACACGTATTTTTTTATCAAATTTTGTGGCAACATTCAGTGACACTCATATGCTGTTTTATGATATTCATATTTATCCATGTGAACGATTTTGTGCAAAATGGACGCAGCGAGAAATACATTTTCTTTTATAAAAGGGCTCTGCGAATAAATATGTTTAAACTTAACCATTTTTACACTTATTAAGTTACGAAAAATTGAAATATTACCCGTTCCACAAGTATTTCCGGTATATCCAGCTATGCACGTGCAAGTGAACGTGTTTACCCCGTCTGTGCATGCGCCGCCATTTTGACATGGGTTTGGAGAGCATTCGTTAATGTCTGAATATGTTATAAAACATAATGTTAGAATTAAATAATGATGATCAAATAAATCATCACTGTGAATTAAATCTGAACATTGTCCACTTTAAAAGGTTTAAAGAAATGTGTAACAGTGTATGTATATCACGTGATAAAATACGTCATATATGCTACGTCGGATGGCAACACTTTACTTAAAATGAAGACTTAAAACTAAGACAATGTTTCTTTTCCTTCACCATTTTTAATGAAACAAAGGGCAGTCTATGCCGCTTAAAGATCCTCGCCTTCGTTTGATTACTGGAGTTTGATTAGGTGATTAGTTTCTCAATCGTTAATCGATTTTTGCACGGTAGAATGCGCCTAAGAAAGAGAAATTAAGTAGAGATGTGGAAAACATATAACGCTGCTATTGATATGTATACTTGAAGAGCAGAATTGTCCAGTAAATCCGTCCACACATTGGCAAGTGTAAGCCGCAACCACGTCAACACACGTGGCGCCGTTTTTACACGCATGGAACGCACATTCGTCAATATCTGAAATACATAATCAAAAATGTATTTGTATGTCAAATGAAAAATATCTCATTTTTGAAACTGTCCATAGACTGTATAATCAGTGTTTTCTTTTTTGCTTTGTTTATTTATTATAATAAGATCGTGTTTTTTTCTATCCAAGATAGTACATAAACACGATTTCTTTTGCACCAACAAGCTTACTGGACCGTATAAACATGCCTAATGTGTTTATTGCTTATCTTATATCTGCTTTGCTTCATTCTGGTAAGGATTTGTGATGAATCCGTGGTCTAGTGGTAACATATTTGACTGTTAAACTAGGGGTGGCAGGTTCGATTACCCGCCACACGACGAAAAAAACTTATCGTCTTCCGGAAGGGATGTTAATATTAATATTAATTTGGGTAGTTTAAGCCTTGTTTATACAATTTACTTTATGCCATATCGTACCGCTTAATAACAACGTATTAACACGCCTAATATGTTTCTATCAATAACCTACTTGTTTGACACAGGGTCCCTTCATAACCATCCACACATTCGCACGTGTACTTGGCAACGCCGTCTATGCACGTTGCGCCGTTTTCACACAGGTTCGTAGCGCACTCATTAATGTCTGAAAATACATGCTTCAAATTATTTTCTGCAGATACGATTAAATTCAAACATCATTCATATTTCCAGGCCTTTACGTGGCAGTGCAAAATTAGCTCGTCCAGACCCATTTTAAATACCAAGTTAAGTTTCAAAAATGAAATTAAAATTAAAATTAAATTTAGAAAAAATAAATAAATGAATAAAATATTTATTTTTGAATTAAAATAAATGAAATTAAAATTCAATTACAAAGATCATATATTTCAACAATTTAATTAATAATAATGAACATTTTGAAAATTAGTTATATTGTTTTGAAAATTAACTTGGTAGTATTACATAAAAAAGAGAGTGATTCACCATACACCATTTTTTTCTATATTTTTTAATGTTCAATACTTGATCTTATCCTTATCCTCAGATCTGCCACAATGATTCTATTCAGCATATTGGTCAGCTAAATATACAGGCCAATGAAAACATTTAGCTTCTAATCTTAAATTTAAGTTCAATCTAAGTTGATTATTAAATACGGTACTATTTTTAAATATATCTAACCAGTAGATTCTATCTTTTTTCTAACATGACTATTTATAGCGTATGCATTTTTTCTGAAAGAATACAAGTTAGTACTTGTTTCACAATGGAGCCCCGTATAGCCGGTAAGGCAGCTGCACGAGTAAGCGTTGATTTGGTCCACGCACGTGCCCCCATTCTGACAAATCACGCCCGAGCACTCGTTAATATCTGCACGGAAAACGGAAAATACAGGTAACTGTTTTAACAAGAGTCCTTTACTTATAATTTGATAAAAATAATAAAATAGATCAAGGATATATTCAGATAAACAAAACTTTGTACCAATTATTGTATCAACAAAACATATCTTAAAAGATTTCAACGATATCCCACAGATAATGAAACGCAAATACCGAATATAACTTTTACAATACCAAGTATTATAATCGTGATTGTAAATACATTCAACAATTTTCATTATCCATATATGTTTGTAATACAGTCGAACCCCGTTGGCTCGAACTCGCTTGGCTCGATTTCCTCGTTGGCTCGAACTTATGTAAAGGATCGATTTTTTCATACTGAGGGTAAACATTCCCGCTTGGTTCGATTTTCCCTAAGCTTAAGGTTATTTTGCCTGTCCCTAGAAGTTCGAGCAAATGGGTATCGACTGTATATAAAATATGTATATGCATAATTATACAAGTATAATTTATCATATACGTGTAATATAAACTAAAATGACCTATCTTTATCCTCATATTAAACATATCTGATTGGTTATTTGCTCGATCTTACTTGTTTGACACGTGCTTCCGGTGTACCCAGCCACACAATTACACGTGTAAAAGTTGACACCGTCCACGCACGATCCGCCGTTCTGACACGTGACCGTCGCACACTCGTCGATGTCTGAATGTTTAATAAAAAAAAATATGAGCGTTTTATCATTGCTCTTAGTTTAAAACATTAGCTATTTTGAAATGTTTATTTAACAGCTGGTCAGAAATTTCAATTTTGAAATCAAATTTAATACGTCTTAAGTAAACATGATATATCTCGTGCTAGGAAATATAATAAGTTTAACGTAAATTTTGGATTCTTTAGTATGGTGCCATATGACTGCCGTAAGATAATCTATTACCGTTCGCGAACTTTTACGTGATAACCACTTAATTGTCGCGATAATAATCTAGCCATCTAGTTAATATTCGCTAAACTTTTTCGGTAAGATTAAATATCATAAGACTTAAAACTGGCTTGAAAATGTCCAGAATTGCCACCTGTTACCTTTTTAGCTGTACAACATTAACAGGTTAACTAGTTATGGTTTGAGAATTCCACTTAATAAGTAACATAATAACTTGTTAAATAGATAAGATTCCACTTATCTATAAATACATTGTTGGCTTTTAGCAGTAATTAGTTATTTAGTTATTGTTTTCGAATTCAACTTAGTAAGTAACTTACTAACTGGTTAACTTTGTGTTACAAATTCCATGATATCAAATACTAAGTATCGAAAAGTTAGTTCATGTACACATAAAAATTATACTTACTGTTTTGACACTGCGGTCCATTATAGCCTGCTACACACGAGCACGTGTACTCGTTAATCCCATCTGTACACGTGCCAAAGTTCTGGCAAGGTGTCGACGCGCACTCGTTTATATCTGTAAAGGAATCTCTGTTAGACTGGATATGTTTTAAAAATATGCTAATAGAGATAATTTGCAAATCAATAATTTTTTTTATATTGCAATTCAATACATTTTTTATATATTTTATATTGCAATCTAATATAATTGGTTGAAGTTTGTTGTTGTTGTTGTTGATGTTGTTTATTGTTTTCATGTTTTGTTAGTTTAATACGTACTAAGTGTGTGTTTACCACGTGATAAATTGCGTCATAAATGCTACGTCGGAAATTAATAGTTTGCTCCGAATGAAGACTTTAAACAGAGTTAACTTCATTATTTCTTCAACATTTTAAATAAAAAATAGCATAGTCTACGCCGCTTACGGAGCCCCACCTTCGGTCCTTGCCAGAGTTTGATTTGCAATTTAGTTTCTTAAAAAACTACGACAATACGGCCGTCTGACGGAGCACTGCCAACATTTTGGATGCAGGTTTGTCGAAGTGTTTGATGAAACTAATCACCTAATCAAACTTCGGTAATAGAACGAAAGTGGGGCTCTTTAAGCGGCATAGACTGCCCTTTGTTTCATTTAAATGATGTAGTTCAAGGAAAATGTTGCCTTCCGACGTTCATATACGACGTTATTTATCACGTGGTATACACACACTTGTACTGAATCTTAACATTTAGTTTTAAAAGTAGGAAGTTATTGTTGAATGTAGAGTCTTAGGTTAAGGCTCTGAAGCTTTTTTACGTAATAATCTGACAGAGTTTTAAATCGGTATCATGATAACTATATGTATAAGGCATACATGTGTTAGCACTTTAAAATATCTGTATAATCTAGAACAAATACTTTCATCAGAATTAAAACGAAAAGATGAATCTATTTATAAATTTACAATTGTCTTGCCAATCTCAGACACAGCGATCTCCCGTGACGCCATATATTTCTACTTACACGTATAAAAGTAAGTTGACCATTATTTCAGATGTCTATTTTCAAAGATTAGTATTTCATTTGATCTTAATATAACTTAATAATATTGTTTCCTTTAAAATTCAAGTAAAGTTAAGTTTACATAGTAATAGTTGTACAAAGGAATGGTTTTTAACTAATAGTTAGAAAACAAAGAGTGTAAAGGCGGTCACGTGATTTGATAATTATCACGTGTTTTTCATGTGACTGATTTCTTGAAAGATTAACTTACTTGAAGAGCACGTGACACCCGTATATCCGGCCACGCATGCGCAGGTGAACGAGTTCACGAGATCAGTGCATGTGCCCGCATTATCGCAAGGATTTGATGCGCATTCATCAATATCTGAAAATACAAACATTGTTATTGTGTTGTTGCTGCTACTGCCGCTGCTGCTGCTGCTGCTGTTGATGATATTGATGCTTATCCTGCTGCTGTTGCTGCTATTGTTATTGCTGCTGTTGCTGCTGCTACTGTGATGATGATGATGATGATGATGATGATGATGATGATGATGATGATGATGATGATGATGATGATGATGATGATAAAAAGTTCATTTCCATACCTGAAAAACATTATAATTGCACTCAGATTTGCAGATGCTATTTTTCGCAGACAGTACAAATTACAGTATGTGCTACAAGTTACATCATCTCAATCACCGAACATATTTTAACGTGTAAATGTGACATTTTCTCATACTGATTTCACAGTTGGTTCCGCTATAGCCGTCCACACAACCGCACGTGTAGGCTGCCACGAGGTCGGTGCAAGTGGCACCGTTCTTGCAGGGAAGTGACGTGCACTCGTTGATGTCTGAAATATAGATGTAGCAATAGTACACTTTATTGACTAACCATAAGACTTAGTATTGCTTTCTGTATCAACATGGTTTATTTACCCATCAAAATTCTTTATTTTCATATTGGCCTCGGTTATCCATATAAACGCCCTTTAATCATGTATTGAACCTGTTATATAGTATGTTACTGGGTAAGTTTATGATCCGATATGGGATATACGGGGCACAGGGAGCAACTGTTTACCCCATAACGTATATATTAAGTCGATAACCAGTTTACATTGATCAATTTATGGGAAATGATTTCATTTATTCATCGAAATCGGGAAACAGACGCCATTTTGGTACGGTAAAAAATTGTCACCAAATATGGACAATTATTTGTTCATCACGTGACATGTCCTGAACCAATGACATTGAGTCATTCATGTCGGAGGCGTGATATATGCATAGACATCTCTTCAACATTGCTGATCATATAACACATGTCAACTATAACGCAATCGTTTATAGTGTTAAAAACAAATCAACGCACTAAAAAGGGTAAATGACTTACTTGTATCACACATGGTTCCTGTGTAACCACTAGCACACGTGCACGTGAACGAATTTACGAGATCTGTGCATGAGCCTCCGTTCGAGCAGGGGTTAGATGCACATTCATTAATATCTGAAAACAGTTTTCGTAATGTTTAATTCGCATTATTATTTAAATATATATATATATATAACTAATCAATATCAATAGTCAATACTGTTTCAATGTTTGTTGTGTATTGTTTTGTTTTATTTTATATTGCATATAGTGCGTTCCGTTATAGCGCGAATGTGCAACGTACAACTGTTCAACGCATTGAGTCTATGCTCAAACGTCTAAAGTGACTCGCTCATGTTTTTGGATAAAAAATTCGTTTTCCCGGTAATGCATCTGAACACACTTATTTTATCATTATTTTATTCTATGACATTGAAATTGGAGAAAAATACAGTTATAACATAAAAATGTATTTTGGTTTAAGTGGGGTTCGAACCCACGCCCGTAAAGTCAAGAAAAAAAATTAGAAAACAGCCGGCTAGTCCACACGGCCATCGATACTTTAACAAAGAAGGTGGATATGTTGACCTCTTAAGGATACATTGATAGCATCACGTGATAATGTCGATCAACCAATCACGCAACACCACAGCCGTTATTTATTTACAATCGCGTTCTGAACATTAATGAAAATAGCGGTCTTCAAAGACGATACTTGAGCAAATATCAACTTTTGGTGAAGGGTTCCAGCTTTTGATATTTTTGTTTTTATCACTTCTTATGATTTACCACACTTTATTTCGTAATAAGAAAGAGTGCATTTTACAAACCATGAGCGAGTCACTTTAAGACTCACACTTAGACAAGCAAAGTCTTCTATGTTTTAAATTATTTTCGACATTTTTCGGTTGACCACAAATGCGATCACAACAGAAAAAAACGATAGTTTAACATATTGGACGACTTGCATCATAACTGCTTCTCTCATAAGAATTTTACAAAGCAACTTAAGGCGTGTTTGTTGATATCAAACTAATTACGGTTTTGGTTTCAAGGGTTTCGGCGATTTAAAAACCTGTTTCGAACGTTTTGCTTGAAGTAACAAATGCATGTTTTGTGTACACCTTCAACAACATGATGGAGCTTCTGCATGTAGCCATTCTATTTCTGAATTTCTTCAAAACAATGATACCGTAAATGGTCGTTTGACTGTCTTAACTAAATGTTATCCCTGTCCGCCATGTTATTTATTATTCAAAGTGAGCTAGTTTTCGGATGGAACGAACCGACGAAACCGACTTCAGTGGGGTTTTCGATAGTTTCAAAAACACACACGACAAAACTGGTTTTCATTTTATTTGAAACTGTCACAAGAAAGTTAAACAGTTTGTGAAACCAACGTACAAAACTAGCTTATTACCAACAAAAACGCCCCACGAGTCATAAATACAATTATGCACTCTTACTACATGTACCTAATAAGATTTACCACAATTAGAACAATTCTTTTCTTATACGAAAAAGATAAATAAATATTGAAAACAATGTTTCTCATGAAGGAAACCAAGTTTAATTTCAAATAAAAGTGCAGAAAACACGGTATTTCTACCTAACAGTTAATATTTTTTCGTGTTTAGCTATTAATTACACGGTTACAATTGTGATATCAGTAATAAATATTTTCCATACATGCGTTAATTAGTAAGTAGTTATAGGTTTATCACTCAATATTTGTGTTTGGTTTACATGCGTATGTGTTGCATTTGAATAAGAATGTCAGTTTAAGTTTAAATATACTGTCTCAGCTCTTAGAAAATGCATTATTTAAAAAATACTAACTCATATATTTTATTCTAAGCGTATTTAATTATCTTTGTATATTATACATACTGCTTTGACAGTGCGTCCCATCATAGCCGGCCGCACACGAGCACGTGTACATGTTAACTAGGTCATTACATGTGGCCCCGTTCTTACAGGGGTCAGATGCGCACTCATTAATGTCTGAAATATTAGGATAAGTGTATATTCATATCATTTCCATAATGTATAAACAGTTGCAAATATCATAATTTCATAGTGTACGTTTTTACTAAGTTTTTCTACCAAGGGCAACGACAAAGGAAATGTGGGTTTGATTTATTTCATTCTGAGGTCCCCGGCCATTTTTTATCGAAAACAACCTCGGATGTATATGGGCGGTTTACAATATCTGACATCGGGTCCGCTGCAAGTATATCGCGTAGTAATTTAATTTAGCAGTTAAACTTAATGACTTACTTTTGAGTATCTTAATTATGTTTGCAAAACTACACTTCACTGGCAATCAATTGAACTTACATTAACAAATACAAGCTTAAACACTACATCTAATTAATGATATAATTCAGAATTTTACGAACTACTTCCACGGATGTACCGGCAAGCATCCGAGCTTGCTTTCGAAAAAAATGGCCGAGGAGTTCCGAATTTGATTTCATTAAAAATGCAAACAAACAAACAGATAAGTTTCTTAAGATATTTCAACTAACAGACATTTATTTTCAAATGTATTTGGAGTGATGCACCATCCAATTGTAACCACGCCCCCACCAGGTCCAGGGAATAGCGAAACCATTGAATTTCGGTCCAGCCAATCTCGGGTAAAATCCCCGCCCTGAGAGGACAAACTGCTGATAAAAGCCACGCCAAATGCCCCCGCATCCCGGGATACCTATGTAATGCCCACTCCTCGCTATTTTTGGCGTAAAAAACAAAACTACCACATTCACTAGGCACTGGGAGGCCACCTGGATGGTAAATTAACGGCCCATTTCTCCCGCTTAACCCGGTATACCTCCGGAACTTGGGGGGGGGGGGCGTGGTAACAATTAACTGGTGCATAACATGGACATCATTGCGATTGCTTTATCATGATAACGATGTTATCAAATGTTTTCGAAAGGAATTTTAAATACATGTAAACATGTTTGAAGCACTAACTGCTTAAAAATACAAATTGACTTAAATTCCTGAAAATTAAATGAGAAACTTCACGTACCATTTGCACACGTGAGACCGTCGTATCCCGCCACACACGAGCAAGTGTACATGTTGACACCATCATTACACGTGCCCCCGTTCACGCACGGTGCACTGGCGCATTCATCAATATCTGTTGAAAAAGAAAACATAATGTGTAATTGTATATGTATATATATCAAGTAATTGTTGTGCAGTGCGCATATACAACAATAACCGAAGTTTGTAGTATTAAATACACAGCAGAAGAAAATAAATGACACCGTGTCATGTTTATTAGCTAAAGGCATCTGTTAGAACGATTTCGCTTTGAGGTCTTATTAAGCTTTAAGTGACTTTCAAAACCCCAGGTGTAGATTTTATACAATTATTATGTAGTCCATCATAAACAAAACCAATTTATTCTTTGTTTAGATTAAGGAACTACCTTAAGTCCATATAAACAATAATTACAGCGCTTAGCTAACTTACTAGTCGCACAGGTTGTCCCGGCATATCCGTCTGCGCATGCGCATGTAAATGTTGCCAGCCCGTCTGTACATATGCCGCCGTTTTCACACGGTTGGGGATTGCAATCATCCGGGTCTAATAATAATAATGTTGGGTGACAAATTCAACAATTTCAATTATTTATTCCTTACCGCTTTCCTCACTTGAAGTGCTTTAAATTTGACTAAAATAATTACCTGTGCATGTGTTCATAATAGTTGTTAATTTGACACCCTCACCGCCCTATTTAGGTACATGTGTATTTTGTGTACATGCACCGGGTAAAAGAGTAATTGCGATAATGGTATCAATATATTTTCACTGTCTGCAGCACACAGAAGGTTTACAATCAACTAAATCACATTTTGTCTCTAGCATGGCATTGAGTGGTAAAACAATATTAATAATAAAAAAGATAAATGGATGGGTGCATGCAGACAGACATGCAGATAGGCAGACAGGCATGCGGATAGGCCGATATGCATGCAGATAGGCAGACAGGCATGCAGAGAGGCAAACAGACATGCAAACAGACATGCAGATAGGCATACAGATAGGCTGTCTGGCTGGCTGACTCACTGAATATGGAGGAATAAATAAAGGAATATGTGGATAATCAAATTATTAACATTACTTGTTTGACACGTGGTTCCCTGGAAGCCGGTTGCGCACGTGCACGTGAACTCGTTGATAAGGTCGTTACACGTGCCTCCATTAATACAAGGAGTCGACTCACACTCGTTGGTTTCTGTAACAAAATCATCCACGTAAAATGACTTGTCAATATTATGTAAAAATACATAGTACTAATTTGCAATCCCGAACATAAAAAGTTTGTCGAAAAAGTCGGAAAAAAACAACTTCATTTTGACAATTGGAGTTTACAATAACAAAATAGTATTTAATTTTTTTCATTTCATATTTAACGCGATTTCAATTTTTATCAGTCTAAATAAGGTTACTATGTACAGCTTAGATAAATTCTGCTAAGCATACCTTGACAAGCATAAAAACTGACGGCAGTATATCCAGCAAAGCAACTACAGATGCCTAGGCCGCTACATTCACCGTTAATGATGTTGTCACACAAGTCTGTGATTGTGTTACACAAGTCACCAAGTTGGCCTGTGAAAATGAAGGAATGTGTACGAGCGTAGTTCATAGCCTAAAACAAGTCAAACAGAGCAAAATAATTCGTTCATTCTAATTCGTTTATAAACCTACATAAATGAGTCAATTCATAAATTGATTCGTGAGTCTGAAAAATATTGAAACAGCACAATGAGAGGAAAGTATTGAGATGAATAAAACATATTTAAGTACAATAGGAAATTCTTATTGGTTCCTACGGAATGCCGCTAGGGCCATATTCTGTGAATGTGTTGTTCTGAAACGCGATACTCGATAGTACGATGTTGAAAATGCGAAATCACTAAAACGCGACAGTACGATGATGAAAACGCGAAAAACTTAACCAACGGATTACAATTGAAAGTGCAATATTATTTTCAATACTGTTTTAAAGTAGCAAACCGAGTGAAATACTATTATTTTAATGCTCAACAGTGTGTATCAGTAATTTTTAACCTACCTTCAATGCAAGTTGGTGCTGCACCGGACCAACCTCTCGGCGTCACTGCAGAACAAGTTCGTGTTGTTGAACCATCAATTTGGTACCCGGCGTTACAGCTGTACGTTGCAACGGAGTCTTGTATCGTGGATGTGTACGTTACGGCACCATTTTGCGGGCTTGCGAGCGCCCCGCAATCTAAAAATAAGCAAAAACTCCGGTCTACAAAAAACTGCATGAACAATTTCAATAAAATTCGAAGTTCGTAAAATTATATTAACTTTGTTAAATTGATTCAAATGTTCTTGATCTGCAAAAAAAAAACCTTTTAAAAGATACCAATACATAAAATAAAAAGGAAACCAGACATCAGTGTTGACTATTGGATAAGTTCATCAGTATTGAATATGATCAACAGAAATTACTATTGGATACGTTCACTAGACATCACTATTGGATAAGTTCATCAGTATTGAATAGGGTCACTAGACACCACTATTGGATAAGTTCATCAGTATTGAATAGGGTCACTAGACATCACTATTGGATAAGTTCATCAGTATTGAATAGGGTCACCAGACATCACTATTGGATAAGTTCATCAGTATTGAATAGGGCCACTAGACATCACTATTGGATATGATCATCAGTATTTACAAAGAGTCACCAGCCATTTATTTTAGATAAGATCATCAGTATTATAAAAGGGTCACCAGTATTAAAAGGGTCACTAGAAATTACTATTAAATAAGTTTAAAAGTATTGAATAGTCACCAGACTATACAATTAGATAAGATCACCAGTATTTATTAGAGACCCTAGACATCACTGTTGGATTAGACCACCAGTATTTCATTGGGTCGCTAGACATCACTATTGGATAAGATCTTAAGTATTAAATAGGGTCACCAGCCATTACTTTTGGATAATATCATCAGTATTTAATACGGCCACCAGCCATTCCTTTTGGATAAGATCATCAGTATTTAATACGGCCACCAGCCATTCCTTTTGGATAAGATTATCAGTATTTAATACGGCCACCAGCCGTTACTTTTGGATAATATCATCAGTATTTAATACGGCCACCAGCCATTCCTTTTGGATAAGATTATCAGTATTTATTACGGCCACCAGCCATTCCTTTTGGATAAGATTATCAGTATTTATTACGGCCACCAGCCATTCCTTTTGGATAAGATTATCAGTATTTATTACGGCCACCAGCCATTCCTTTGGGATAAGATTATCAGTATTTATTACGGCCACCAGCCATTCCTTTTGGATAAGATTATCAGTATTTATTACGGCCACCAGCCATTCCTTTTGGATAAGATTATCAGTATTTATTACGGCCACCAGCCATTCCTTTGGTATAAGATTATCAGTATTTATTACGGCCACCAGCCATTCCTTTTGGATAAGTTCATCCGTATTTAATAGGGTCACAAGCCGTTACTTTTGGATTAGATCATCAGTATTTAATAGGGAGACTGGATATCACTATTGGATAAGACCACCAGTATTTAATAGGGTCACTAGAAATTACTATTAAATAAGTTTATAAGTATTGAATAGTGTCACTAGACAATACAATTAGATAAGATCATCAGTATTGAATAGGGTCACCAGACAAAATGCTGGATAGGGCAACAATGCATTCATATTGAGAAGGGATTACAAAAATGATGGTTAGAGGATTGAAGAGGCTCATTACACAGAAATGTTGAATTAGCGCGCCAGAGATCACAATTGAATATGGTCACAGGACATCAATATTGAATATGGTCACAGGACATCAATATTGAATATGGTCATAGGACATCAATATTAAACATGGTCACAGGACATCAATATTGAATATGGTCACAGGTTATTAGTATTGAATATGGTCACGGCACATCAATATTGAATATGGTCACGGCACATCAATATTGAATATGGTCACGGATCATCAATATTGAATATGGTCACGGATCATCAATATTGAATATGGTCACAGAACATTAATATTGAATATGGTCACAGGACATCAATATTGAATATGGTCACAGGACATTAGTATTGAATATGGTCACAGAAGATCAATATTGAATACGTTCACAGGACATCAATATTAAATATAGTCACTGGACACCCATATTGAATATGGTCACAAAAAAATTGATATTGAATATAGTCACAGAACACCACTATTGAATATGATCACAGAACATCACTATTAAATATGGTCACAAAACATTAATGTTGAATATGGTCACAGGACATCAATACTGAATATGCTTACAGGACATCAATATTGAATATGGTCACAGGACATATGTATTGAATATGGTCACAGGAGATCAATATTGAATACGGTCACATGACATCAATATTAAATATGGTCACTGGACACCAATATTGAATATGGTCACAAAAATTGATATTGAATATAGTCACAGAACACCACTATTGAATTTGATCACAGAACATCAATATTGAATATGGTCACAGAACATCAATATTGAATATGGTCACAGAACATCAATATTGAATATGGTCACAGAACATCAATATTGAATATGGTCACAGAACATCAATATTGAATATGGTCACAGAAGATCAATATTGAATACGGTCACAGGTTATTAGTATTGAATATGGTCACAGGAGATCAATATTGAATATGGTCACAGGTTATTAGTATTGAATATGGTCACAGAAGATCAATATTGAATACGGTCACAGGTTATTAGTATTGAATATGGTCACAGGAGATCAATATTGAATATGGTCACAGGTTATTAGTATTGAATATGGTCACAGGAGATCAATATTGAATATGGTCACAGGACATCAATATTAGATATGGTCACTGGACACCAATATTGAATATGGTCACAGAACATTACTATTGAATATTGTCACAGGACATCACTATTGAATATGGTCACATGACATCACCATTGAATATGGTCACAGGACCTCAATATTGTATATGGTAACAGGACATCAATATTGAATATTGTCACAGGACATCCCAAATAAATATGGTCACAGGACATCACTATCGAATATGTTTACAGGACATCAATATCTAATATAGCCACAGAACATCAATATTGAATATGGTCACAGAAGTTCAATATTGAACATGGTCAAAGAACACCACTATTGAATATCGTCACAGGACATCACTATCGAATATGGTTACAGGACATCAATATCTAATATAGTCACAGGACATCAATATTGAATATGGTCACATGACACCATTATTGAATATGGTTACAGAAAATCGATATTGAAGACGGACACGGTGAATTTGAAAATGTGGGCCATAAAAAAGAGACAACATACTTCTTTATGGAATTGGATCACCATGAATGAATAATGTTTAGTCCCACCAGACACCAATATTGGAAAGTGTCAACCGACGTCAATATTGAATAGCGTCAACAAAAATCAGTATTGAATTGCACCACCGATATAAAGGATGAATGTTTTCACCCGACATCGATATTAGATATGGTCAAAGGGGTCACTAGATATCCATTTTGCATTTAGTTGTAACTAAATGCAAAAATGATGTCTAGATGTCTAGTTAATTTATTCACTGTCAATATATCTCGACATCAATATTGAATATGGTCACAAAACATCAATATTGAATATGATCACAAAACGTCAATATTGAATATGGCCATCAAACATTAATTTTGAATATGGTCCCAAAATATCCATATTGAATATGGTTATCAAACATCAATATTGGATATGGTCACAAAACGTCAATATTGAATATGGCCATCAAGCATTAATTTTGAATATGGTCACAAAATATCAATATTGAATATGGTAATCAAACATCAATATTGAATATAGTCACAAAACATCATTATTGGATATGGTAATCACACAACAATATTGATTATTGTCACAAAACTTAAATATAGGATATGGTCACAAAACATCAATATTGAATATGGTCACAAAACATCAATATTGAAACGGCTCACGGGACATCAATTGTCACCTGGCCCCAATTTCTCGAAACTGGACCCAGACGTAAATGGTAAATATTAATGTTGCCAGTAGTTGCACTAAACGGAATTATCAAAACAAATAATGTCAGTAGCTTATTTATGGGTTAAATATTAAATCAACGTATTAATTTTAATCCGGAAACTCCGCAACACAATGTATAGTTATAAACAGAATTTTATTATTTAACTAACCGTAGTCGCATCCATCGTTATTGGCGTTTGCCGTAAATCCCTGGGAGGTGACACAAACGCACGTCTGTGTTACGATCGTGTCACACACCGAACTGGTCAATGCCGCACAGTCAGTTGCATCTGTGCAGGCTGTAAGAAACAAACTCACATGATTAAGGTTGCCACCGTTGCATGCGAGTTGTAAATACTAATTCATTTGTCCAGGACCGGTTTTCATAAAACATTTTAAGTCATTTTCTTTTCTTAAATCAATTCATACATTAAGTTTATCACTGATCATATCATATAATAACTTAATATTATTTATTATTAATTAACTATTACGTATTTGACGAGATACAGAGACAATTGCTGTACCAATACCAGACAATTGAAGCCAATATATGCCAGAACTCGCTCACTATCGACCAAACTTGGCCAATATCAACAAAACTCGGCAAATATGAGTTTCCACCGTTTTGATTGGCTACAAAACTCGCCTAATATAGGATTTGAGAAATAGGCCATTTTCATTGGCTGTCGAAACTCGCCAAATATGAGAAATATGCGGGAAATTATTTTTAAATGTAGCCATTTTGTTTTTCATTTTACGAGTGATTTGAAAATTTTGTGCTTCGTATAAACATATTTGAAATACTTGAACCTATTGCATGATTGAACTACTTTGTACGGTTTGATACTACAGTTGTATTTAACCCGTTGGTGGATTTTACGACTATTATGATTTTGTACACCGACAAAATGGACGACGAAGGTAAAACATTGACGTTTTGGCAAACGATTGACGAAATTAAGACGAAAAAACATGCTTCCTTACAATGTACAGTGCTTTATTCATAAGTATGTGCAATGTCACTTTAAGGATGCATGTCAAAATCAGCAAAGTCAAGTCTAGAAAAGCAGACACCATGAATTAATAAGGGATAAATACGGCTTCCATGTGAATGAACTTAAGGTAAGTTATAAATACGTTTTAACCAAAATGGTAATTGTTAATTAATAAAATACTTATTAATTAGATGATTTCATATTGACCCAGTTATTTGTCCTCGGTCAGCTGTATTTGCCTTCGCCCTTTTGGCCTCAGGCAAATACAGCTAACCTCGGACAAATAACTGGGCCAATATAAAATCACCTAATTAATAACATTATATTAAACTTTTTCTACCACCTCAGATAAGTAGATCCATTAATTTAACCATGCTAGAAATTCTTATCTTGCCCACGGGCGAAGATAAAATGCCCGTATGGAACTTCTTTAAATGGTCACCACATTGTAATTACGTTGTTGAAGACTGCTGTCTGTAGCGCATCATGGAAACCTTGTCTATTGGCAATATTGAGAACGCGAGTTAATTATTTCTCGCTTCAAATGTCACCAGAAAACAGTTTTCACGCACCTTTCAGTAAATAATGCTTCACTCTTTTTAGAACTATTTAAAGACCGATCAGACCATTTACATACTCTGAATCACTGCGCGAATATCCATGACAACCACGAATTATCGCATATCCGTACGCAATTATTTTCACTAAGCACAAAATAGTTCCAGCAAAAAAATACATTTTTACTTAATTTTGTTTGACTGAGGTGGGAGAAAAAGCATCTACCATAGCCGCTCGTGTAAGATAGGTTCATCCCGACCCTCGCGCAGGATGTTTTGCGGAAACTCGGTAAACCTCGTTTCCGCAAAACACCCTACGCTCGGGTCGGAATGAACCTATCTTACACTCTCGGCCATGGGAGATACTTATAATCTTCAGTTGTTTTATTGAATATAGATGCTTTAAAAAACAACCTTATATATTAATTTTATATGACTTTGAAAATGTGTTAGGTTAAGAAATGACTTAAGATTGTTTTATGAATAACGCCAAATGGGAAATCAATTGGACTTGTTTTGATTGTAAATAATAGATGATGATGATATCAATCCACCCTGGCTGATAAATTTGGTATGACTACGTCACATGAATTTGAGATGTTTCACTGATTTTAACCTGAAGATAGACTTAACTTGTATTGGCTAAAGATGGACGGGTGATAAAGTGAAGTTGGCTGAACTTACAAGGCATTCAACATTCAAATATACGTATACACAACTTTTCAACATTTTAGGTATTCAATCATTCTCAACATGCGCAATATGCACGACCTTTGCAACATTCATAACATTCAACTTCACATTCACAAAATTCTGAAAATCCACGGCATTATTGATTTTCCCGCTTATTTAATGCACCAGTCAATTGTAACCACGCACCCCCCCCCCCTACCCAAGTTTCCGGGGGAAAAGGACTTTGACTTTCGGTCCAGCCAATCCCGGGTAAAATTACTGATAAAGTCCCCGCCAAATGCCCCCGCACCCCGGGATACCTAGCTAAGTCCCATTCCCCGCTATTTCTGCGCGAAAACAAAACCATCGCATTCAATCGGCACTGCGGGGAAAAAACACGGCCCATTTACCCCACAACCACCACCAACACCACCAACACCACCACAACCACCACTTCCATCATCTTCACCGTCATCATCATCATAATCATTCATCATCATCATCATCATCATCATCATCATCATCATCATCATCATCATCATCATCATCATGAAAGTCGCGAATGTTGAGAATGATGTCGAAAGTTTTGCAAATGTAGTGAAAGTTTCGAATGTTGTCCTTGTCGCGATTGTCATGACTGTTGCGAATGTCGTGACTATTGTCGTTACTGTTGCGAATGTCGTGACTGTAGACATTACTGTTGCGAATGTCGTGACTGTTGCGAATGTCGTGACTGTTGACGTGACTGTTGCGATCGGCGTGACTGTTGCGAATGTCGTGACTGTTGATGTTACTGTTGCGAATGTCGTGACTATTGTCGTTACTGTTGCGAATGTCGTGACTGTAGACGTTACTGTTGCGAATGTCGTGACTGTTGCGAATGTCGTGACTGTTGACGTGACTGTTGCGAATGTCGTGACTGTTAATGTTACAATTGCGAATGTCGTGACTGTTGTCGTTACTGTTGCGAATGTCGTGACCGTTGTCGTTACTGTTGATGTTACAATTGCGAATGCCGTTACTGTTGCGAATGTCGTGACTGTTGACGTGACTGCTGCGAATGCCGTGACTGTTGCGAATGCCGTGACTGTTGATGTTACAATTGCGAATGCCGTTACTATTGCAAATGTCGTGACTGTTGTTGTGACTGTTGCGATTGTCGTGACTGTTGCGAATGTCGTGACTGTTTTCGTGACTGTTTTCGTGACTGTTGCGAATGTCATGACTGTTGCGAATGTCGTAACTTTTGCGAATGCCGTGACGGTTGCGACTGTCGTGACTGTTGACGTGACTGTTGCGAATGTCGTGACTGTTGATGTTACAATTGCGAATGTCGTGACTGTTGCGAATGTTGTGACTGTTGTCGTTACTGTTGCGATCGGCGTGACTGTTGTCGTGACTGTTGCGAATGTCGTGACTGTTGTCGTGACTGTTGCGAATGTCGTGACTGTTGTCGTGACTGTTGCGAATGTCGTGACTGTTGTCGTGACTGTTGCGAATTTCGTGACCGTTGTCGTTACTGTTGCGATCGGCGTGACTGTTGCGAATGTCATTACTGTTGCGAATGTCGTGACTGTTGTCGTGACTGTTGCGAATGTCGTGACTGTTGCGAATGTCATAACTGTTGCGAATGCCGTGACTGTTGCGAATGTCGTAACTGTTGCGAAAGTAGTGAATGTTTCGAATGTTGCATATGATGTCAATTTTCCGAATGTTGCAAATGCCGAGAATGTTCCAAATGCCGTGAATGTTGCAAATGCCGTGAATGTTGCAAATGCTGTGAATGTTGCGGATGTCACAAAAAGTCTATGACGTGAATGTCAATGTTGTGAGTGTCGTGAATTTTGCGAGTGTTGTGAATGCCGAGATTGTCGCGAATTTTGAGACTGTTGCTTATACTCAGAGCATTACAAATATCGCAAATTTCGAGTGTAGCCAAATATCACCAATGTCGCTTGTTCAGTCACCTTCCCGTTGCAGGTATCACTAATAGAACGTTATGCAAAGCCTCTAGAATTCGGAAAACCTCTCTCGACCAGTTTCCATCGTAAACAACCTCGGATGTATGCCGGCTATATAAGTAGAAGTAGTTCGTTAAAATTTAAATAGTATAAAGTATTAATTATTGGTAGTATTTTAACGTGTATTTTGTATTATTGAGGTTAATCTAATTGCCAGAGAGGAGAGTTATTGCATAACCAAATTAAAACTCCCAAAAGTTATGTCATTAAGTTAAACTGCTAAAATTGAAATTACTACGCGATCTACTTTTAGCGTAATAATATGCATATATTGTTCTCATTGTAAACCGTTCATATATATCCGAGGTTGTTTTCGATGGTGAACAAATAGTCAAGTTATCTTTGTTCAAATTATTGCCCAAATTGTGGGTAGTTCACACGATATAAAGTAGACCACTAAAAAGTAGAAAATTGTTAGTATGTAAAGTTTATATGCTAAAAGTTTAAACTAACTTAACAATATGTAATCGATTTAACAGCGTTTTAAATGAATACTGTAAGAAATTTACTGTTTAGCAAATTGATAGTAACTCGGAGATGCTCTGAAAGTAATATCGTAACATTTTTCGTTATAAGATGGTTTCGACTTGGTTGTCAGAAATATGTTGTAAAAAAGATTGTTATCGGCCGTAAGCAAATTGATGAGTTAAACACACTTTGGCTGTGGTGGTATCATAGAATGATAAAATTAATTAAAAAGGTATGTTTTAGCAGGATTTTTTTTTCATT